>NC_136488.1:8172959-8292959 GCF_053919585.1 Euprymna scolopes
TTGCAATGCAAGAATAAGCCCTTTTAACGTGGCATCGAGTTCTGCCAAATTTATATGCTGGGCATCATTTTTCGGGCGAAGCCAGCACGCATCTTCCACAATGGCACCCAACTGTTCCAACACGTCAACCCATGTATTCAGTTCGTTTCCAGATACTTGCCACTCACCCTGGGCAGGGCCGTTCCTATGTACTCTGGACAACATTTCAGCCATCATTTGCTGGAGAGAATCATCATCCCCCATGTCGTCCCATCCTTTGGTTACTACAGTTACTCGTCTTTTTAACACTCCTGTTGCCGATCGGAGCAATCCACAGACAGGTAGATGTCCTACTAATTTACCGCAAATAGAAAACACAATGCGTCTTGTCAATACACTGGGTAACTCTGGAATTGTGCTCCCTCGCTTCCATCGCAAAGTATTGCCCTTCTCATAGACCTCTAGGCCTAACACGGGCACCCCGTCCTTTAGGCGCTTAGGGTCTTTGCTTATTAACCCAAACGATTCCAGTTTTGCTCGAACCACATCTGCATATCGGGTGGTCACATTGCAGGCATATAAAGAGATAAGGCAGCCATTTTTGTTTCTTTCTTCTTCATTCATTTCATTCAACGACCGACCCATTGAATTATGTACACGTGCTAATTAGGTAAGTCGCACGTTTCCCTACAGGGTGTGTGTGTATCTTTGTGTGTGTGTGTGTGTGCGCGCGCGTGTGTGTGTGTGTGTTATAGCAATAGACATGCAAGTTATAGTGCTAAATAAACCTGTTTAATTTTTATATGTATATATATTGTAAATATATGTATATATGTATTCTTATATAAAGTATAACAGCTAATAACATAATGTAAATATATTTACGTGTAGATATGAAATAATCAGGAAGATTTTGTGCATACATTTCTGATTGTCAGAAAGAGTTCGTGCATACAATTATTACCATTGATCAGATTAGGTATGTTTGCGAAATTTCAACTTAAACTGAACCATGCACTTTTACCATGAGGAAGACTTTTTATTTCCTAATGCAGAGTGAATTAAAGATAGAGAAAAACACAAGAATTTATTCAATGTGAACTCACGTTGTATTTTTTTTTTTACGTTTAGTAAGAAGTTGGTATTTTACCGTTTCTTTATACATTCTGCCGATTCGTTAGTCAAGTAAAAATTAATAAAAGTTCAAGATGCTAGAACTTGACGGAATAAAATATCCGCAGCCAAGATAGTGCATACTGAAATAACCAGGAAACGCATTGAGTCGCAGAAATTAGTAACTCATGATTTCTTGCAAATTAATGATAGTGTAATGGAAAGTTGACAATTAACAATTTATCCACTATATAGCAACCCGATAATGGCTGAACTGCTTCCCCCGTGGTTCATCTAAAATTCCCATTGAGGGACCACAATCTATTCCTTTCGAAACTTCTTTTTTCGGAATGAACCTTCAATTCATAAAATACCTAGATACTTTCAAGGCGTCTGGGTATTTATCTATACTTTCTATACTAACTTAGAAAGGTCTGTTGAGCTTGCCTCTGTTCTGTCCAAACTCCTTGTCCCACCTTATCTTGCTTCCTTTATAGTTTGAAAGTTCATATATGGTAACAATATTCCAAGATTCTGAGGACAGAACAAACCCGCTCAATTATTTTTCGAACATTCGCGAAAATATTCGTTAATCAATCCAACGTTAGCCCACCACTTTCTAAAATGTAAACTTACTTCTGATTAACAGTATGAATGAGGGTAACCCCATTCTTCTGAAGGTATTTTAACGGCCAACTCTGGACGGACACACTACGCATTGGATTAGGCAGAACAACCATAGTTGTTAGCCTTTGATATATCAAAAGCTATGATAAGGTCTGGCGTGACGTGCTTCTCATTAACATAAAATCATAGAATGTTTCTGGACGAATACTTAAGATAATCAGATCGTTCTTAGACAAGATCGAAATCCAGGTTGTTATCAATGGCCGTATGTTGAAACAGTATAATCTTCATGTAATGGGTACCCCAGAGGTCAATTTTTGGATGATTATTATTCCTGATATATATATAAACGATTGCTCTGATTAAATTGTATCTTAGATGAGTATTTTTGCCAGTGATAAAACGTTCTATAATAAATATTCAAAGCAACGACAGAAACCGAAGAAAACGATCTTTTAGCTGAATGGAGCCGTGAATGGAGCTGTGAATTCCCACAGGTCTCGCTAGTAACTAAGAATTAATATCGACCCCACGCTCTATAATAGAAATGAGGCAATAGAAGAAACCCTAGAAAACGACCTTCAGTTGGTAGGGGAATGGGTTCGTAAGTGAATGATGACACTTAATGCTACTAAGGTTAAGCTCCTTTCCTTTAACAATGACAAAAACGTTATTAACGACATATTGCAATGGCTAATAACACACTGCCTTAGATTTCGTTGTTCAAACTCCTTGGCTTAACATTCACATGCAATATAAATTGTGACAAATACATTTAAAACATTGCCAAGACTGCTGCAAAATAGGCAGGTTCCTTTTATCTTGTTATAATGTTGCTCACACTTGCCAAGCCAACATTCGCCCAGGTATGGGATATTGTTGTCACATTTTAGCTGGTGTATATATCACCAATCGCTCCTTTCTAGAAAGAGTCGAAAAAGAGTATCCAATCTAATATGTCGCATTGTCGGTTAATCTTTAACCCCGGTTAAATGGCGGTGCTTTTTTGTATTTTTATATTTTAATGAAAATGTTCTGTCTCGATGTACATACACTCGACTAACCCAAACAGCAGCAAAAGTCTACCTTTTTACAGTAAATGTGTCCAGAGGCAGAGGAGCTCTTTCTGTTTTACTAGTTTCTTTCCACGGACTACTAGTCTAGAGTGATGGTATTGACAAAATAAGACATTTACTTTTGTTGTATTCTTTTTTATGCTTATTTATACGATTTTCTGTTGTAAATCATCAGTCTGAGTGGGTCGCTTCTATTTATTGTAATTTGATCGATTGTGAAATTACTTAATTTGAATATGGGTATTAATTCTGAACATTAGCGAAGTATACTTTCGACCGTGACTTTTATTGTAATTTCATCGATTGTGAAATTACTTAATTTGAATATGGGTATCAATTTTGAACATTAGCAAAGCATACTTTCGACCGTGACATTTATAGAGGATGTGAATTCTTTTATAATGAATATTTCAAATTATATCTATGGCACGGAATAGTTTTAGATAGCTAACAGGGATAATGTTTATTAACGATGATATATCTGTTTCCATTTTCTGTTTTCGTTTTTCTCACAATGTCGAAGGAAGTCGTTCGTCACGTGATTTACAGAATAACTGTATCCAATGCCGCAAACAAGGCGTTTCTAAATATTCGATTTTATTCACCGTTAGAATCCGATTCGCAGAAAGGAAAATGAACGGTTACCAAGGAAACTCCCCATCGAATAAGTGCAGCAGAACAAGTGTTCCAATGTAGAGAGGGCAAGTGGAAAAGAATAGCAACATTTAGGAACGAATAACAGATGGATTTGAATGAGGCAAACGGCAGCAAAGTAAATAAATATTGCTACTCAACGATTGCCACAAAACCGCAGGTGATATAACGTACTCTGCGAACAATTACTGAATTAGCTTTTACATTATATATGTATAGATGGAAAGATAGTTCCGTAAAAAGTATTGAATCGTCTCAGGTAATGAAACTAAATAAGATAGACAAATGTATGAAAATATCTCTCTCTTTCTGTCTCTCTCTCTTTCTGTCTCTCTTTCTTTCTCTCTGTCCCTTTCTCTCTCTCAATATATATATATATATATATATATATATATATATATATATATATATTAGAGAAATGTATACAGACTCTTTCTCTCTATCTATTTATCTATCTATCTATATATATATATATATATATATAAAAGGAGACAGACAGATAGATAGATAGATAGATAGATAGATAGATAGATAGATAGATAGATAGATATCAAATGGGTTAAAAAAATATTGGCAGATTCTTTATATGGGGACCTATCAATGTGTATATAGCGCTCAACATTGAATAATGGAGCATAACATAAAAGATTAAGACAAAATAAATCAAATCGAAGTATATATGAATTTATTTGTCGGTTCAATAAGTAAAAAACATCATATAGAAAGAGGGTCTCTAAACGCAATTTATACTTATTTAAAGTCTGGGTATAAAGCATGCTTATCACCCTTCGTTTCGTCTTTAATGTACTTATATATATATATATATATATATATATATATATATATATATACATATATATATGTGTGTGTGTGTGTGTGAGTGTGTGTGTAAAGAAGCATTAATGAAAACTGTAAACCAAAATTTACATGTAAAATTTATTTTCAGGCCTCCAATAAATTAAGACGGTTAATTTATCGGAGGTATTGTGTCGAAAAATAAATTTTACATGTAAATTTTAGTTTACAGTTTTAATTAATGCTTCTTGTATTAAGCCCTACTTCCTACTGTCGTCGTATAGAGCTGTTTTATTTGGTTGGGGTGAATATAAACATTAATACTTAAATTGGACTGAAGACGAAACACAACAGAAGGTATATCTATGTGTATTGTTCGTTTGTAGAACTGTCATCATAACGTGAATGTTACAGCTGAACTTTTGTTTCGTATCTAATACATACATGAATTGACACACATGCATTGATCAACCGTATGCACGTTATATACACCCAATGGCCATAACATTTTTGTCAGTTACATAAGGGTAATCACTAGATAGAAAAATGTGCTATAAGTGTCTGTAAGCCCTCGTTTTGCATAAATTGACTTTATACCCACACACACACATACACACACACATATGTGTGTGTGTGTGTGTGTGTGTGTGTGTGCTCTGATAAAGTGCAAATCGACTATTATTAAGCTTAGACAAATGTGGACAATTTTTAAAATAAATTTATTGAATATATACATTAAAATTATATAGCTTTTACTACCAAAATGCATATATATATGTGTGTGTGTGTGTGTGTGTGTGTGTGTGTGTGTGTGTGTGTGTGTGTGTGTGCATGCATTATTTTTACTCTTTTTACTCTCAAACCAGGCACATTGTCGATGGGCGACTTTTTGAGATCGTGCCTATTAGAGGACTGTGTAGAGTTGAGCAGCGATATGTACGATGCATATTGTTAGATTAAACCCAACGGATGTCCATATGCTTATTGTATATGTTTACAAATCTCTCTCTTTCATCTTAACGTAAATGTTTCGCATACATACATAAATAGACACACATGCATTGATCAACTGTATGTACGTTAGATACATCTAATGAACATGAAGGAGTTGTAAACATGCATGAAAAGATATGAACATTGATGAGTTTATAACAGAGAAAATTATATGCACACAATGAAAACGAATATGGTACTTTATAAATACATGTGTTTCATGGAAAAGGCTTTCCCTTTTCCATGTAAATAAGAAGAACATTAGATAAGTGAAAATGAGATTAGGATAAACCGATACTCGAACCTTGTAAGCAATTGGAATGTTATAATTTAGCTATTGTTAGTTTCTATTAGAAATAGTTAGATATTGTTTATATCGTAAAAAGAATTGATTGTTCATTTTGTTGGAATCGGAATGTAAAAAAGGTCATCCCAAAAGAATGAACAATACAAATTAAAAATATATTGTTAATAAATAGGTTAGAGTCATATGATGAGAGTTCTTTTGCTGTCGAAAGCGTGTGCATAGTCACGTGAATTGGTCACGTTTGAAAACACACTTCTGACGTCATAGCGAAGGGGGATTCTCAATATAGGAGCTAGAGTTAGTCAGTTCAGAGAGTTGCAGAGTCGGTAGTTGAAGAGTTGAGAGCTCTTGAGTTGGGTTGAGTTGTAGTCAGACTCCTTTGGAAGTGAAGGAAAGAACATTAAACTATGTAGATCCCAAATTTGAATTCCTGACGTCATCAGCATTCGACCGGTCCAATGAATAAAGAATCACAAGGTAATGTGTTAAACATCTTGTAATGAACATTGTGTAACCCTTACAAGATTATGTATCTCCCCTCCTGTGTTAAGAACTTGTATACATCTCTAGTCAGTATCTATATGAAGTCCCCAAGCATCCCAGCACTGTAATATGTATAAATGTCTTCTCTCTCAATCATCATCACCGTCATTCGTGTATTATATGGCCCCAATATGAACATCCCCGCCGTCAATCCTTAATATGAGTCCCCTGCTATACAACACATGTAAACACACCACGCTGATAGGTATATAACAGATTTTTAGTATAGAAATAAACCATAACAATATATGCATCCTTTATTATAGAGATTCTGTTTTGATAACAACTAAAGCGAAAACGATTGATATGTGTAAGACAGATACATAAAAGCAATTATTGCGAAAATATAGACACAAGTCTATTCTAGTTTCCATTCATTTCCTCCACAAATATATCTTTCCCGTTCTCCTCTTACCTACAAACATACAAGCACGATCTGGCTCTCTCCTTTATAGCTCAGCTACTTACTCACTCATTCGCTCACTCACGCATTCATTCACTCGCTCTTGCATACACCGTTTTTTCTAATTAATAATTTCGTTGCCAAATTACAAATGGGCTTTAATGAACAGAATGATTCATCATATTTAATTGTTGCCAGTTATTCATTGGTTTAAAAATATCTTACTTTTTAGGGAGGTTTATATTGTTTTGTATTTGCATTATTTTCTCTCATACCTTTGCCGAATGTGCATCTGGTTAATTATTATTTATTTCTCTGTGCTATTTATTTTTATCTGTAATTTTTCTATGTATTACAGAATCAAGTCAACTCTTTTTATTTCATTTCTTCCACTCTTAGCTTCTCTTCGCATCATCTTCACATATATATGTGGGGGGTTGAGTGTGTTTGGGTGTGGGTGTATATATGTATGTATATATATATATATATATATATATATGTATATATATATATGTATTGGTGTCAGGTCATGTCATATGCTACTGGTACCATGTAACCCAGTACTACCTGCCTCATGGTCGGGTCACCGGCGACTAAACTGGCTCTCCCACCAGACTTGTTTGGTGAGGAAAGTGGCTAGTCTCCCAGAATGATTGAAAACGAGACCTTCCAAAGGGCGAATGAACCCTTTTTCAGGGTCAACGGCAAACTAGCACCGTGTATGTTTGTGTGTATGTATATGTGTGTTGGGGTGGGGAGGGCTCCCGTAAGCCGTTGTGAAGGCAACCTTTCCAGGAGAAGCAAATCTCTGATTTTAAAAAAACATAAAGCGGGAGACCAGTACCCGCATTAAGCTGGTCTGCAGTTTAACTTGTTGCTAGCTATCTTGCTCTTGCTTGTTGCTGGATCATTACGGTTTTCAGAATTAGATACTAGTTTACGGCAACTTCTTTTTCTTTCTTTTTTTTTCTTACTTCGGGTACGGCTATAGACGATAAGAACTATTTACTATTTCGTTCTTTCGTTATCCTTCTCCATATATTAACACTGACACTGCTCTTACTTGGACGACGACAAACTTCGGTTCTCTAATTAGCACTTCTTTACAGCAACAGAAAGAGAATGCATGTGTGCACGGAACCATTTAACTTAGGTTACTGTTTTTCTCATATTGAAAAACAGTTAAATTTTATTTTCTTGTAGATTAAAAGAAAACTACTCCACACTACCATGACTATTTTTGTTTTAATAATTATGTTTTATACAAAAATAAAAATTTTCAATTTTGCTTGAACTTTGCGATTTTCGGATTATTTTGTTATTATGTTTTTATTTTTTGCCAGATTAAACAAACAAACAAAACAAAACAAAACAAAAAATGGTGATTATGCCTTCATTTTATCATGTTTTAAGTGCCTCCCACAATGTTTGAAGTGTTTCTATGTGTTTTTAAATGTATGGGCGGCATTGAAATAAAAAACTGGGGTTGAAAACCGTCTTTATTCCGTGATGATAAAGTTTTTCTTTATCTCTGTTTATCGCCATAAGTGCTAATCCGAAAAGCACAAAGGTCAAGAAAAAGTAAAATCAAAAGAAAAAGGTCTCACAGTCACAAATTCTTTCATTTTTGGTTAGAATAAATTCGTAAGTAAAATGAGAAAGTGCAAGCACACAGTTTTGATTGGAGGAACACTCAATGCAACGCGATGCGTACAACATTGTAGCCGGTGGTTATTTCGCAATGGAGGTCTAACTTGGGTTCGTCAGTCGTGATTTGTTCTGTTAGGAGGGCAACAAGCGGCGAAGATAACGTATTGGTACATATTTGCATAGATTAAATTACTATTAAATAAGTTTGCCCACAGGAACACTCTTCTCCAACAAAACCCATTAGGTCACATATTTATTAGATTACATTCCTTTTACATAAATCCGAACCAGAAAACGCTAAGCAAATAAAGCGTATTAAGTTACATATTTATTTTATTAATTTATTTATTTGCGTTCTTGCTGCACTTACTTTTTTATGGTAATATTTTATTCAAGGTACGCATTTATCAAATAAGAACATATTAGTATTTCGTTATCTTTCTTAATAAACTAACAGGGCTAATTCTTTTATTTGTTCGTGCGTATCAGATAATTCAGTCATTTATCCTGGCGTACCGACTTTACCATGTTATTATTTTATTAAGGACGGAGTTAACTTCCGTTATCTCTCTTGCTAAAATAACATACAATTGTTAATTCCTGCATTTTTTTCATAGCGTAATTGTATAAAATTCACTGAATATTAAACGATGTAATATAATATTAACTAATAACACAACACTTTTCATTTAGATGTATGTGAGATTTTAATATCTAGGATGGAGGGTGTCGTACTTATTTTTTTATTTTTATAAATTTTTTATTCCAAATACGCATTTACCAGAGAAGAGGAATTTCCCGTATATTATAAGAAGGAATTACTTTTTCGGCCGTTGTCCACTGGTTGTCCAGACGGCAAACGGTGTATATTCCCATGGCCGTTAAGAATGGCTTTCGGAATAAACACACGCAGACTAAATAAATACATTCAGAATAAACACACTTTTAAATAAATTCGAACCAGAAAACGCTAAGCAAACAAAGCGTATTAAGTTACATATTCATTTTATTAATTTATTTATTTCCGTTCTTGCTGGACTTACTTTTTTATGGAGACAACCACTGCACATTTACCGAAATAGCAATTCGTTGTTAGTAGGGGCTTCTTCGACGTGCATGAACTAAAATACATACTAAAATTAACAAAACTACCGACGTAACTGAATTAAATACATACTAAAATTAATGCGCAAACTACCAAATGTGCCTGCCATTATAATAGACGGGCGGTGGGTCCAACTAAAAACTGTACCTATTTTTTTTTCAGGCAGGGTGGAAGGCAACGTCGGTACACGTGTCCTGATAGTATATATATATATATATATATATATATACATATATATATATAATGTACGTACGTATGTAAATGTATATGCATATACATATTTTGAAACCAGACTGAAAACCACTTTCATTTTTTTGTAATTTTCAATAAGATTAAATTATATTTCTGGTTCTCTAATTTACTTTAAGCATTAATCTAAAATCGATATTAATCAAAGTGTCTTTACTGCTTTTGCAATATTGTGAATTAAATCAGGAGTAGGTGGACAATTTACAACATATTGCGCAACCACATAAACATTTAAACGTTGAAAACATTAATAGAACGGAATTTATTAATGACTTTAATTCCTCAGGTCGAATATAAAATTTTGACATTCGTAAACAAGCTCGAGTTAGTATTTTGTTTATTATACAAGTCCGTATAAAATTGAAAGTTGACACGGTTTTCAGATCGAATATGAACGATCCGTATTTGCCAAAATATTGAATCAAAATAAAAACGACGAGTTTACTAGCTTTTTCGTCATTGTGAAGTAATATATAGTTAAGAAATACGTAGACAGATGGCGAATCGAACAAAACATAACAAGGCGAGGGACAAAATTCGAAGCGAAGAGAATTGTTTCGATCGCTTAAAGGACAAATGTTAACAGTCAGGTATATACAGACGCTACGAACACATATTGGCATATAATTGAGTACAAATAATTTGCATGTATGCGTGTTCACATATATTAACACTATTTACAATCAAAATCTAATTGAATGCTTCCTCCTTTTTGGTACCTTGCATCTACTGACATCAATTAGCACAATTAACGTAAGTGGATAAAGTGAATACACACAACACTGACGACGAACTGACAGTAGAAAAAGAATGACAACAGACTCAAATTATCTGTCGTATTTGGACACACTATTGTAAGATGGGAATACACTACATGCATTCCTATGAGGATCTCCCCAATCATTCTACAAAAAATATATATGAAATCCGTAAATTTTAATGCGTATTATTCCTTGTCATAATCGTGATACTACAGGTTGGGACGATAAAATTGTCGCCTTGGAAAAGACAATATCATTCCATATTTGTTTGATGAAAATCCGTTTTTTTATGTTGCAGACCATCTACTAGTTGGCTAGTTGTGTAGAAATACCAAGGACGAGAGGCGCTTTCTATCATGTATGAAAGTGAAACAATGTTCAACGAGCGAGATCGGAGATGCGCCGCTGTACAACTCATGCTCTCTACTGATCCAAGTTATGACAACAAGACCATTGCCAGCACCCTCAAAATACATCGCTGTATTGCCACAAGAGCAGGGATGTTCCCAGCGTGAGGAAAACGGTTATGGTCATTGGTGTGGTTTCAAGCGAGGACCACGTCATACTACCTAATATCTTCAGAGTCGGCTTTAAAGTCAACACGAAGTGTACCTGGATGTGCCAAAGAGTGTGGTAATTCTCTGGTGCAATTAGCTGGCATCGGTGCACAAGTCTAAAGAGATCCAGGCTTGGTTTGAGAAGGGGTGTTACGACTTTGTACCCTTCTATAACGGACCCCTGCTTCCTCGACCTGAATCCACTGAACTACTTCGTTTGGTCATACGTCGAGAACATGACCTCCCACAACAGCAAAGCTAGCCTGATCACCGCCATCCGCCGGGTATTCACCGAGTTCCTGCCGACGCTTGTAGAAAAGGCATGCTTCCAGTTCCGGACCCGTATCGAGGCGCTGATTTAGGCTGAAGGTGGCTACATTGAAGATATCAGCTCTACTACACAATCAAGTTACCTGAATTGCTTTTTCTAATAAAAGTTTTAAAATAAAACCGTATTGTTGTTTTTTTAGGGCGACAATGTTATTGTTCCACCGAGTAGTAGCCTGCGACAAAAAAAAATTCAACAAACTGTAATTTTCATCTCAATTAAGTTAAAGTGTGACACCATTTGGGAGGCAGATATGATAAGTGTTGAAAAAGTGAAGCTTTGGGAAAGTTCACAAAATGTTATGCGCAGATCGATTATTGACAAATAATCAATTAGTATTATCGCTTCAGTTCATTACTGATAGCCTTTTTGATATGTAAAAATTCATATTTGAATTGAACTCGTATCTATTTTTATTTTACTGTTTACAACATTTAAATATATATAATATACGATCATTGTATATCAATATAAGTATGATATTCGTATAAAGTTGTTTTCAGTGTGTGGCTGTTGTCATTCCCCAAGCGAAACGACAAATGTATTGTAATTGTAATGTGCCTCTTATCTGTTAACGAGAAGTTCCTTAGGTGACTAATTTAAAGAGAGGAAAATACATAGGTATTTTTAAAACTTAACACGTACACTAAATTTCTGAATTTTTCTATTCTCTCTCTCTCTCTCTCTCTCTTTCTTTCGCGCAGGTTCTCTTATTTTTTATCTCTATTTCTTCTTATCGTTTATGTCGGCAACGTTCAGTTGCACAATTTCTTTCAATACATGCACGGAAAACTTGCACACTCTAATATTATCTGATAATTCGCTTACTGAACGGTGAGTAGCGGACGCCTTAACGTCAGAGAGTGGGGCACGTGTTTTGTGTTAGCAGAGATCGAGGTCGCCTCCTATAAACATGTGGAGGCTTTTTTTTCTGTTTTATGTAGTATACAGTTGTGTATATTTCGAGGAGCAGGTGTTCTGCTTTACGGAATTCAATATCTATTAGAAGTCTTGAAAGACATTAATAAAGCCGTACCGAATTGGTGTTTTGTTCTTTTTTTCATTCCTTACCCATTTAAGACACCCGTCAGATAAATAGTAATAAAAGGTAAATGCGCAACGTCGATGTTAAAGGCTGGGAAGGTGAACAGTGTTTTTCACCTGTCATTCGCGCGAGCTATCTGGCCTTGGTCATTGGTATATCGCAAAAGCTTCAAGGAAACATCTTCAATAGATTTTTAACAAACATGAATAAATATTTAGAGGTAAATTTAAATAAAGAAATGGAAAACGATTGCACGTTACACTTTCTGAGAGAAACTTCCCCCATGATTTCATGCTCATCAGAAGTATTCTGTCAAAAATATATTTTAATCTAAACACACACAAACGCATATATATATATACATATATTTATATATATACTCTATAACAAAGTGCAATGTGTATTTCTTTGTTTATATATATATATATATGTGTGTGTATATATATATATATATAGCAAGTAGAGTTTAGTTTCCTAGAAGTACATCCAATGAAACAACATGTGTCTACCAAAATAGTGCTCAATGAGTGAACAGAGCAGGTATATTAATTTTATTTATACAAACATTAATGGCTACATATGTGCATACATGTTTCTGTAATCACCCACGTTGGGGGATTACAGAAACATGTATGCACATATGTAGCCATTAATGTTTGTATAAATAAAATTAATATATATATATATATATTAATGTATCTATACAGAGAGAGAAGAAGAAGAAAAATTAACTACTACAAAAATATATTTTACATTCATTATTCGACAGGATACTCATATGAAATAAATTGAAATTTACTTAGTCCGATGAGTTTCAAAGAAATGCGAGCTGCTCACCAGAGGAAACATATTAGAAAATAGACATTAAAGCGGAGCTATGGATTTGCAGGTATTGGCATTAATTAGAACAGCATAACATAAAAGCTAGTCATAAATGCAAAGAAGAACTTTTTTATTCAAAGAGTTTATTAAATGGAGGTGAAAATTTTAAGAAATGAGAGGATGCAAAAAACAGATGGGAAGATATGGAGAAATTACGTATCATCAAAACGAAAAGATAATAGGAGACAAAGATATGCGACTTATATATATATATATATATATATATATGAAGAGAGAGATTGAGAGAGAAAGTGAGAGAGAGATGGGGAAATATTTGAAAATCTTGAATACACTTAAACAAATGTGGGATCAAAATTTCACAAAATTACCAAAGAAATTACCTGAGAAATCCTTCTTACTGTTTGATCATTATCTGAAGTTTTAGATTGGTGCAAAAATAATGTCGTTTATATACATGTAATTGGACATAAAAACGACATTATTTTTGCACCAACCTAATATTATGTAACAAAAATATTTATCTAAATAACATATATATATATTTATATATATATATATATATATATATATATATATAGTAAGTTATAAAATATATATGGCGATTAAGCTACACAGAATATTCCGCGTTTCATCCACGCTAGGATTCCTCAGGCTTATGCGAGAATTTTGTGGTTGTCTCGCGTTTTTATATACGTTCCTTCTATTGAGTTTTTGTTAGCCAATCAGATGTCTAGTTTCCACGTCACCCTTCCTAATCAGCCAATGAGCAGGCACTTACAGGACATAGGCCCAGTTGACCCCCGGTTGCCCCGTTCCTTTGCTTGTATGTTTATTTATTTTTTTTGTTATTGTTAGTTTTAAAATTATTTTGTATATCTATCCTAGAGTAAATTTTATCCTGTGAACACAGTTGTTCGCTATATCTCTCCTACAGTTTAATAGATGTTGGGGTTCTTTAAAGTAAAGGATTGCAAATTTTTCATGGAGGCATAATCTACATTGGTCGACTAGATCTCTACATGTGCTTGCTTGTCTTACTATTTTCCATTCGACTACCGGCGAACGCCCGTTTTCCTTGAGTTCCCAGTATTTGTTTGCTAGGGCTGTTTTAATTCGGCGTTTCTTATTATTGAATGTATTTTTGTGGTTATAATATCGAGTTTTAAAATCTAAGGAAGTCATACCTACGTAATATTACTTGTTATTCGGGTTTTCTTTCGCAAATATTGTGGCCTGGTAAAATATGCTTTTGGTTAGACATTTATTTTGGAGTGGGCAAAGTGTGCGGTATCTACAGTGACATTTCTTTTGTTCGTTATTGGTATTTTCATTTTTTAAAATTTTTATTTCTAGTATCGTTGTCTTTGTCTGGAGATGCTTTATTATTATTATTATTATTATTATTATTATTATTATTATTATTATTTCTACTAGTTACATATGTGTCCTTTGTGTTAGTTTTATTTTTGTCATGGTGTCCACTTTTTATTGTTTATTTTGTTGTTGTTGTTTTCGTTGCTTTTATTCAATATTTTGTTATTACGTGCTTTAATTATCATTTCTAAATTTGCGCAGCAGCAGTAGGATAGCTTAAGATTATTTTTATTGAAAATTTTGTGTAAGGGATTGGTGGCGGGGAAGTGCTTTTCGATAAGATCTAGAAATTTCTTGCCAAGTTTTGTTTTTAACATTTGGTTGTATGGCGGCGTATACCAGATTATAATTCTTTTTCTTCTATTTTTAATTGTACTGTAGTTATTGATGTTTCGTTGCTCATATTTGATATCAGTTTTTTTGTATCTACTATTTTAAGGGCTGTTTTATTGATATTGGTTGACCTGTTAAATACATTTTCATCCCTTGAGTTATTGCTATTTACGATCGAGTTAGGAATCTGTTTTATAATTGATGGTGGGTGATTGGACTTAGGGTTTACGTATATTGGATTAACGTTATCTTTTAAATAGGATTCATATGTGTTTTTATCTAAATTTAACGTGACGTCCAGGAAGTTTGTTATTTTTATGTTAGCTAGTACGTCTACTTTTAGATCTAATTTTTTCATTTCCTTGTGTATGATTTTCTTCAAGTTATCTTCCTTGACTTTGTTGAAGTCTTTTATTATAGCTAGTTCATCATCTCTATATAGACCGATATCCGTAGTATCAACTATGCTTGTGAGGGTATATAGAATGAATAATCTCACAAGATCTGATGCCTCTGCAGAATCCCTGACACCCATCGCCAAATCAAATGAATTTATCATTTTCGTTTTTATCCTTTGGTTATTGTTATTTACTAAAACTGATTTTCTACATTTTTTAATGATGTCGATTTCTTCGGAGGGTATATCACTGTATGCCTCGGCAAATTCTAGGGCTATGTTGAAAATTTCCTCCGATATCGAGGGATAGAAGTCTATGATGTCGAACTGGATAAACGTACATTTATTTTTGTTTTCTATATTCTTCGGCAGTATTTGCCAACTGGTTTAATTCTAGGTCTTGTTTGATTTGTTTGTTTACTCTAGAAAGTATTGTTTTACTAATTCTACCTGTTTCTGGTTTAGTTGGGTTTATCAAGACTATTGAAGTCACATTTGTGGTCTTTGAGCAAAATGTATGCCTCTCTTGGTTTCAATTTGCCAATTTTATCGCTAATTTTTAATTCATCGGTAATGTGTTTACTTTCGGTATTTATTATATCTATGTAGTCTCATTCGTTTGTATCCAGATTTTTGTAGTGTTGGTAATGTTTTCTGGGATTAGTTGTTTATCTATTTTGTAAAAGTTTCTAGTTTTATCTGCTTTTACAAAGGTTTTATTAGAGTTGTTTATGTTTCTAACGATTTTGGGCAGTTTCCGTTGGAAATTGTTAGGTTGATTGTGGAATTTCAAGATTTTAATTATGTTTAAAATGTCATTTTGGAAGTTTATTAAAAGGTCTACTGTTTCCGCACCTTTTAGGGTTTTAAAACCATAGGATTCTTTTTTGTTTACGTTTTCATTTTTAAGGAAGTAATTTGCTCGCCATCGCATTCGGCGTATTAGTTTATCTGTTTTTTTTTAATTAATTTAATAATATAGCTATGCTTTCTGGGTGTGGGAATGTTTTTAGCGATGTTTCGAAATTAATCCTTTCCATATCTATTTTCAGTGTGGTGAAATAAATTCTTTTTAGAGTTCTCAACTGTTTCAAGAGCTAAGTATAACTACTTCATTTACTCACATAAATTAATATACGAAAGTATAAATTTATGCGTAGACTTTAAGTATTTACTTCAACAGTGCTCAACACATATGTAGAGCTAGGTAGTAAGTTATAAAATATATATGGCGATTAAGCTCCACAGAATAGTCCGCGTTTCATCCACGCTAGGATTCTTCAGGCTTATGCGAGAATTTGTGGTTGTCTCGCGTTTTTATATACGCACCTTCTATTGAGTTTTTAGTTAGCTAATTAGCTTTCTAGTTTCCACGTAACTTTTCCTAATCAGGCAATGAGAAGGCACTTACAGGACAAAGTCCCAGTTGACCCACGGTTGTCCCGGTCTTTTGTGTGTGCTGTTTTAGCGAGGAGCGTGGATATCTAATGAACTGACCTATTTTAAATTTCGGTTAACTTTTTTATATGCTTGTTTATATATATATATATGTGTGTGTGTGTATATGCGTGTATATATACGTGTAAATAGATATATGTGTGTGTGATAGTTTATGTATGTGTTTGCTTATTTATTTATTTCTTTTTTGTTATTGTTAGTTTTAAAATTATTTTGTATATCTATCCTAGAGTAAATTTTATCCTGTGAACACAGTTGTTCGCTATTTCTCTCCTAGTTTAATAGATGTTGCGGTTCTTTAAAGTAAAGGATAGCAAATTTTTCATGACGGCATAATCTACATGTGTCGTCTAGGTGTCTAGATATGCTTGCTTGTCTTACTATTTTCCATTCGACTACCGGTGAACATCCGTTTTCCTTGAATTCCCAGTATTTGTTTGCTAGGGTTGTTTTCATTCAGTGTTTCGTATTATTGAATGTACTTTTGTAAGATTTTCATTAATATATTTTAAATTCTACGATTTCACCTATTCATCAACTCGCGTTTTTTACTATGCAAGTTGTTTTGTTGTTATTTCTTAAATAAATTCGTTATAATGATCTAAAGATTTCACCTTTAATATGGGCGTCAGTTTATCGCAAATAGAATATTAAGTCTTAAGCAATAAAAAATCAAAGAATAAAAGAATCGTTTTGAGAATCGGAAATTAGGCTTATATTTTTTTTCGATTTCGATACCGATTCCCATACTCAAAGTGTGTTCTCAAGGAAAACTAAATCAGGTATAAATGGAATAACTGACCACCAGAATAAAATTATTCGGAATACGAGAATAACGGATTACCAGAAAAACGGATTAGCTTATCGAAAAACGACAATTTTCTTTTTTAATGTTGATATTTGGAAAATCGAATAATGTTATATGTTTTTATTAAATCATAAAATCAGTTATTCAGAGATTTACGTTGAATAATCAACATATTCATAGATAAAAGGTTTTTTTTCTTCATTTCGTTTTTGACCCGATGAATCAGCTTTTTATGAAGACAAACTGTAGGATTTTGTTGGCGGTTGTTTTACGGTTTTAATCCAATTTTGTTGTTTGGTCTTTTCTTGTTAAACATCAATACGTTATTTTAATTGTAAAGTTTAGAAAAAGGAATAGCATCATTCATTTATATTTTCACAAAATGTTTTTCTTAACTAATTTTCACTAGATAAAATTTCAAATTTAATTTTCGATAAATTTATTTTCGAATTGAATTTTAATAAATAAATGTTCAAATTTTATTTTCTATGAATAAATTTAAAAATTTAATTTTCGATAAATAAATAATCAAATTGAAATTTATTTTACAATAAATAAATGTTCCAATTTAATTTACAATCAAGTACAGACACTATTATTTTCATCGAATATTTTTGATAATGTTATTGACATTTCTGATAAGAGATTGGTGACATATATTAACTTTGACAGGATATTATCTTCGGTGAGATTGTCGTAAAATATATATAAATTTTAAAATTAAATTTTCTATGAAAAAATTTTCAAATCAAATTTTCGATGAATAAATTTTACAATTTAATTTTCAATAAATTAATGTTCGAATTTAATTCTCGGTAGATAGCATTGTGAATTGGATTTTTGATTAATTAATTTTCAAATTTAATTTTCGATAAATAATTATTTTTATTAAATTTTTAATAAACAAACTGTTCAATTATGTTTTTGTATTAAATAAATGTTCAAATTTAATGTGCGATGAATAATTTTTTTATGTTTTTGTATTAAATAAATGTTCAAATTTAATGTGCGATGAATAATTTTTTTATGTTTTTGTATTAAATAAATGTTCAAATTTAATGTGCGATGAATAATTTTTTTATGTTTTTGTATTAAATAAATGTTCAAATTTAATGTGCGATGAATAATTTTTTTATGTTTTTGTATTAAATAAATGTTCAAATTTAATGTGCGATGAATAATTTTTTTATGTTTTTGTATTAAATAAATGTTCAAATTTAATGTGCGATGAATAATTTTTTTATGTTTTTGTATTAAATAAATGTTCAAATTTAATGTGCGATGAATAATTTTTTTATGTTTTTGTATTAAATAAATGTTCAAATTTAATGTGCGATGAATAATTTTTTTATGTTTTTGTATTAAATAAATGTTTAAATTCTATTTTCAATGAATAAATTTTAGAATGTACTTTTTTATAAATAAGTATTCAGATTTAATTTCCGATAAATAAATTTTTGAATTTAATTTTTAATTAAATAATTTTTTTAAAATTTTATTCACCGTACATTAAATGCGCCGGATAAGCAAAGCCATACACGCGATCAGCATCTTAAGACCAATCTGGAGAACAACAGCCCTCTCAATCCGGAATAAGATCCGAATTTTCAACACCAATATGAAGTTGGTTCTACTCTATGGCTCAGAAACGTTGAGAGCGACTAATCTAAACAAACCCCAAATGGAGATAGAAATCAAAAACAAAAATGAAACTGGATAGGCCACACCTTGCGGAAGCCTGCATCCAACATCACCATACAGACCTTTGAATGGAAGCCGCAAGGCAAGCGTAAAATTGGTCGCCCGAGGCGGAAAAGAAGCATTGGGATTGAGAACAGGGCTGCCGGAATGATATGGGCCGAACTGAAGAGGACCAGCCAGAACCGGGCCTATTGAAGGAACGTCGTTGCGGCCCTATGTTCCCCAATAAATCAAAACGCCTAAAAAATGTTCGAATTATATTTTCGATAAAACAATGTTTGAATTAAACTTACGTAATAATGTTTGAAAAGACATAGGCAATTTTTTTTTCCAATATCCTCGTCAACTACGAAAATGTGCATTAATCCAAACTTTTAAAAATCTTTCAAGGACATACGACGTGTATATTTTTCTCATTGTGTCTCCATATTATTTACAAAAAAATAAAGAGAAAACCCACGTAAAAGTCTAAGTAAAATTATTTTCATCATTTAATAAATTTTGTAACTATTTAGTTTTCAAGATTTGGAAGTAAAACACAGAATGTTTTCAAAAATGTTATCACATTTCTCTATTCCATTTCAGTTTTATTTACACTGATAAAGAACAAATAAAAAAACACGTTTCCATTGTTTATTATTTTGGCATTCAAAGAGCAGACACTATTATTTTCATCGAATATTTTTGATAATGTTATTGACATTTCTGATAAGAGATTGGTGACATATATTAACTTTGACAGGATATTATCTTCGGTGAGATTGTCGTATCTCTTCATTTTTTTTAATCTTTCTTTGCATTATTTCTTTTCATGATCTTCACAGACAACGTCTATTAATCAACCTCCTGTTTCTTTACTTCGCAAATATTTTTTCATTAATGCTTAGAACACTTTTTAGTTTCTTAATTGTTGTAGATGAAAACCTGTTCGTATTCACCTGTTATATGTCTATTGTTTGTTCAAACAGTTTAGCACAAAATAGTCGCGCTTATAAGCAGAGACAGGATTCATTGATTCCGCTATTTTATTTGCTATTTTTAATTGTTCTTGCTTATTCCAGCTGTATGTTTGTTCTTTCATATTTTATGAGGAAAAAATGATGTTTCGGTAAAATCACTTTTGACAATCTCCTCAATCGATAAGAATTACGTTTTTTGTCGGCTTTGTTTATTTTGACAACTCTGTGAACTCTTACGATTTCAAATATTTGATATCTGAAAAAATAATACATTGCCATCTAACTCGCACCAAAGCAAATGTTCATAGAATGTGGCCTCTTATCCGTAGTACTGAGATTGTGTTGACTATTTTAAATATTGATTTCAAGGTTATTTCATTAATATATTTAATTTTTTTAATTATAAGTATATATAATTATTCCAATAATACGTATCTAAATATTAACTTTGTTTGAAGTGACTGAAAAAAACAAGTCTTACTGTATTTCTATAAAAATAAAAGTACAAGTGTATATTAATTTAATTTATATTTATAAAAAAAATCCATTATATCAAAAATAGCTAGGTTTTATGAAACAAAGACTATCTTCCGTAATGGTATATGTAAGAAAAATTAAATATGCACAAATATGTGCATATATATATATATATATATATATATGTTCATATATGCATATATATAATACTTAATATAATAATATATATATATATATATATATGTATGTATATATATATATATATATATATATTGACAATTACATCATGCCACCCTTGCTGCGGGGCGATTCGTCTTAGCGGGCTTTTGCATGCGTTCCTTACTTTTTCTGTTCCGACCAAGATAGCTGTACATGAATGATCAATGGAATTCACCCACTGCATGTGAGACATTTACAGCCTCCAACCTTTGTCTCCTTGAGACTTCAATTTAAACCTAAATGATTAGGCTTAGATATTATTATGTATGTCTCCTTGAGACTTTTATTTTAAGCCAAGGCACAGTTATTGTTATATGGGTCTCCCAGAGACTTTGAGCTCTTAACTGCCGAACTCTTATTAAGGACATTTCCTTCAATGAACATTAATATGTACTTCTGTAATATCGTCATTAGGCGAGAATTATATCTTTTCATCAGAAGGCATCATAACGGCCGCCTTCAAACGGCTGTAAAATGAGATCTTAGAAAACAGGTGAACCTGCACCCATTTCCGGTTGACGATAAAAGACTATCACCTTTCAAGGTTGTTAAAAGCTCCTTTTACAGAGGCAAAACAGGCATTCCTTTTTGGTACCGATATATATATATATATATATATATATATATATATATATATATATATATATACTTCAGAATAAACCATTTACCATGCATATTGGATGTGAAATTCTATATATTTTTCATCCTTACTCTATGATATTTAAATGCTTAAAAAACGTTTCATTATGATTTTCCATGTTTTAATTGCTTTAGAAAATAAGGTGTAAACCATTTTAATTATTTTCTATTATTTTCTCCTCTGAAGAAATGGTAGACATCAAAAGCCTATATGATAAGGAGTTATAATATATCAAATGTATTCATTGTCTTACAGAACAATAAAAATCTTTTGATTTTAAATTTAACCATTTCACGCCATAAATTTTGGATTTGTTGAATTACTAAATTTTATATATATATATATATATATATATATATATATGTATATATATATGTATATATATATATATATTACAATAGAGTCACCACATCAAGGCCCGAATGGCCACTGCTATATAAGTATTAATGAGTCTATGTTGATCATGGTTGCAACTACGTAACAATGGTTAGTGGTGGAACTTTGGTATAATTTGACTATTTAAGGTGATTGCCCAGCAAGACTTTATTTACATTCGAATTGATGATTATTATATGTGTGATTTTGCGTGCGTGTGGGAGAGGAAAATAGTTAGTGTACTCATTTGTTGTCAATCCATGCCGACATTATCATCATCCAACTTCAATAACATATGCTGTCAAGAATAGTACGATCCAATACAACTACTCACCAAAATAATAAATTAGATCGCTTTAGAAGTGCATATAACAAACGAACAAAAGGAAGAAGGCAATTCCGGATACTTTCCAACTCACCGCTGGACGAAGCATTTTAAACCTGCACCATGTGGTCTTCTATTGAATACTGTCGCTTTTTCCCGAAGTTGCGAATCTGCAAACTGGATATCAAACGAGATTTGCCATTTCGTGAAAATAGTGACGCTATCTTCTCAACAACGTAGACAAAACAATTGCACGAACAGTGGACAATGCCTCATCCTTTATAAAATATTTAGTTAACAATGCGTTGTTTTCCTTCTGACAGGTTGGTTGACGTGATGATGTCTGGCCGTTTTCCCTTTTAATTTTAAGATATTAGAAAATAATAGAACAGAACTGTTTTATTAACTGAAATAAACTTCGATGCTTCGATATAAGAATAGAAATATGTATTGTATATTTTATAATATGAGGTATTACTTTCCACTTAATAGTAGGATCATTAAGAAAACGTTTCGACAAATTATGGAAAACGAACAGAAAAAACTGGATTAAAGTCGTTGTTTTTCTTTTTTAATTCTTTAGTAAAAAAACCATCAGATAGGTCATTGAGGGTATTGTTCATATTTTCAATGTACGAACAAAATCATCACTAATCTCTCTCCCTCTCTCTCTCTCTATATATATATATATATCTCTCTCTGACTCTTCCTTTTCCTGTCTTTCATATATATATATATCCACTTTTATATGAAAGTCACTTTGTGTGTGTGTGCGAGTTATTTTATCTTATGTCGCCTTTTGCGATTTTAATACAAGCTAATTCTATGTCTGGCAGTGTTCTTTGATATGTTTCGTACAGAAATTCATCCGATAATATCGAAAATTAAAAAAATAACAATCTGTACCAAAATTAGTCTGTTCGCTTCTATAGATGTAAACGAGGATTCTTGCAAGTGAATATTTTACTTTACACAACCTAAGGGAAATAATAAAATCTAAGCAAATCACTTATTTAAAAAAAAACAACATATGTATTGTCATCTGGAGATATAGCTCAGTGACATAGCGTTCGACTACAGGTTGTATGATCCGAGTATACCTCATCATTTTATTTTATTTTGTCTTATTAATGAGTTCACTTGACGATAAAAGAAGAGGTACCATTTAAAATCACCGCAAATCATTTCTTCGTTTGAATATTTTAAAACTAAACATTACTTAGAAGTGACTTCCCATAGCATTTATCGTCAAGCACAAATATCAGCTGATGTTGATATTGTAAACAAACACTGACAGAATGTAAAAAACGACATTATCATTTTTTTAATTAATTTGCGAATTAATCCACCGGCTAAAGTATTACTCGTAATATATAATAATCAATAGAGGAGTGATTCTATAATAATAATACATATGCAATCTGCATGAATCAAAATATCATGTTTATAGTACTGTGGTACGATCGGGCAACGCCGGGCGTCCAGCAAGTGCATACATACATGATGATTGCAACGTCTTGTCAGACGAGTGACACTCCCTCAGACACTGAAAGTTCATGAGCCCGAAAATGACATATAGTCCTGCCGGCGAATTCACATGCTCAAGCCGACATGACACTAAAGACGGTCATTGGTATACATACATATATATATACACGCACGCACACATACATATATACACATATCACACACATCTATACATGAATACATACACAATACACATTACGAACACATACATATACATACACACACATGCAAATATACACAAGACGGTCATTGGTATACATACATATAAATATATACATGCATACATACATAAATACATGTCTATAAGCATACGCTCATATATACCCATATACATACAAAATGCATAATACACAAACATACATATACATACCCACATGCATGCATACACATATACATACATATACACACATATACAAATACATACATACATATACTTACGCATACACATACATATACGTACACATATGCACATATATATACATACACTTACCTACATATACATACGCATACATATATATGCATTCATACACATACACACATACATGCACATACATATACATACACACATGCATACATACACATACACATATATGCATATACACACATACATGCATAAAAACATATGTAAATATATATATACATACACACACAAACATATATACACACAGACACATATACATACATATACACAAAGATATAAATACATATAAACACACATGTACATATATAAATATACACACACATACATATATAAATATACATACACATATAAATACACATACACATATACATACATAGATACATATGATGATGGCAGATTAATTGTTACATGCATCCAGCATTTCAGGCGTACACACGTCACAGCTGTTTTATCGCCACAGGACTTTTTTTTTAATAGACAAATGCCTGAGGGAGTATTTATACAAAGATGATGTTACAGAGTTTTAGCTTTGAACGACAGCTAAATCTCTCTCTCTCGGTTCAAAATGTTGACATCCAGCAACAAGCAAGAGCAAGATAGCCAGCAACAAGTCAAACTGCAGACCAGCTTAATGCGGGTACTGGTCTTCCGCTTTGTTGTATTTTTTAATCAGAGATCCGCTTCTCCCAGAGGGGCTGCCCTCACCACACCCCACGGGAGCCCTCTCCATCCCACACACACACATGGAAATGAACACATGCATACATACAGATGTATGCCAACATACATATGCATGTGCACACACATGCAAACATACACACATAGTAGCACACAAATACGCATATGCATACACATGCATATACATACGTACACATAATACACATGAAGGAACATTCCAAAAGTCTTAAATACTCAATGATCAGGACGACAATGATGGTGATGGGTACGATTAAAAAAAATGGCACGGATTTACATCTTGTTCCTATTTTTAAAAAAAATTTTCGCTATAAGATTATCACTTTTGAAGTAGAAAATGATGATGATGTGGACAATTTCACACATTATTTCACAAATAAAATCGGCGACGAGTCCAATGTAAACACAGTCCAATCGACATATATTAAAGACGCTTACTCTTTTTTTTAAAATAAAAAGTTTGGTTGAGACTTACACTTTTGGGTAGTAAATGATGATGATATGGGCAAATTCACACATTATTTCACAAATACATACATACATACGTATGTATGTATGTATGTATGTATGTATTATGTATGCGTATGTGTGTATGTGTGTGCGCGCGGGGGGAAGATAATAAACGAATTTAGTTTGAAATCTTATTAGCAAGTGAACACTCCGCTAAGTTTCTCTCACATTAATCTTAAAAGGTATATATATATATATATATATATATATATATATATATATATATATATATATATATATATATATATATATATATATATATATAGTGTAAAATTTTGTTGAAAATTCAGACTCACGTTTTCTTTTTTATAACCTTCGTTTATTTCCTGGATTTTTTTCCATCACACCTATTTCATTGATGAGTAGGCAATTTTACGATTTATGTTTCCATAAAAATATTCTGCCCCCATCAACCTCTTCAGATGTTTAGCCATTAGATTTTTACAACAAAAGGTATATTTTTAACATGCTGCACATCGTATTTGGGCAAAAAGATTTCCAAAGCCAATGTAATGCAGACACAAAGTAGAGGTAATTGGAATCGTGTAACGTATGAAAACAGATAAAGATAATAACTGATAATAACTTGATAAAAACAGTGTTACATCGTTCAGATGATAACTAAATAAAAACGGTGTTACATCGTTCAAAATTCTCAAAACTGAAAAATGATTATTACTATAAATTTATGTTGATGAATACAAATATGTCAAGAATAATATCTATTTTTAGTATTTCCTATTTGCGCTCATCACACCCTTGTGTTTTAATTAATAAATAATGCGAAACATTGTATATATTCGCTTATATAAAACTAGTTGCATATTGCTGACGTTGTCAGAGTCTAGTGCTTAAGGAAAATAATTCAAAATTCCGTCATGCTTACGATTTCTTTTTAATTAGATATTTTTGAAATGTTTTGTATTCACTCTTGGATTTCCAAGCACTAATTTATCCTGTATTCAATTAGGTATTTATTAATAAAAAGAAAAAGGTGAATAAAATTCAGGAAAAATGCTATAGAAATCATTATTTATTGTTCTTTGCATTATTCAATATTTCCTCTCATTTCTGCATGTTGGCAGATGTTCAAAATGCCTTAATTCATTTTCCAAACAAAGCTAATAACGTACAATAGATTCGACAACATTATTAAATATTTAATTAGAATTACAAGACATTGTATTCGGATTTTTTTTTTAAATTATTGATTTTCACTGGTTTTACAGTGTAAACTTAATCACCATGAACATTGAACATCCATTGAAGCAAAGGATTTGCAGACAATCCAACACGTTTTTTTGTCACAATTTATTTGGCTGCTTGTATTTCATCGAGATTAGCCCGTACATCTAATAGTGATAAAAAGCTCCAATTTGCTGGGAATGATTGCCCTCATTTTTAAACATTTCAATTCGTGAACATTTTCTTTCTGTAAACTCGATCATCGACAATTTAGTAAAAAGTTATCCACCGACCACTTGTGATTATATTTCACACCATAATGTAAAACATGTAAGTTTGTCTTCATAGTATAATGTACATATTCACGAGTGCAGTATACGCAATTATCTCGGTTGGTTGGACCATTAAATTGAATATAATTTTACCGTTTCATAAAATTTACTATGATAACCTGGCGTTTCTTACGAATTTTTTGAAATACCATTCGCAAAATCGATCCCTTCAGTCAGAGTTAGTTGCATTGAGAGCTTGGATTTATATTTAAAAACATAACTTTTCTAATAATCTCGTGTCAACATCCGATGAACATCTGATGGTGAGATTTTTATCTCACGACTCAATTATTTCCCCGTTTGTCGTTGATTTAAAAAAGTTTTCATTAATTAAAAAGGTTTTCATTAATTGATTAATGTGGTTGCTGTATTGTCGTGGTGTTCTGAAGTATTGCTTACTACCGTCAACAAACTGTTTCAAATTTATCTCTTTCTCTATTTTCTCTCTGTCCACTATGTAGTATGTTGTGTTGGAGACATTCCCTTAAATAAATAAACATAGACACGTGAGTATAACTTTGGGAAACACTTAAAAAATACATTCATTTAGATGATAAAATCCCTTGACAACAATCGTAAAATGATGTAATATTTATGAGGATGGTTCTGTATTTATTTCAGATAAAAAGTGGATTTGTTTATCAGCTTTTACAAAAAACGGGATTAATCAGTTCAAAGTGGTAATTTAGCTTTATTAGTCTTGTTTAGTGTTTTCTTTTTCAAATAAAGGCGCTAAGCTCGACGGCCAACAGACCCGTCTCTTTATTTCGAAAGAGAAACGAGAGTAATGCTCCCTTGCTCTGAAATGTCTTGAAGATTTGTAGTATGAGCAAGAAAAGGTTCCTCTGTTTGGTAACTCATACTTTCACAAACGTCATAACAAAACAGCCTAAACGAAATTGAATATAGATTGATAGAAATATATTTATAATAAAGGAGATAGAAATACAATTATTTCTTACTGCCCTTGCAAATCACCAAGTGCAGAAATTGGCCAGATTACGATACGTTATTTGCCTTTTTTTTGTTTGAATCACAATTTTTTTCATGCTCTGTTTCGTATTAATTGCTTTTTTGTGTTGTTCGATTTTGATCTGTCTTTGAACGAAGTGAACTCCTGCCAAATTATTGATAAACCAAATAACGTTCACGCACTCATGATTATAGGGATGATCAAAATGGTAAATACAAAAAGACTTCAATGCAAAAGATTATGATAAAAGTAATTATTGCGTTTACATTAATACATTTATAAACAACATGCACGTACGTTTTAAATCACGCGCACACGCGTACACAATTATACACACGCGCATATATATATATATATATATATATATATATATATACATATACATACACGTTTGCTCATATAGCAGAATACTTGCCTCGCATGCAAGAGGCTCGGGTCTCGAATCCCGAGTTCGGATATATCTAACTGATCAGCGTAAAGAAGGGCGAAACTCGAATCCTTAACTCGACTTCCGGTTCTTGGTTGTCTTTGTTCTTGCGACATTGTTTGACTGTGAAAATAATTATATAATCTTTCACATTCTGAATATATATATATAGTGGTGATAAGACTGACAAATCCTCACGAGAATGAAACGCGGAATATTCTGTGTGGCTTAATTGCCTCATATATTTTGATACCCTACTACCTAGCTCTACCTATATATTGAGCACTGTAAACACTGACAATTTACGCATAAAATTATGTTTTCGTATATTAGTTTATATGATTAAATGAAGTAATCATATATATATATATATATATATATATATATATATATAATGCAAAGCTTTTCGTGAAATGAATTGAGTATATCTAATAGTTGATATTGTTTATAGCCAGTGTTCAGTATTTTAGAATATTGTTTTATATTGTAGTTATTGGTTATTGTTTTATATTGTATTTATTATATTTGGTAGTTTGTATTGTTTATAGCCAGTGATCAGTATATTTGAAGTATCAACTTAATTTTTAACAAGCTGTGATCAAGTTCTAAATCATAAACTAATATGAAAATTATCTCGTCTAAACCTTTTTTATGGTCACATTTAAAAGATAAATAAATATGTGCGGAAATTATCAAAACTTAAGTATTTATCTAGACGATTTCGTTTTTGTAACAAAGTTTGTAATAAATATTTATACCTATACTTATAGTTATTTAACTCGTCAACATATTCTAAGTAGCGAAAATTGCGATACCATAGCGAGCCTGAACCTCTAGCTAGTTAATATTTGGGCGGGCTGCCCAAGTTTGTTTTTAATCTTTTCATAGTTTTTTTTTTCTGGTTGAAATATTCATTTAAAACCCCCAACAAGATACGTTAATGTTGAAACTGTTGATCCACGTTTTTATAAGACTTTTTATAATGTTTACCTAATTTTATAATTTTGCCAGACTACCTGTGACCCGTTTGGTCAGCATGTTATATTAGCTATGGAATTAATGTATGAGGGTGACACTTGTGGCGTAAAGAAAATAGTATTTTGTGACATAGCAGAAACATTTCTATGAAAGTATATTAAAATCAAAAAATATAGATAGATTTCTATGAGTCATTCTGTTTATAATTGTTTTTTTTTAACAAACTTGAGTTATAAGTGGTTTGCCATACTTATAGGTAAATGTGCAATGAACAGATACCATAATACTTAAAGTTAAATTCAAATTTTGATATATCTTTTTAAAATGAAATTGCTAGTTGGAAGTACAGAATAGTTAAAAACACTCCCCCCATGTTAAGAATGAGTTTTAAATAGAACATGAAAATGAAATGTAACGTTTTTCATTTATTTTAAACAAACATTCATGTCCCATTGGGTCAAATATTTCATTTATATGTTAATAATAAAGTCAATAAAACTAATGAAGACAATGCTTTTCTATTGACAACATTTTTTGTACAATTTGAGTGTTTTTAGGAAAACTTTTATGATCCTTTCGCTTAATTGAGATTTCTTATCAGGTTTTAACAACTTTAAAAACGAAAAAAAAACACAATTGGGATGCTGGGAACGTTCACATTAAAACAATACGTTTTTTATCGCGTTGATTAAAATGGTTATCAACGGGTCAACGTTTATTTATTTGTAAAAACAAAATGTGACAGTATAATTGTAATACAGAATAGTGGTAAAACATCCCCACCCTTCCCATGTTAAATAATAATTTCTAAATAATAACGTTAATATTTCGGTGAGCAGGTCAAATTCTGCAAAAGTAGCGATTTGTGTTTATTTGTTTATGCTGTTATGGGTTTATGTTTATGTACACATGCGCATCCAGAAGTCGTAAACCGGATGTGGGTTGCAACACCCGTTACAAGGTCGTTTGAGTTTTATAATTATATAGATTTATAAGAGATCTTCTTACCTTTGAAAATATGTTTACTTGTTAGTTCATGTTATCAATATACTTGCACGTAATCGATATTATATATTTATTTACATGTGTGTGCGCGTTAAATATGATATCGACGACTGTGGTCGCATCATAGACATGTACCATAATTCATGCTTATTGCTTTAATGTAAGGAAAAGGACAATAAAAACAGGAAAGTTGCTTAAAAGAGATAAAACGTGTTTAAGGAAACCAATATATTTGTATATATTTACAATTTTAAATAATTTATTTTTAGATGTGGAATGTTCGAACTGAACAAATGTACGAGTGTTAGAAGTGAAGAGTTTATATGTGTGATACATTTTTCAGTGGTATAAGACGGTGGCAGAATAAGTGCACAAATAGCTAGAGATCTCTCCAGGCAATATTCTTATACAAAAGTAAAGTCCGTAGATTATATTTTAAAAATACTTAATAAAAAAATATTTGTTTACGTCCAGTTAAAAATAAGGACAATTTTCTAAGAAATAAGATCTCCCATTTCGCAAATATTGTTGCCTGATAAACTACGCTTTGGTTAGACATTTATTTTGAACTGGGCAAAGTGTGCAGTGTCTACATTGCATTTATCTTGTTCGTTATTAGTATTTTTATTTATAGTATGGTTGTTCTTGCGAAAGAAAACCCGAATAACAAGAAATATTACGTAAGCATGACTTCCTTAGATTTCAAAACCCGATACTATGACCACAAAAGTACATTCAACAATAAAAAACACCGTATAAAACAAAACTAGCGAATAAATGCTGGGAACTCAAAGAAAGCGGACATTCGCCGGTAGTCGAATGGAAAATAATAAGACAAGCTACCACGTGTAGGGACCTAGATGACCCATGTAGATTATGCCTTCATGAAAAATTTGTTATCCTGTACTTTAATGAACCCCAACATCTATTAAACTGTAGAAGAGAAATAGCAAATAGCAAAATTTACTCTAGGATAGCGATACAAAATAATTTTAAAACTAACAAAAAAAATAGAAAATAAACAAATAAATAAATTAAATAAACATGAATATACATAAACGATCACACATATATGTATGTATATATGTGTGTGTATATATATATATATATATATGTGTGCATATATGTACGTACATATATATATATTTATATATAAACTAACAATAAAAAACAAAACCCTAACCTAGTTTTAAAACAGATCATTTGTCCGATAAAATGCATGGCTAACTAAAATCTCAATAGAAGAGGAGCATATAAAAACAATAAACAACCACAGAATTCGCGCATAAGCGTAGAAGTCCTAGAATGGATGAAACGCGAAATATTCAGTGTAGCTTAATCGCCATATATATTTTATAAATTAGTATATATATATATATATATATATATATATATATATATATATATATATATATATATATATGCATGCTTAGGACTTTGTATATATTACCCATGAGAGTGTTTGTATGTCTACTAACCTCTTATAGAAGTGAGATTTACTTGTATCCGTTGAATGTTTACTAAAACGTACACAGTTCTCGAGGGAAATTAAATCTCATTTTTGCGTTTTTCTTGCATTTTGGATTACACTCGAAAATATCCGTCATTCAACGCCACAAACTTTCTTTTTCGATAACCTCATTTCATTACGGTTCTTGTTTGTCTTATTTCTCTTATATGACGTCATTTTATTTTTTAAACTGTGCAAAATCTCCCCTCGTGTTCTCTGTACGTTCAACCCTTCACATATTTCTTTCTGTTTTCTCTCCTATTTAATCTATCTTCCAGTTCTTAAAGTTCATCTTCTCACTTATTATTCATCGCCATCTTCATGACTACTCTTGTCTCCCCGGGTTTAATCTTTTACCAAGAAAACAAAATAACGCATAGTACATTTCCTTTTATGAATTTATTAAAAAGAGCATAAACCTGTGTTATTAATCGTTAGAGTACGTATACAAAAACATGGGTTTATAAAACTGACTCACTATTTCGGAGTTTTGATAAATGCCAGGCAGTCGGTCTTAAAAATAGTTCAAGCAATCTAAAGCACACCGCTAAAAACTGTGGAATAAACTTGACAATATCGTGGTTGTCGGTGTGTTTCACACCGTATGTGATTGATTAGATCGTATAGATGAACGTCAAATCGGGCACATTATGGTTTACTGTTGGAATTGAGCCATAAAAACAGCGGACAGAACCAGACAAATGGTTGTCCAAGCGAGAGGTAAAATGCGCAGTTGATCGCAGTACCGTGATCTGGTCAGCCAATAAAGTCAGCTTTGTTTTAAATAATATCAACGATCAATTAAGTATTCGAAAGCCGTGATCCAAGTCAGAGATAAAAATTTAGCGTGTTTGAGGGGAACTCGATATTTTACAGTCAAATCTGATTCGCCACTATCAGAGGAGTCAAAAACAGTTAACTCATCAAACTGTATCAAAATGTATGAATAATACTACAATAACTAATTTTAAATTGGCTTAAAACGGTTATATATGCATGTGTATGTACACACACACACACACACACAGATATATATATATATATATATATATATATGTTTCGAGAACACCCGGGCATTTCCAAGCTCATGAGTCCGCCATCGGTAATCACCTGATTAGTATAAATAGGTGTTCTGACCAATATTCCGATGGGTGGTTTTCTGTTTTATACAGTGCTAGGTCGAACTATCATCTCAATATCATTGACGCGTTAGTCATTAATAACTCTCGGCCTAGCCTGTGTAGACAAAAGATTTTGAAACATCAGTTGGAAATATTTACTGATTTAAAACCACCTGAACAGTGAGAATTATATTTTTTTCTCTCACTGGTCTTCCAACTGAAACCAATTTCCCTCTTTCCTCATTCGATTCTTAGCTTTTAATTTATCATTCTGATGTTTCCTCTTAGAGGGTCAGACGATAAGGAAATTTTTATAATTCCACCTGCCTGTTTTTTTTTTGTTTCTTTGGTATTTAAATTAAATTATATTTCCTCTGAAATTTCTCCTTCCATTTTGCTGTACCAAGAATTTACTTTTATATATATATATATATATATATATATATATATATATATACATATATATATATATATATATATATATATAACTACTTCATTTACTAACATAAATTTAATATACGAAAGTATAGATTTATGCGTAAACTTTAAGTATTTACTTCAAAAATGCTCAATACGTAGGTAGAGCTAGTTAGTAATTTATAAAATATATACGGCGATTAAGCTACACTGAATATTCTGCGTTTCATCCACTATAGGATTCGTCAGGCATAACGCAGAATATTCAGTGTAGCTTAATCGCCATATATATGTTATAAATTACAATATATATATATGTATATATATATATATATATATATATATATATATATATATATATAGTTTTGGAAGTTTTTTAACCTTTAAAACTATACAAAAAATTTTTATCATTCGTTAGAAAACCATTTAGACAGTAAGTCATTCAATCACCTGCAATCAATGCATAAACTTGATATATATATGTGTGTGTGTGTGTGTGTGTGTGTGTGTGTGTGTGTGTGTGTGTGTGTGTGTGTGTGTGTGTGTAGGGCGTATTCTCTGTGTTCATTTAAACAAATCTTACTAAACACAAAATCATTCTGCTAGATTATACCCGATTTATGTTTTATTGCATATCTGGTTTCTGATTAACAGATCCTCTTAGGTCTTACTGACATTGAACTTTGTATGGGGTTTATTATAATTAAACATGTTTGCCTTGTATCAAAATAAATATATTTGATCAGATTTCCTGGAGTATTTGACGATAAGAAAGATTATTGAGTAATCTGTGAATGAATTTCTTCGTATATTGAAAACATTTTGTCTTTAGAAACATCAAGGAACATGTGACATATTATCAAGTTTATAATGTGACATATTAAGTTTATAATGAAGCGAGCTTATTGAAAGTAATTCACGTGTTAAAAAGTTAATCCTATAATAAACATATATACAAATGTATTCTTTTTTAGCATATATATATATATATATATATATATATATATGTATTATATATGCATATATATATATATTATATATATTCTAGCAGAAGTACCCGTCGTTGACTGGGGTCAAAAACAGCCTACAGAAAATGGACTGTGATTGATGAAAGTATGATAGGTTATGAAAAGGAGGGGGTTGTAAAGAGCTAGGTTTTGATACGCAAAACGTTTACCCCAAGCAAAATATGATGAAAGTAAAGATAATTTTTGCGAAACTGTATTTTTTATATCAACTTTGGTTCCATTCGTAGCCAAGAGTGACCAACAAAATGATGTTTCCTTACAAAGAGAAAATAAAAATAATTATCAAAGTCTTGGAGTACAGGCGCAAACGCAGACCCCATAATTTTATTATACAACCCCTATTTAAGTTGAAACATACTTATCAAAGTATTCTTATGTACATCTATATCAAAAACCCTTGTAAACGTTTTTTTTTTTTTTAATTTCCATACTTTGAGGGCCAGGCGAGAACGCAGACACCAAATTTTTATGAACCACCGTTCTGCCAGATCAAACATACACATTCCTGATCCTCGATACATCTTCTATCATTATATGTAATCAGTTGTTTTTTTTTTTTAATAGTCAACCATATAGGAGCCTATTCGTGACCAGACACATACACACACACACACACGCACACACACACAGACGTTCAGCTTTATATTATAGATATATATATATATGTATATATAGCATTATGCATATAATTTGCTAACATCACTTGTCTGATGGCTTAGTGGTAAAACCCACTAGCTATTGATGAAATGGTTGATGGTCTGATCCCTGGCTTGTGATAGGTACGAGTTAGCCACATTAAAAAGCTGTATCATAGAAAAACAGTATGTCAACTGATAACTACATGAGATTCCTGTCGTTAAATGACATTGGTTAGGAGAATCGAACCTGGCCACGAAATCATCTCTGAACAAACCGCACGGCCAATGTAAACTGCGGGAGATACAGTTGAAATTAACATTCATATAAAGCGCAAATGTCAAGTCAATGAGAGTAATTTTATTATTATAAAATCATGATCTCTGCATGCGAGCTGAAGTGACCGATTTTAATTTCAACTTAGACTGCTCAACAATAAGAAGCGAGTTCTTAAACAGGCTGACATAAGTATTAATGTAATTCTTATAAGTTTAATACCCACGGACATTAGTCTTTCATCTTTTCGGGAATCGTCAGTGCAGCGAGTTTTGATTATAGCCAGTCGAAAGATTCGAACCCGGCAACGAAGCCATCCTGGACTGCATTAGAAAGGAACAAAGCGCACGGCCAACGTAAACTACGAGGAATACAGTTGAAATTAATATAATAATAAATATAAAGCGTAAATTTCAAGACGGTGAGGGTGATCTTATGATTATTACATTATTATCATGCAAGAAATAATCTGAAATGTGTATCCGTCATTAGTTAATTTTCATCGCTTATATATATATATATATGTATATATATATATGTGTGTGTGTGCGTGTGTGTATATATACATATATATATATGTATGTGTTTTTGTGTGTATGTGAGTATATATAATTATTTACTATAAGCATTATTAATTATTGTATATATATATATATACATATATATATAGATAGATAGATAGATACATGGATAAATAGATAGATAGATAGATAGATAGATAGATAGACAAGTAAAAATTTGTGTGAGGATACTTTTCAACTAATATACTCCACGAATTTGTTTTATCTGAAGACTTGAAATTAGGTATATACAATATTCAGATGTGTTGAGAACTTTTTCATCGGTTTTAATCTGGGAAAAAGGATATCTAGTGGTTCAAAATTGAAAATTAGATATGTGTTCGTCATCGGATTTTTATCTATTCACAAAATTTGAAAACACATTTTTGAAAATTTTGACAGGTTTATGCATGCATATATAACTATATATATACGCATATATAGAGGTATATATATATATATATATATATGTGTGTGTGTGCGGGTGTGTGTGTATGTGTGTGTTTATTAGTTTGTTTGGCTTCTAAAACTACTCAATGTAATGATAATATACTTGATCAGTTATAATATATCAAAATATCAGTAGTTAAGTAAATAATCTACTACACTGCGCATACATACACGCGCGCACACACACATACATACACTATAACTATCTAAATTACTTTAAATGTGATATATACACATACATACACTATAACTATCTAAATTACTTTAAATGTGATATATACATATATATATATATATATATATATATATATATATATATATATATATATATATATATACTACAAATCTAATATAGCACCGTAAGAAATTTCACAAATTATTGGCTGGTGGGTGTCTTTAAACACTACAATAATTCTGTGACTTTTTTTAATTTATAGTTTGAATTATTTCCATTTAATTTATTTTCCTAACAATTTTAATTCACTATAAAAACTTTAAACAGTTTTTAAACTTTAAACAGTTTTTAATGGACATTATTATTAATCATCAGGTAGTCAACGAAACACGTATATGATTTCTATAAAAAATAAATAACTTGTGTGAATAATTAACTTTCCGTTTGGAAATTACTAATGATATATATATATATATATATATATATAGAGAGAGAGAGAGAGAGAGAGAGAGAGAGAGAGAGAGAGAGATGTAGATACATGTGTGTATCATATCTGATAACTGAGGCTGTTTTAACTACGCGAAAAGTAATATTTCTCGAAGAACAAGAATATATCTTCTATTTATATATGTATTATTTGTATTTTACCCCTTTTGAGGTATAAACCGAGATTCACGTAAAGAAAAATATAGTTTGATGAGAGATTACAAATCGATGTTTACTGTAAATGTTAACAATTCATTGACTTTATTTCTTCGTCGACTTTTCCCTATAAATTTTGCATCATTATTATATGATTCGTACATGTAGAACCGTAAGATTTTTACTTCCCTCCGATTCGATCCCGCACGCAGTTTTGCATTCTTAATACATTTCGTCGTCCACACATCCATCAAATTCGAGATTAAATGCTTACATTGGAATCATATCATTTGATGTAAAACACTTCTTTTATATGTTGAAATGGTTCCTGATATGATAATTACGCTATTTTTCAATAACAAAAAACTATTTCCTTATCACATAATGTCCTCTTGTCGGTTGAATTATATGATTGGTTAGAAGTGATTGATATAATTAGTTGAAATGCATTTACATTATGTACTTTAAAAACTTAGCTATTCTATACTCATTGCAAAAGATTATACGAATAATTATGTGTTTTTGTAGTTTATGTGTTTATATGATTAATTGAAATCGATTTACTTAAATATTTAAATGAACTATTTAAAAAACTTTCATCTAGCCTATGATCTATTCTCTCTGATTCTCTCTCCTCTGATCTCGTGGCTGGTGTCCTTTAATGCATCCAAAACCAAACTCCTGTCCTTACACTATCAACGCTCTGATACCCATCTGGCATCAATTGTGATGGATGGCTCTCGTCTGGGTGAGGCCCCGTGTTTTGACAAGCTTCTGGGTTTGACCTTTACTCCTGATCTGAAATGGAACACGTACATCAAGTCTGTTGCCATGGTCGCTGGAAAGATGGTGGGATCCTTCTACCGCTCCAGAAGATATCTCACTACTGATGCAATTTTCTATCTATATAAAAGCCAAGTACGTCCAAGGATGGCATACTGTTGCCATGTCTGGGCAGGAGCTGCTAAAATCAGCCTATCCTGCCTTGACAGAGTACAAAATAGACTTCGTGGCTTAGTGGGGGACGCCCTTTTCTCTACCCTGCAACCTCTCTCCCACAGAAGAGACATTGCGAGCTTATCCTTGTTTTATCGTTATTTTCATGGTAGGTGCTCGTCTGAACTCCAATCTCTGGTCCCCCCTCGCCAATCTTTCACGAAAAACACCCGTCTAGCTGAATCCACTGTAAAAAATTTCCCCCACTCTATATCTGTGCCTAAATCAAAACGCGGATTCCATGAACAAAGCTTCTTTCTTAGAACTGCACGCCTGTGGAACTCTGTTCCGTCTGCCTGCTTCCCACCGGACTACAACTTGGATGTCTTCAAGTCCAACATTAACAAATTCCTAATGAACCGCCCCCTTAAGTAAACACTTCATCAAATCTCCACACTAACGTAATGTACTTACAATAACCCTTATCCCTGAGTGGCTTCCGAGCCTTGATAAGTGGTGATTACTGTGTAAAAAAAATGAACATTGCAAAAGACTAAACGTATATTTTCGTAGTTTTTGTGGTAAATATTTTGAGAGTGAATGGTAGACGTTTATTTTTTGTGGATGTGTATGTGAGTGTATTCAATACTATGAGGTTTACTTGTCATCATAAATAAAATTCAAAAGATCGTATTTTTCAAGTCATTCATAGATTTACAGGAATGTTTCATTCATAAAAGAGGAGTGGAGTAGTTGGATAAACAGAGGATCCCTTTAATGGTGCGAGTGAGAGGCCGCCGATGATAAAAATTGATATGACTGGCGCAGAGTCGGCAGTCACCAGTGAATTATCGTATTCAGACCAAATTTTTTTAAGTAAAAATAGATACACAGACAAAGAGAGAATAATCGTGTTAATTGTTCATGCTTTTTATTCTTTCTTAGTAATGACTTACTACTTATCAAGTTTCAGAGACTACTCAAGGACGTTAATAAGATCATTATTTGTGCGATCAAGAATTACGAAAATTAAAAAAAGAAAACGAAAGTAAAACTTTCCCTTTTTTTAAAAAAGGGATCACCACTTATCAAGGCCCGGAGGCCACTGAAGGATAAGGTTTATTTAGTGTACAGTAGTCAATAGAATAATTTCTTATTAATCATTAGTAGTAGAAATTTGGTAAATTAAATAATTTGATGGGGCGATTCATCAAGAATTTGTTTACATTCGACTTGAAGACAACCAAATTGTCAGTCGGAAAACAGACTAACGAAAGAGAGTTCGATAGGCGTGTAATTCTGAGAATAAAGCTTTGTTCATGGAATCTATGTTTCGGTTTCGGCACAGATAAAGAGTGGAGAAAACTATTGACAGTGGTTTCAACTAGACGAGTGTTTTTCGTGAAAGATTGGCGAGGGGGGACCATGGATTGTAGCTCATACGAGCACTTGCCATGAAAATAACGATAAAGCAGAGACTCTTTAAAATTATTGATTACTCACTGCGTATTCGGTAACTATATTTATGTTGAGCATCTCTATGATATTCTTGCCTAAAAAGAAAATCGATAATGATGATGTGCATACACGTAATCCTTATTCTTGATCAACTACAGTCATTTCGATTACTTTATCATAGTGTCATTATAATTTGGAAGGTAAGTGGCATAATATTGAGAGACACATTCAGCAGATAAAAGACGAAACTCAGTTGAAACAATCAAAAGCTTACCGCCATATTGGAAAATCTCGTAACAATGTTGCTCATCAAATCAGATTATGGAAACTAAACCATTTCTAATTTAATAACTAAAGTTTAAAGCTACATATTTCGAAATTTGCATAATTGTATGTAAATTCATTTGAGTTTTTTTTTTTAATCTAATAATAGTTATTTACAATTACCCACTTTTAATTGTCTCACAGAAATGAAAATATTCAGATATAATTAATAATATATTAAATTCGTTTTTGTTGTCACAAAGTATCAAGCTAAAAACAACTCGGGAATAATGTTAATTTACAGGATTTTTTGAAAGAAAATACAATTTATGATTTTCACAAACAGTAATTTATTTTTAATCCCGAAGTTCATTTCTGATAATGTCTTCACTATTGTTTCTGCTTTTACATGAATTTTATTTATTTATCTCAATAAAATCCCAATAAAACTTTTTTATTTGCAAGAAATAAATATAGTTATCTAAACTGACATTTTAAATTTGACGTAAATTTTATAAAACAGAAAAAAACTCAAGTAAAAGTGAAAATGCTTTATTAATTTTGGTGTCGTATTTTTTGAGGAGACATTTATCAACATGGCGTTATTGCCATGCAGTTGAATTTTCATTCGAGCCTGGGGCGAATTTCTCGTATGTTATTGCGGTTAAAAGATTGTTTTCGAAATTGAAATTTCTAATACCTTTTTTTCGATAGGTCTGTAACATGCTTACAAAGGCTTCGTCTGTCAATCATTCTGTATATCAAACTTTAGATTGGAATATACTTTCCATTGTTAAACACATAGAATGAATGACGGCATTTTATGATATCCTATCTTTTAAAAAATTCTTAACTTTTGTATGGAAATAGCTCCAGACAAAGCATGAACCTACTTCATATAAGAATGCCATAAGCTAACTAATAAATAATACAATATAAAAAAACAGTCAGCGATAAGTGTGTGTTGAATAGCTGCTAACCCACAAAACAGCAACTCTTCCCATTTTATCAAAAACATCACTCTTATAACGTGAATAATAAAGGACAAAATAACCGACAGCAACGAGGTTCTTGATAATAAAACTAAAATCCACTTTCTACTCTCCGTAAATCATCAAAGATGTAAGTTTCTATCTCTATCTCGTTATGAAAATGTATTGAATGTATACACAACTACAAACGAATTTTATATAGATCGTATATAACATGCACTGATATACCCCCCACACACATATATATATTCGTTATAAACAGTTATGTACCCTCACGTTCGATATAGATGTTACAACACATAAGACTAATTGTTTTATTCATCAATTATACAGACCCTGTTTCTAGACACTCCTGACTATAAGCAAATCTACAAATCAATTGAAGGCAAACATATTGGTATAAAATGATCCAGCGATCATTGATATGATGTAAAACCCAACAATCGCTCTTCTTTTTCACTACGCTTCTCTCTCTCTCTCTCTCTCTCTCTCTCTCTCTCTCTCTCTCTCTCTCTCTCTCTCTATTTCTTGAATCCGGTTATTCATACACATGGTTTTACATGACGTCATTTATAATTGTTTATTATAATTTATAAATAATTACGCTTACATGTTCGATGTGAGCCATCACTGGAATTTTCAGTAATAGGACACCACTTATCAAAACTGAAAACGATAAGTTTGATAGCTTGTCAGTTGAATGATAAATGATAAAGAAGTTATGAGATGAGTGAAAATGATTAATGACACGAACTGATTTGGAGTACATATAGCCATTGTTTACTAAAACGTACTCACACATATCGCAATGCATCACGTTTTGAAACCTAGACACTCTTCTCTAGTGTCTAAAATCTCTCTGAACATGAGTTTTTCAGGACAACCTGGCGTACGCATATTTTTTTCCTTCAATTAAGCCCTAAATAAAAATTCTAAATCACATAATATTCGCGGCCCAAATAAGATCTCGGTATTGTTATCCCAAATTGACTTCTACAAGGAATGATGCATTTTCACAAAATTATGTTAATTCAAGTAATAGTACGAAGCTGGGTACTCCACCAGACTAGGTGTATTCTTGTTCTTAAATCTAGTAAAACCAAGAAACAAAAAAAAAGATAAGCTATAACATTTTCAAATGGTCTATTGGGGGAAATAACGTTCTCAAATTTTCATTGATAAACAATCATTTTAATGGACTATTCAATGGACTGGCATTCTCTGGTAGAGACAATGCTCGATATAGGTCTTAGCGTTTGTGAGGAAAATATGTTTTTAAGCGTGACTCGTGCAAATTCTACGAGTAAATAGAAAATAATAAATTAATTTCCTTTATTTTTGTAGTCGCGTTTCAACAAAATACATTATTATAATTTGTATAAATTGAAACTAATTCCTCCAAATTTCGTGTCCCTATAATTCAGATAATGTAATATGTATGAATTAGCTAGCTTAATTATGTTAGTATTATTTTCACTTCTGGTATTTCTAAGAATCAGATACTCACGATAGATGGGGACATAAATGGATGGTAACATTCAATGCTACTAAAACTGAGGTACTTTAAAGAATACATGTAACCTTCTTAACCACCGATTGCCATGACTAATAATACATTACAGAGTATCACTCCTAGACTTTACATCTACGCGATTTCTGAATTAAAATAAATACGTTGAAGACATTTCCAAGATTGCTGCAAAGAAGATGGGTTCTCTCTACCGTGCTAGAGGAATACACACACCTGACAATATCCTGTATCTCTAAAGATCCACCATCCGCCTATGCATACAGTATTCTTGCAACCTCCGAGCTGGTGCATCTACCACCAGTCCAGTCTTCAATACAGTTTGAAACCTCATAGGCCCAGCACTGTCAACCAAACCACAACCCCTGTCCCATCGCCTCTTCCTATTTTCATGGAATGTACTCCGAGGACCTTGTAGCAGTTTGCCTCTGACTGACTCGATACGCAGCCAAAATCACGCTTTTTATTTGTTGAGGCCCCTAAATGCTGGAAAGCCCTCTACTCTAATAATCATTTCAATCGAACTGCTAGACTTTGAAATTTCCCCCCTGCTCCCTGGCTGTACTTACATGCAGAACAGTTTATGTTGTATGAACCGACATATTGTTAGTCAACTCCCTACATAATGCATCTGTAAATATGGTTCCAATTAGAATACGACTTTTGTGGCTGATTAAAAGTTAAAGACAAATAAGGCACGAGAAAGTTTCAAACATTCCTCTTATCTCTGCATTGTTTCCAGTCGTCCTTGACTTCTCATTGCCAATGGACCTAAACAGTGCCGATTCAGAAAAGGTGGGTTTGGGATTGCGCAACCCTTGTCACAATTACACGCGCAGCTGCCTCTACAGGGTGTATTCTTTTGTTGTTCGAAATAGACCGGAGGCATCGAGGCATCGATCCGGCAGGACATAAACACATCTCATTGGCTGTCATTCTACAGAAATATCCATTTAAACACCTCTCTCCTCAATAACCTAAAATACCATAAAGTAGATAGACGATATACACAAAGGGACAACATAACGAGCATACGGACGTATTTCTCTCATATCAACGCAGATTATTTCTTCTTTTATTGTCACGTTTTAAACATTGCCGTTTTGAACATCGCTGTTGGTATTTTATTTTAATTTTTTTTCTTTGTTTTTCCTAAATCTGTTATTTTGATAACGAAACGTGCTTGCTTGCAAACAGACAAGATGTCAACTTGAAAAAAAAAAGTAACAAAAGATATATAATCCCCTCATTAGTCTTGTCTATCGATTTCTTCCCTCGGACATTTATCAGCATCACATTCCTATTGTGGTGTTTCTTGGTTATTATTACGTCCAGGCACATTTCTGCGGATTTTATTACAATTTGCTTATTTGTTTTCGAACTAAAAACGTATTTAAATGCAACTTTTATTTTTTTGCTAAACTAGGGATTTACTTTTTAATAATATAAAACTCTGGTTTTTTTAGCACCGACAATTTTGACATTTGATTTAACTACAAATGATACAGAAATAAATACATCTAGTTGATAAAATCGTGTATAAAATGCTGGTAATCATTAAATTTCAATAGAATTTACAATATTTACATTTCTATATAAATATTAAAGACGTTTGTCTGTTAGCATTGATTTTATATATCTCTTTCTCCCTCATCTCTCCAAGAGGCCAGAATTGGCACAAGGTTGTGTTTTTATGTACAGAAAATTCAACATTTATAAAATGGGCACTTTATACCTTACTAGAAAATTACTTAAACCTTAAAGTATCCTGCACCTCTACAATGCCACAATTCGCCCTTGTATCGAGTATTGTTGTCACATTTGGACTGGCGTATCTGCTACTAGTCTCTCACTTCTGGACAGGGTTCAAAAGAGAGTCGCCAACCTGATAGGTCTTAAACTGTCACCTACGCTTCAGCCTCTGTTCCATCGATGAAATCTTGCATCCCTATGCCTGTTTTACAAGTATTTTAATGGTGGATGATCCGGCGAATTACTAGCACTTGTACTCCGTCGACGTAAATACCCCCGACAAATACGACAAGCAGCAACGGCCCACATCTACACAGTAAAAATCACTAGATGTAAGAAAGCCTTCTACTCCAATAGTTTCTTCCCCAGAACTACTAGACTTTGGAATCCCCTTCCGGGTTCCTGCTTTCTCAACTGGACTGACCTGCAGAAATTTAAGTGTAATGTGAACAGATATCTTGCTGCTCAACTCCCTACATAGTATCCCTTCAACTTATGTCCCTGATAGTAGCCCCAAAATCAAAGTGGTACTGTGCCTTGTTTGGGGCCAAAACGTAATAAACAATCAGTCCAAAGAAATTAACCCTTTTTACTGACCGGGAGCAAAAAAGATAAAGTGTATTATAAGAACCAAAACTGCTCTTTTATTTTATTGAAATGCAATATAATTTACTTTTAGATAATTGTACGTGAAATTTTATTATTATTAGGTAATGGAACGTGAAATTTTGTTACTTTTAGATAATGGATCGTGAAATTTTATTACTTTTATATAATGGAACGTGAAATTTTGTTACTATTAGATAATGGAACGTGAAATTTTATTACTATTAGATAATGGAACGTGAAATTTTGTAACTATTAGATAATGGAACGTGAAATTTTATTACTTTTAGAAATGTGAACGTGAAATTTTATTACTATTAGATAATGGAACGTGAAATTTTATTACATTTAGATAATGGAATGTGAAATTTTATTACTATTAGATAATGGAACGTGAAATTTTATTACTATTAGATAATGGATCGTGAAATTTTATTACTTTTATATAATGGAATGTGAAATTTTGTAACAATTAGATAATGGAACGTGAAATTTTGTTACTATTAGATAATGGAACGTGAAATTTTATTACTATTAGATAATGGATCGTGAAATTTTATTACTATTAGATAATGGAACGTGAACTTTTATTACTATTAGATAATGGAACGTGAAATTTTATTACTATTAGATAATGGAACGTGAAATTTTGTTACTATTAGATAATGGAACATGAAATTTTATTACTTTTAGAAAAGTGAACGTGAAATTTTATTACTTTCATATAATGGAACGTGAAATTTTATTACTTTTATATAATGGAACGTGAAATTTTATTACTTTTATATAATGGAACGTGAAATTTTATGACTTTCATATAATGGAACGTGAAATTTTATTACTTTTATATAATGGAACGTGAAATTTTATTACTTTTATATAATGGAACGTGAAATTTTATACTATAAGATAATGGAACGTGGAATTTTATTACTTTTAGATAATGGAACTGGAATTTTATTACTATTAGATAATGGAACGTGAAATTTTATTACTATTAGATAATGGAACTGGAATTTTATTACTTATATATAATGGAACGTGAAATTTTATTACTATTAGATATTAGATAATGGAACGTGAAATTTTATTACTTTTATATAATGGAACGTTAAATTTTATAACTTTTATATAATAGAACGTGAAATTTTATTACTTTTATATAATGGAAGGTGAAATTTTATTACTTTTATATAATGGAACGTGAAATTTTATTAGTATTAGATAATGGAACGTGAAATTTTATTACTATTAGATAATGGAACGTGAAATTTTGTTACTATTAGATAATGGAACGTGAAATTTTGTTACTATTAGATAATGGAACGTGAAATTTTATTACTATTAGATAATGGAACGTGAAATTTTATTACTATTAGATAATGGAACGTGAAATTTTGTAACTATTAGATAATGGAACGTGAAATTTTATTACTTTTAGAAAAGTGAACGTGAAATTTTATTACTATTAGATAATGGGACGTGAAATTTTATTACTATTAGATAATGGAACGTGAAATTTTATTACTATTAGATAATGGAACGTGAAATTTTATTACTATTAGATAATGGAACGTGAAATTTTATTACTATTAGATAATGGATCGTGAAATTTTATTACTTTTATATAATGGAATGTGAAATTTTGTAACAATTAGATAATGGAACGTGAAATTTTGTTACTATTAGATAATGGAACGTGAAATTTTATTACTATTAGATAATGGATCGTGAAATTTTATTACTATTAGATAATGGAACGTGAACTTTTATTACTATTAGATAATGGAACGTGAAATTTTATTACTATTAGATAATGGAACGTGAAATTTTGTTACTATTAGATAATGGAACATGAAATTTTATTACTTTTAGAAAAGTGAACGTTAAATTTTATTACTTTTATATAATGGAACGTGAAATTTTATTACTTTTATATAATGGAACGTGAAATTTTATTACTTTTATATAATGGAACGTGAAATTTTATTACTTTCATATAATGGAACGTGAAATTTTATTACTTTTATATAATGGAACGTGAAATTTTATACTATTAGATAATGGAACGTGGAATTTTATTACTTTTAGATAATGGAACTGGAATTTTATTACTATTAGATAATGGAACGTGAAATTTTATTACTATTAGATAATGGAACTGGAATTTTATTACTTTTATGTAATGGAACGTGAAATTTTATTACTATTAGATATTAGATAATGGAACGTGAAATTTTATTACTTTTATATAATGGAACGTTAAATTTTATAACTTTTATATAATAGAACGTGAAATTTTATTACTTTTATATAATGGAAGGTGAAATTTTATTACTTTTATATAATGGAACGTGAAATTTGATTACTATTAGATAATGGAACGTGAAATTTTATTACTATTAGATAATGGAACGTGAAATTTTGTTACTATTAGATAATGGAACGTGAAATTTTATTACTATTAGATAATGGAACGTGAAATTTTATTACTATTAGATAATGGAACGTGAAATTTTATTACTATTAGATAATGGAACGTGAAATTTTGTTACTATTAGATAATGGAACGTGAAATTTTATTAGTATTAGATAATGGAACGTTAAATTTTGTTACTATTAGATAATGGAACGTGAAATTTAATTACTATTAGATAATGGAACGTGAAATTTTATTACTTTTAGATAATGGAACGTTAAATTTTGTTACTATTAGATAATGGAATGAGAAACTTTATTACTATTAGATAATGGAACGTGAAATTTTGTTACTTTTTGATAATGGAACGAGAAATTTTATTACTATTAGATAATGGAAGGTTAAATGTTGTTACTATTAGATAATGGCACGTGAAATTTTATTACTATTAGATAATTGAACGTGAAATTTTATTACTATTAGATAATGGAACGAGAAATTTTATTACTATTAGATAATTGAACGTTAAATTTTATTACTATTAGATAATGGAACGTGAAATTTTGTTACTTTTATGTAATAGAACGTGAAATTTTGTTACTATTAGATAATGGAACGTGAAATGTTATTACTATTAGATAATGGAACATGAAATTTTATTACTTTTAGATAATGGAACGTGAAATTTTATTACTATTAGATAATGGAACGTGAAATTTTATTAGTATTAGATAATGGAACGTGAAATTTTATTAGTATTAGATAGTGGAACGTGAAATTTTATTCGTATTAGATAATAGAACGTGAAATTTTATTACTATTAGATAATGGAAGGTGAAATTTTATTACTATTAGATAATGGAACGTGAAATTTTATTACTATTAGATAATGGAACGTGAAATTTTGTTACTATTAGATAATGGAACGTGAAATTTTATTTTTATTAGATAATGGAACGTGAAATTTTGTAACTATTAGATAATGGAATGTGAAATTTTATTACTATTAGATAATGGTACGTGAAATTTTGTTACTATTAGATAATGGAACGTGAAATTTTGTAAGGGATTGTTTTCTTCATATGTTGATTACATTGCGTAATCCGTTTATCTTGTTCCGACACAATTAAAATGAGACCTTTGGAATCGTTAATTTAATCTTCATTATTTAACAATTGAATATATATATTTCGTGGAAATAAATTTCAATCTATTTCAGACCTGACCACAGACCTTTAGTCACGAATATCTAAATATGTATTTATCACCGTTTAGTGGCATTCATGATCACTTGACTATAACCTCATCAGTAGAAGATTGCATTCTTTAAAAGTAAATAATAAGTAAATTGAAATGACATCTCTGTATTATTAAAACTCTTAGAATTTTGTATGTTGAATTTATTAGATGGTCCGAAACTAGGAAGCGAATTTTTTTAAAAAGGAAATTCAAGTGCGGCAGCATAAGCAGCAACCTCAATAGCATAAGAGAAAGAGAATAATAAGATGATATAAATAAATTACGTAACTAATAGGTCAATGAGTAAATGACTGTCAGGCTGTTCAGTCACCATGGCAACAATTCTTTTTATTACAGAGTGACCAAAAAAACTGGGCCCCGACATTAATTATGCCCCGTTGCTTAGTGTTTTGTCCGAATGAGATGAAACTTTGGTCATAACTAGTTTATTATATTCAAAACATCACATCAAAACACTAGGGGCTTGGCCTTTTTTCTCCGTTCTACAGCATATGTTCTAGATGGCCTCCATTTAGCTTTTTTTAGGGGGGGGGTCACCCTATATATAACGTAAATACATATATATATATACATATATATATATATATATATTACGAGGCAGTTACCATTTATCAATGTTTGAAGGCCACTTGAGGTAAGGGTTAATGAGTGTGCAGTGGTCACTGAGACAATAGCGTAGGCATCGTTATTGATGAAAATTGGGTAGACTATTTAACTGGGCGTCTCAATAAGACTCTGTTTGCACTAGACTTGAAGACGACATGTTGTAGTTAGCTGGAAAATAAGCCGGTGGAACAGAATTCCACATGGCGAGTAGTTCTAGGAAAGAAGTTTTGCTCATGGATTTGCGTTTAAATTGAAGCACATATAAAGAGTACGGAAAATCAGTTATAGCTGTTGTAACTAGACGAGTGTTTTGTGAAATTTTAGTAGGGGAATCATAAATTGAAGCTCAGACGAGGGCTTGCTACGACGATAACGATAGAGTAGAAAAGCAGAATAATTTTAAACACTGTATTTTTTGTAACAGACATCACCAAAGTCTATTGATGAAATCCCACACTATTTTATGTGAATTAAAATTAGACAATAATGTTATACTTATATTCATTTATATATGTGTGTTATGTTTAAATATCTATTTATCTTCACGATTGACGAGAGACACAGATGTATATCTTATTGCGCAATGACTGACCTTGAATAAACTAAACACAGTTTATTTAGGAAAAAATAACATATGCTTTTACTAATTACAGTGTGATTTTTGTTTCTGTTTTTTTTTACAAAAGAGTCACCACTTATCAAGGACCGGGGGCCACTCCGAAGAATAAAGGTCAATGGGTATAGATAAGTAGTGGTAATTTTGTAAATTGGATTACTTAGGGGGACAGTTCACCAAGAACTTGTTTACGTTGGACTTGAAAACAATCAGATTGTAGTCAACTGGGAAGCAGGAAACCGGAAGAGAGTTTTTGTTCATCGAATATACGTTTAGGGTTAGGCACAGATAAAGAGTGTGCGAAATTATTGCTAGTGGTTTTGGCTAGACAATGTGTTTTTGGTGAATGTTTGACGAGGGAGGACCATAGATTGGAGCTCAGATATTCTTTTCGGTAATAAAATTGTTTCTACTCGTTCATTGTTTTCTACTCCTGTCATAAAAGTATTCCTCTTCTGACCTTGGTTCATCATAACGCAATAGAATAAAAAAGAAATGGTATTTTCTAAATAGTCTGTTGGAATTTCATATATTCTGCTTATGTGTGCATAAGATGGAATCAATCTGCCAAGGCGAGGAAGTCATAACCATGATAGCGGCGCCAACACTTTTTAAAACTAGCGATTTCGCAAAGTGACGAAAAATCTCGCTGTTCGTGTGCATGAATGTAAGCCGACAGACTCTTGTATAAGAATCATTGGAGACAGTTGTTGCGTGTCACTGAGTCAATTTGCTGTCTTGCCTTTTTTATTATTTTTGTCTTCCATTTTTTTGTTACACTTAATCCTACACTTGTTACATGATGAGGGATGTCCCCTTTTCATGTAAGTAAAAAAATAGGGAATTAGTTATATGTAAATATGAAATAGGATAATCAAGGATTCGAACTTGGGAAACTAGACTTGGAATTGGGAATTCCAATCATAAGTTAAAATAAATACAGAATGGTCTTGAAAATAAGGAATGTGGAATTACCATTGTTTAGCTCACACAGAATAGTTAGATATCTGTTTATTGAAAAGGAATGTAATGTAATTTTCACTTTTATAAAAATGAAAATTAAAATAAGGAATTTAAAAATTTATTTGGTGAACGTGACTAGTCCACTCAAGCAAGGGTGGGTTTGAAAAAAAGAAACTTGGCGTTACCACGGGTACACAACGTAAGGGTTCATTACAACTAAATGATCACACAACGCGAAAAAGAAAAAAAGAAAAACAACAGAGGAAGAAAATGCAAAACGATATAAACAAAATTATTAAGAAGGAAAAAGGAGAAGTACTCACATATACGCACTATTAAAAAAAGAAGAAAAAAAATGAACACACACATAGACACAATGGAACAAAAGTATACAAGAATTTAAAAAAAAAGGTTGGTATGCCGCAAAGAAAAATATAACAGGATAAAAGTCTAAAAATCACACACAAAGAGAAATGTGTGTTTTCGTGAAACATGAAAATATATGATATTTATTGATAAAATTGTTTGTTTTGAAAAATATATGTACACATACACAAAACAAAATAAAATATGTCTCAGTAATGTTATTGAAAATGCGGGTCAAAGCAGAGTTTGCTTAAAGTTCAAGCTGTCAATTATTAATAATTTTGTGTCAAAGTTATTATAAATTAGAATGAAATACGCTTATTAACAAAAAAAGATGCAGAAATGAAAATCAATTTTGTGTTCATAGTTGAACTTTTCGACTTTTTGTGTGTTTAAATTGTTTTGTTTTTGAAAAAAGGGACAATTTTAAATATTGACTCTATATAGATACTTAAAAATAACTATGTTTTTCTTTAAAGACTTTTGTTGTTGTTTGTTACGAAAAAAATTGTTTTTTTTCTTCTCTTCAATGAAAACAGTTATAACTGTTGAACATAGTTTTGTGTAAATCCAGTTAAATGTATTAATGATGTATTTTGTTTTGAAAATTTTATGTTGGAGCAATTATTGTAAATTGTCTTAAATGTATGTGTTATTGTATTTCACACCAGGAATTCAAAGTTTTAATCAAATATGCATTAAAATCAAAAGAAAGAAGTAATAGGAAAATAAGTAAAATAGGAAACATAAAATTAAGATGAATGGTTGGCTTAGAAATCAGTAAGAATTTTATAGAGAGGACAAGATAAATTACGTAAACGAGTATTTTGAGAGTCTTCAGATGTGATAAGCCGAAAGAAAGACTTTTTTTGACAATTGGTTTTTGTTCTGTTTTTTTCATGATGCCCATAACATTTTTCCCAAGAAGAGTAACTTGGTAGGGAGATGATAAGCACGAGCGGTGCTCTTAATTAGAAAATACAGATGGGAACCTGCGATATTGTGTGCTTTTAAAGCATGCCGCATGTAATGATTTTCAGCAGAGGATAAGTCTCGAAACAATAAGTTAAAGATGCAGGCGTTGGAAGTATACGAGAATCCTTATGAAAAAAGGGCTATGAGAGCCCAAAGGCTAATCACATATAGTGATAAGTGAGAGAAAATAATTATATACCGTAAGTACGTAGGAAGATATAACCTTGTATTTTTTCAGAGACGCATGAATGTGCGCTATCTCTGCTGGATATTGGAAGCTCTGATAAGAGAGTAGAAAGATCACAAAAAGCGGGCCATTAGATAGAATTTAGTGCGCAAATAGGAATTTGGGCGCAAAAGGTGTTAGTTAGATAAGGGTTATATTTTCTAGGTCTTCATCAAGTTCCAAGGGTCCAAGCAAGGAAATCCGAGCGAACCAGTGGATGAAAGATATATCTTAAACTTTGGAAGGCAACCACAAAGATAAATGAGCTTTGTGAATGTTCCAAAAAGATAATTTAGTTAAAAAACGAAAGCAAAGCTCTAATTAATAGAAGAAGCATACGGAAGAAAGGATCAAGGACACATTTGGATGAAGAGTTGACGGTATAAGCAGCTGATGTGAGTTATAAGAGGTGCTACCCAAAAGAATATGCCAAGGAGATCAGATAGAAAGTCTGGTCTAAAAAATAAAATGATGAAGTCATTTGGAAAAGGGATGACTTGGAAAAAAGTTTCGCTTTTGTTTTATGGTGTTTGATCTTTCTTAGCCAAATGGTTATATATATATATATATATATATATATATATATATAAATGTACTAAAATTTAAATGGCAAGATTTGGCACCAACACCGTCTGAGGAGATCGTAAAACAAAATTCCAGGGGCTCTATTTCGGATTTTTTCGGGAGTTACTCTTCGACTTTTTTTTTACATGGGGTCACCACTTATCAAGGCCCGGAGGCCACTCGGGGATGAGGGTTATTGCGTGTATAGTAATCAATGAGATAATATTGTAGTAATCATTAGTATAGATTTGATGTCTTACGTAAGGGGGCGGTTTGTCAGGAATTTGTCTATGTTGGATTTGAAGACATCCAAGTTGTAGTCAGGTGGGAAACAGGCAAACGGAAGAGAGTTCCACAATCGTGCACTTCTGAGAAAGAAGCTTTGCTCATGGAATCTACGTTTGGGTTTAGGCACAGATAAAGAGTGGGGAAAATTATTGACAGTAGTTTCAGCCAGTTTTTCGTGAAAGATTGACGAGGGGTGACGAGAGATTGGAGCTCAGACGAGCACTTGCCATGGAAATAACAATAAAACCAAGACAGGGTCGCAACGTCTTTTCTGTGGGAGAGAGGCTCAAGGGAAGAGAAAAGAGCATCCCCCACCAAACCACGAAGTCTATTTTGTACTCTCTCAAGACAGGATAGGCTGTTTTTAGCAGCTCCTGCCCAGATGTGGCTGCAGTACTCCATCCTTGGACGTATTTGGCTTTTATACAGATAGAGAATTGCATCAGTAGTGAGATATCTTCTGGAGCGGTAGAAGGATCCCACCATTTTCCCAGCGTCCCCGGCAACAGATTTGATGTACGTGTTCCATTTAAGATTAGGAGTAAAGGTCAAACACAGAAGCTTGTCAAAACATGGAGTCTCCCCAAGACGAGATCCATCCATTTCAAGTGATGCCAGATGGGGACCAGAGCGTTGATGATGTAAAGATAGAAGCTTGGTTTTGGATGCATTAAAAGTGACCAGCCACCTCTTTCCCCATTGTACCACGCGCTCAAGATCAGGGGAGAGAGAATTAGAGAGAACTTTGTCATTTACAGCCTTTGATGTGTTGCCATAGATGGCCGTGTCATCAGCATAGATGTCAACGAATGATTTAAGTATGTGTTTAGGGAGATCATTGATGTAGATCAGGAAGAGAGTTGGGCCCAGGATGGACCCCTGGGGGACTCCAGCATTAATACTGTGGGCCTCTGATTTCTTCCCATCAACCACTACTCTTATGAACCTATCAGAGAGAAATGATTTAATGATTGAGAAAACATTTCCAGTAATACCGTAGCTGGAAATCTTGTGAAGTAGGCCCTTATGCTATACCTTATCGAAGGCCTTCGATATGTCAAGAGCAATTGCCCTGGAAAGGAAACCTTTGTCAAGAGATTCACTAATCCTTTGTGATATAATCGTTAACACATCTGCTGTAGATCTTGCAGAGCGGAAACCATATTGCATGTCACTAAGAAGGTTGTTTCTGTTGAGGTGGTTGACTACTTTTTTTATTTAATATGGATTCCAACAACTTACTCATGACACACAGGAGAATTATTGGTCTGTACTAAGTGGGAGATGACTTTTCACCTGAATTCCTAAATAGCAATGGCCAGTGACCTTCTGCTGAGAGTACATCTTTCAAACTGCTTGGGCTAACGTTCACAGGAAACATGAGTTGGAACAATTATATTGAAAAGATTGCCAGGCTCTCTCTACCGTGTTAGAAAACTACTGACACCTGAAAGTATCCTGTACCTCTATAAGGCCACCATTCGCCCATATATGGAGTATTGTTGTCACATTTGTGTTGGTGCATCTGCTACTAGTCTCTCGCTCCTAGACAAGGTTCAAAAGAGAGTCGCCAATCTGATAGGCCCTGAACTGGCATCTAAGCTTCAGCCTCTGTCCCATCGACGTGATGTTGCATCCGTCTGCCTGTTCTACAAGTATTTTAATAATGAATGCTCTGACGAACTGCAGACACTTGTGCCCCCACGACGTAGACACATTCGACAAACCCGACAGGCAGCTAAATCTCACCCCCACACAGTAGAGATCCCTCGATGTAAAAGATCTTTCTACTCCAGTAGTTTCTTCCCCAGAACCGCTAGACTCTGGAATTCCATTCAAGGTTCCTGCTTCCCTAACTGTACTGACATGCAGAAGTTCAAGTGCAACGTGAACCGACATCTTGCTGCCCAAATCCCAACATAATGCCCCAGTAGTTGCTGCCCCTGAAAATAGCCCCCTACACCAAAGTGGCAATGTGCCTTGTTTGGGGTGAAAATGTAATGAAAAAAAAAATTAAATACAGGGCATACTGATGACGTTTTCCTGGGTGTTGGAAAGCACTCTTTCTTAAGGCAATGCTTAAACAGTTTTGCAAGTATGGGGGCAAGTTCTGGTTGGAGCTTTTACAGCAATATACCTGAAATACCGTCAGGGCCAGTTGCTTTACTGAAATCAAGGTTCTTGATTCGCTTGGCGACCTCACGCACAGATATTTGTATGTTGCATAGCGTGTTGTCTGTTATAGGAAGAAATACAGGGAGTTGATGGTCATTGTCGCATAAAATAAAATTAGCTGAAAAGTTCTTGGCAAATAGTCTGGCCTTTTCTTATGCTGACGAGATGACCTCAGGTCCATTGATGATAGTTGGGATGGAACGCACGCTTCTGTTCAAGATCCTGTTTGCTATTTGCCAGAACTGGTGGGAACCAACCCGCTGCTCAGCTACTTTGGACTTAACAGACTGAGCATATAGCTCTCTTGCATTTTTTATTACTTTTTTACAGTGGTTACTGGCAATCCTGAAAGCAGCTTTAATCTCAGTACATCTATTACGTTGGTAGCTATGGAAAAAGTGATTTCTGTGCACGATGGTAGCAGCACATTCAGGAGAGAACCATGGCTGGCTGTTAGGTTTTTGTTGGAATTTTTTGGATGGTATGAATCGATATATGCCTAAAATTAACCATTCGGTCAGGTCTGATACTATAGAGGACACATCCTTTTTAAGCATGGAATGCAGAGGTAGGTCAGCCATAGAGTATCGATATACCGTACGGTGGAGAGGTACGTCAGAAGACTTTTACATTTCATTTTTATCTTAACTGCTACAATAGAGTAGTCAGAGGATCCCAGAGGAGATAGAACGGAACATGAACACAGCTCAGGGGAAGTTGTGAGGAAAAGGTCTAGAAGGCTTGCATATTGACGGGGTGTATCGGGCACACGGGTGGGTTCGTGAACAATCTGAATGAGGTTATAGGCAATGGCAAAATCATGACAAAATCTCCCCTCGTCATCGTTTTATTTGAGTGGGTCAGCCATTCCACATTATGGACGTTGAAGTCACCGCAAATGTGAATGTTAGCTGAAGGATGAGCAGACAGGATGTGGTCAATTTTCTCAGATATGCTCTTAAAGATAGAACCCCACTGTTGTGGGTGTGACAGAGGGCAAATATAAATGCAGTGGTGTAAGCTAGTGCAACCTGGAAGCACATATAAGGTAAATTAGGGTCTTCTCTGGAGATATCCCTACCACATGGAAAGCCATCTTTTATGTAGGCACATATTCCATGCCCATGGCGATCTTGGGGGTCAGATTTAGATGTTAACTTAGGGTATCCTTTAATTATGAATTCGTCTAGAGAAGTAGTTGGCCCTATGCCAGTTTCACTTAGAAATAATATGTTCGGTTTCGTCTCCTGTAATTGTGTTTCAACCTCTGGAAGGTTGGAACGTAAACCCCTGATGTTGGAGAAGGGGACATGGTAGTAGGGGCCTACGTTGGAGGATAGGGTTCTAGGTTTATTCGTGTTTCTTTTTTTGGAGATTTGTCATGATTGTTGAGGTTTTGGGGTTTGTGGAGCAGGCCGGTAGACTTGGTTGGAGCAGGACAGACAAGGAAAGTAAGAGAAAAAGACAAGAATTTTTTTGTAGCACGTATGGTAAAGCCGTAACAATTACCCACTAGTATGGCATCGAGAGGCCCTACCAGAAACTACTGTATGGTACAGAATCTATTCACCAAATGGCAATACAGAAGCCCCAGTACTTTGCACCTGCTGATAGGACAGCCTTCTTAGTGGTTAATCCAAGGTTCGGCTCACTGACTATCAGGCGGGTAACGTCAGCCCAAATGAAACGTTTACCTCCAGCACCCTTACTAGTGACATGACCACAAGGATAGACATAGTAACAGAAATTTTCCGACATCTCAGGCTACTCTTTACAAAGTACTACTGACCTGGAAAGCAGCTTTTTCTTCACTCTTTGTCAGAAAAATCATTCATTGGAAATGAGGACTGAAGGACAAAAAAGGAGAAGCGAGAGTTACTGGAGCTGCCGATAACACATCCACTTGCATTATCTACGTTCCATTGAGAAAATAAAATAAAATAAAAGGCGAGAAGGACTTATTAATATCTACTTATATCTACTTAGTATAAGTCCTTTGCCCCATTCCCAGTTTAGGATATTATTTGAAGATAGTCTCCCCTCTCATGTAAATGCATGGATACTTTTTGCCTTTATCTAGATCGAGCTCGGATGTTAAACCGTTCCCGCTCCACCCTATAATAAATATGCTATAATGGAACTTTTATCAAATTGAAAGAGTCTGGTTATTTTTAACTCGTTTAAAAAGCTGGTTACGAAGTAATACCTTTAGGGTTATGTATTAACTTTAGCTAGAAGTAATGCATACTTAAGAAAAAAAGCCGTGTGCTTTTGAGTTCAGATAATATGCAAATATAATTTGGGAAATGTTCAATTTAATAGGAGACTTTTTCTCTCGTTTTAAATATTAGAAAATATTGGTTAATAATAGTATTTTTGACAAAAAAGAGTTAGGAGAAAGATAAGAAAACAAGACAAATATTCAGGATTAAAGTAAAAACTGTGACAAGGAAAAATAAAAAATAAAAAAATAAAAAAAATAAACATGGTAGTGTTTTTAGATTAGTAGGCTGCAAAAGAATTTCGTTTAGTGAATTTATTGAAAAGTTGACTAAAATCATCCCTTGCTCATCATATTGAATGCCGTTTGTTCATGTGAATGAGTAGAGCTTCAATGATTGGGAGGCTCAATATAAGGGGGAGGGCATGCTTTAGTGCTTTTAATGATTTTTAACAATTTTAATCGAATTTTCAATAGATTCTCCAAACGTAAGTTTAATTCATCACTCGCTTAAAGACGACTCATAGAAGTCGAAAACGTTCGTGACAATTACACATTTCCTTTTACTTCCTGAATAGAACGTTCGAACATTATCCCCACAAAAAGAAAAAGTAGACTGCAAGAAAGACAGACAGAAATTATCCATGCTATTCAACGAAACATGTATAAGAATATATATATGTATATATATATATATATATATATATATATATATATATAAATATATAAATTGATCGGTAATCTCGTGTACAGCCAAGCGCATACATATTATATGAGATCAATAACTATGTTTCAAATTTCACATTTACGCTTCATATACTACGAACTCAAATATATTTTATGATAATTGTTTGGTGAAATAATCATAGGCCATAAAAAACTAATTGGGTCAGAGAAGGGGGAATATTATATTATCAGATAAAAGAAATTTTAAATATTTTGGGACATCTATGAGTACCATTCTACAAACAGAAAAATATCGGAAAATAGTAATTTTTCAGGAATGTCTAATGCGAGTTAAGGTTAATCCAATATTTGTAATATTCTAAAAAAGTACATTTTAAAAAAACAAACTAGGCCAATGGTTTTAGTTATACATTTTTCTAGTTTTTACTGTGAATTTGGATATCTAATAAATAGTTATATTTCTTTTTAAATTTGAAAATTAATTTTTATTCACTTCGTATATATATATATATATATATATATATATATATATATATATAAAAGATAGAGATATATATATAAGATAAAGTTTAAAGAACAACAATATAAAAGCATATACAAATGAATATATGTTTAATACTTTATTCAATATGGGTGGTACGTCAATATATATATTCTTATATTGTCGGGTTAACATGAAATTCCCTTCGGACAGAGCAAATAATAAAATTCCCTTCGGACAGAGCAAATAATAAAATGAGCAGCGAGTACCAGAGGGACCGCAATAATAATTAATCGCGGTAGATAGGCTCAAACCTGAAAGGGTGGGAAGGGAAGCAGGACAACTTCCAACGTTATGACCCTGAAAAAATAACATTTATAACAATAAACTCGTACGTTACTTGCGAAAATCGCGTTGCGAAAAGTGATCCCCCTCTTGCGAGAACGGTCCAATTTACCATCACAGAATTAATTATTTTTTTCAATTTGTAGATATTATGTCGGGATTAATAATTCAAAATAAGTTTCATTAAATATGTTATCAATATAAATCAACTTAAAATAACAATCATAATTATAACACTTAAAACAATTCTGTTGCTGTAAATACCCAACAGATACTTAGTAACAGCGATACAATTACATCTTGAGCGTATATTTTGCAAGAATGATACTAGATAAAGAACTAGATGAAACAGAAAAAAATAGACCTTTTGTTAAGAAACATATTAACAAAATACAAATAAATAAACAGATATGAATACGAGTATATATATATATATATATATATATATATATATATATAAGAACAAGTAGTTAATAAAATATGTTAAAGAACACTTTGAAAAAGAGTTAAGAACATATTTAATTTTAAAAAGGAAATACTTTCCTTCTCATCAGAGGGTAGGATTTAGCAAAATGCGGGACAGGATTTTGCTTGCAAAAGAATTAAATGAAACTACAAGTAAGTAATAGATCTTAATGATAACAAAAAGTGAAGCAGAGGGAATAGAGTGAATAAAAAAGTGACTTCACGTGAATGGATAGTGTGGTGTAGGGTAAAATTTCTAATTACGGTAATATCCAAAGATATATATATATATATATATATGTGTGTGTGTGTGTGTGTGTGTGTGTGTGTGTGTGTGTGTGTGTGTGTGTGTGTGTAAATATATGTTTATTCAATTATAGTTCACTCTTTATAATATAAGTATTTTGTCATATATGTGTTTGCGGTCTGCTAGTATACATACATATATATATGTATATATATATATATATATATATATATATATATATATATTTACCAGGGGTGAAAAAACCGGACTAGAGTGCTCAATGTGTAGTCAGAGCAGTATATAGGAAATTTATTACTGTGAGTCCAGAATGAGTTTAAACATTGTTTCAGCTAGAGGAAAATCCTCAAAGAGAGGAAAAAATCCAACTAGCCTCGTCAGAATTCATAGATGGACTAAGTTATAAAGTCAAATAAGAATGGAAAAATCGTAGATAAAGGGGAGTTAGAAAAGAAGGGGGAATGGTAGGGAGAGGACGTTGGAGTTAAAAGTAGTGGGAGTGTCTTCAATAAGAGAGGGGTTTATAATTAAATATTAATTATGTGTAAATTCTTATATACGTTTTATATATATTATGTGTATATTCTTATATACGTGCAAAGGCATTAAAAAGAACATCATCAGGGAACTGAAGAATATGGATCTAAAGATTGAAGTAACTTCCAACTTAAAAAAAGTAAATTTTCTAGATGTTACCTTTAACCTCCCTAATAATACTTATTAACCATACACTAAAAATAATACATACCCCCTATATATACACCCTATGTCCAACCACTCCAAACACATTATTAAACATATCCCTAAATCAATAGAAAAAAGGCTTAGCACAAACTCATCTAACTCCAGCATTTTTAACCTACACAAACCCTTCATTGAAAATGCTTTAAAGGAATCTGGATATTCCAACCCTAATATTACATACTTGGACCCTAATAAACCCAACAATACAAATAGGAATAACAGATCCCGCAAAGTCCTCTGGTTTAACCCTCCCTATAATAATATGATAAAAACTAAATTAGGTAAAAAATTCTTCATGCTTCTTAATCACTACTTCCCCCTAGTAATATTCTACATAAAGTTTTTAATAAGAACACTATTAAGCTTAGCTACAGTTGCACAAATAATCTAGAAAATAAAATTAAAAAACACAACAATAAAATACTAAATAACCACAACTATAATAACAATGGTCAAAATAACTGTAACTGCCTTAACAAACCCCAATGCCCGCTCCAGCAAAATTGTCTCTCTACAAATGTGGTTTACAAAGCAACTATTGCCCCTGCTGAAGACCCACAAAACAAAAAAATTTACATTGGCCTCTCAAGCACCACGTTCAAAGACAGATTTATAGTGCATAAATGCTCCCTAAATAACCCCAACCACCCCAATAGTACTTCATTAACTAACCACTATCTACTACTTACCCGAAACAACCTCACCCCAAGTATTAGCTGGGAAATTCTGAATAGAGCTAGTACCTGTAAATCACTAAACTCCCCATGTTATTTATGCTTAACTGAAAAATTACTGATTACTAATTTTAGAGATAGAGATAAACTTCTAAATAAAAAAACTGAAACCTCACTTAATTGTAAACATTATAAATCCCACCTCTTAAGCAACTTCTCACCCTTCTAGTAATAACTATAACCCACCCCTAAAATGCTAACACTCACGAATTACACACACCCTATTTACAACCGAAACTATATAGTCTCCCATTCATTCTAAAAGAACCCCTCCACAGAACCCCCACCTATTTATCCCACCATTTTTTAGCTGCATCTCTCTTTACCTAACTCATTTTTGTACCCCCTTTGCCTTAATCACTCCTTATGTCATTATTTAAAGGTTCTAGCCTCATAGTTTCTTATTGGCTATTTCCATGGTTAGGTCTCGATTTCTAATATTTCAATTACGTACTTATCACAATTGGTATCCTTTGACTTGCCTCTCGGTCTATTATCTACTTGTTAACAACTAATCATTTACTTACCTTCTATTTTAATTAATTATTTAATTTACCATCTACATATAACATATACTATACACTTTTCTCTTATATTTACCTCTTACTAATTATCTCAATAATAATTATCATATTTTTTAACACGAAGCTTATTTACATATATTTACGTATTTGTGTTTGTACATATACTCAAGCACATGCTCCTCCCCCATTGATCTGTGTACATATTTTACATGTGTACCTATGTGTATGTATTTGTGTGTTTTTGTTATCTACTTATTATTAACATTTTATTAATAATTATATTAATTTTTATTATTTAATTAACTTACTGATATCCTAACTTATTTTTACTTTAATAAACCTATAACGTATAATTCACCTATTTTCCCTTCTATTTCCCCTTTCTTTCTTTCAACATAACGCCCAACAATTCAAAAATTATAAATAATAAATTAAAAACAAAAAATTAATTTTTTAAATCTCTCCCTGCCCAGCTAATTTATATATATATATACATATATATATATATATATATATATATATATATATATATATATATATATACGTGTGTATGTGTGTGTATATGTATGTATATGTGTGTATGTATGTATTTATATGTATATATATGTGTATATGTATGTATATATATATATGTATTTGTATTTGTGTGCGCATCTTCTACATGTGTGTATATGTATGTGTTTTTATATATATGTATTTGTATTTGTGTGCGTATCTTCTACATGTGTATTTGTGTGTGTGTGTTTCTGTGTGTATGTGTTTTATTCACTTATTATAAATATCTCCCTAATAATTTTATGAATTTATTATTATTTGATTAACTTACTGATATTCTTACCTATTTCTATATTATTAAAATAAACTTGTAACTTATAATTCATTCATTTATATTTTCCTTCTCTCTTTCCTTCAACTAAAACGCCCGAAAATTTAAAAATTATTTATAAAATATTTTTCAATTTCTCCCCCCCCTCCCAGCTAATTTATATTTATATATATATATATATATATATATATATATATATATATGTATGTATATGCATATGTATATATATGTATATGTATTTTAGTGTAAGTGTGTGAATCTGGATGTATGTGTATTTATATATATGTTTATATATGTATATATGCGTGTATTTTTACGTATCTGTGTATGTGTACATATATATATATATATGTGTTTGTGTATGTGTATGTATGTTTATATGTATATATATATATGTATGTGTAACCACGCATGTGCTTTTCCCCCATTTACGTATGTGCATTTGCTGTACATATTTATGCGTGTGCTTGTATTTGTGTGTTACTTATTAAAAAAAAAATTTTTCCCTTAATTTTTTTTATCTATTATTTAAGTTACTTACTTAAGCTTTCACCTATTTTATATTTTATTTTATTAAAATAAACCTGTAACGTATAATTTCTACCTGCCCGGCTAATTTATTTTTATATATATATATTATATTTAATTATATATATCATTACCCTATCAAATAAACCTGTAAAGTATAATTCATTAACTTATTTTTCCTTATCTTTTTCTTTCCATTTTATAAACAATAAATATCTTTCAACCTCTCCCCGCCCGGCTAAATCACTTTAAACCCCATTTTCAACCCGTTCCTTCACTAACATTAACTCTCCAACCTGTTGCCATGGTGATCCTTTAAATTAACTGTTACTTATGCCGTTATCAATAAAAGTAGCGTCTTTTAAGTTTAAACCGTTAAAAAAAACGTATATAAGAATTAATATTTAATTATGAACCCCTCTCTTATTGAAGACACTCCTACTACTTTAAACTCCAACGTCCTCTCCCTAACACTCCCCCTTCTTTTCTAACTCCCCTTTATCTACGATTTTTCCATTCTTATTTGACTTTGTAACTTAGTCCATCTATGAATTCTGACGATGCTAGTTGGATTTTTTCCTCTCTTTGAGGATTTTCCTCTAGCTGAAACAATTTATAAACTCATTCTGGACTCACAGTAATAAATTTCCTATATATATATATATATATATATATATATACATATATACATATATATATATATATATATATATATATATACTAGCAGACCGCAAAGCGTTGCCCGACCATAAAATACGCATAGATATTATATTTAAATTAATTCTGGATTATTATTTATTATAAACAGAAATACGGTAGGTATTAAGCCTTATGTTTTTGTTAAACAGTTCATATCTTGTAAATAATAATTTTAAAACAACTACTCGAGCTGAGCTTGAAATCAAAACCCATAGACAGTAAGTCAAGTACGGTAACCATTAGGCCAGCTTGACATGTTCTATAAATAGTATTTTCAAACATAATATTTTTAAAATAAGCAATCTGTCATGAGAACTGTTTGCGCATACGCATTCGTGAAACAGTTATACAACAGATAAAAATCAATTTTGACCCCTTAGCAGCCCACTCTTTCCGGGTTAAAATCGACTGAAACGTTTTTCACGTCTTTGAATACACTATATATCAAATTATAAGCCTGTAGATCAAAAACTCGTTAGCTTTATAAGTTGAGAATTGTCTTCACGAACACACACATTCTGATATATATATATATATATATATATTTATATATATATATATATATATATATATATATATATATATATATATATATATATATATATAAACCCTATACGCGAGTGGATAGAATTAGATTCTTGGACGGGACAGTTTTGCACAATCTTTATGTATATTTACGAAAAATAAAATCAATATAAAATGATACTGAACCCTTTGTTTAGAATCTTATATGAATCTGAATCGAAATAAAATTCATGTCGTTGGTTCTAGAAAGTGTCAGAAATTACTTAATATTTAAAGAACTTGAAGTCCATATCTATGGACTAAACTAAATTTTAATCTGAATTATTGGAATTTTCCTGTGAAAAGTTGCGACTATATCCTTCTTTTAAAAGCTTTTAAAATACGCCCAAAAACGTTTTCGGTATATTTATTAATTGATATCTAAAACCTGTGTTGGAAAGTCTATAAACAATTATAATACTGATAATTAAATAATCGCGAAACGTTTTTGTAAGACAAAATTACACCTATTTTCAGCTGTGTTCAAAAATGCATAATGATCGGTTAATTAGTTTAGGTTGGAACAGTATGCATACAAATACACAAACATAATCAGGTAACTTTGTATGAAAATATAGGAAAAGAGAGAGAGAGGTACAAAGACAGACAAAGAGAGACAGTAATACAGAAACAGGAAGAGAAAAAGAGAAAGAGATTCACAGACTTTGATAAATTGATAGATAGATAGACAGATTGATAGATATTTCCGGGTAAAGTTATTTCTTTCTTTTCTATCCATCTATCTATATAGATTGAAAGAGGGAGAGATTGTATTTGAATATTTGAGTGAGGCTTGCCTCAAGCCAATCCCAGATTTTAAAAATACATCTGAACAAAGAATGCATTTATCGAAAAGGAAATGCAAAATAAGCTTTGCACCGAAAACATACATGCATTCATACGCATGCCCTACATGCATGCATACATACATACATACATGCATACATACATACATACATACATGCATACATACATACATGCATGCATACATACATGCATACAGACGAACGATATTGATAAGCATGATAATAAATGAAATAACGAAATACCTATTTTGACAAAAAATATTTTAATAAAAAGTATTATTTTTTATAATAACTCTATATATTATAAAAAAAATAGATTCGGATATCAGAACCATTTTTCTATCAGAATTGTCGCTCTTTATTAGGACCCATTGCAACCTGCTGTATACTAGAATAGGCGTTCAAAATAATGCCTCTTATTTTTATCTTGCCCGTACGTATCAAAAGGGAATTGTAAATTGCATTGTGATGATGACTGAACTTATGCATTCATGACCTGAATGTTCCATCACCGTGTTGATATATAGACAGTCTAAAAAAAAAAAAGATTAATTGAATTCCTGTAGAAGCGCATTAAAAACATTAGAGAAAATTTAGAAAAATTAATTCTAAAGTTAAGCTAGTTTTTACAGTACAACATTCATTGTCGTACTTCTTTAGCATTTTCCATTTAAAATAGGAGGCTTTACTTTTTAAACGACCTTCATAATACTTGATAGAAGACTGAGGTAATTGTTGTAAAAAATAGATATTATAAAACAACATGTAATCATGGACTACAGTACAGAAAATATACGGATAGATATATCGATATTTATTTACTTTTATGACTTGACTGAAGTAGAAAATTAATTATATATACACATTAATTAAATAATTGATCTACATTATTTATCAATGAGCCAACACACATATATATATATATATATATATATATATATATATATATATATATATATATATATATATATATGCGTTTTATTTTTTATTACCGTATCTTTCTGTTAAGTTACATTATTGTTTCAGCCACCCGGCCGTATTTTTTTTTGCCGTCTGTAGCTTCCTCAGACTTTCACTCTTTCATCCCATAATAACGAACATTTCTGTAAAAGTCTGAGGAAGCTACAGACGGCCAAAAAAAACGGCCGGTAGCTGAAACAATAATGTAACTTAACAGAAAGATACGGTAATAAAAAATAAAACGCATATTTGCTCTACAACAGTATTGAGCACTTTCTTCAGTTTTTATTAATTACCATTTCCACTAAATATATATATATATATAGAGAGAGAGAGAGAGAGTGAGAGAGAGAGACAGATGTATATACACCTGTATATACGCCAACATCATATACCTATATATATACATTTCTATATACAAACACATACTATTATACATATATAGTTCTGACCTTGAGCACGCGGTGCAATGCGAAAAGAGGTGGCTTGTTAATTTTAATGCATCTAAAACCAAGCTTCTATCTTTACGTCATCAACGCTCTGATCCCCGTTTGAACTGAATGGCTCTCGTCTTGGGGAGGCTCCATCTCTTTACAAGCTTCTAGCCTTGATCTTTACTCCGGGTCTGTGTTGGAACACTTACATAAACTTCGTTGCCAAGGTCGCTGGAAAAAATGGTGGGATCGTTCTACCGCTCCAATATCTCACTGCTAATGCAATTCTCTACCTGTATAAGAGCCAGGTACGTCAAGGATTGGGTACTGTTACCACATCTTAGCAGGAGCTGCCAGAAGCAGCTTATCCTGTCCGGGCAGAGTTCAAAATAGACTTCGTAACCTACTGGGGATGCCCTTTTCTCTTCCCTGCAACTGCTTTATCGTTATTTTCCTGGCAAGTGCTCGTTTGAGCTCCAATCCATGGTCCCCTTGGTCTGACTTTCGCAAAAACCACTCGTCTAGCTGAAACCACAATCAATATGTTCCCCAATTCTTTATCCGTGGCTAAACCTAAACGCAGATTCCATGAACAAAGCTTCTTTCTTAGAACTGCACGCCTGTGGAACTGTCTTCTGTTTTCCTGCTTTCAAGCTGACTACAATATGATTGTCTTCAAGTCCAACCTAAACAAGTTCTGAATAAGCCGTTCCAGTTAAGTTAACACATTTACCGAATTCCCATTACTAACGATTACTATATTGTCCAAATTTATTACTGTACACTCTTTGCCCTTTATCCTCAAGTGGTCTCTGGGCCTTGATAAGTGGCGATACCTATGTAAAAAAAGTAGAATTGTAATATAGTAATATAACCTCCGGGCCATAAATCTAAATCTGCTCGTCTTGTTTGGGGGATAAGTAACCTATTGTATGAGAAAATAACAAAATATGTTTCTTTAACTAATATGTTATGGTAATTTAATATGTGTTCTCTCTCAGCTCATCTGCACTTCAATACCAGATACGTTAAGGCTGCTCTATAATGAGGGTGTCGGTTTGACGGTTCATCTATGTGATTTAGATTATCCGTTACATGGGTACAAACATTTTTAGAAAAGAGTACGTTAATCGGTTACTCTTATGTCTGAAATCATGATGCGCTCAACTAATAACACGTTTAACTGCCCAACGTTGTGTTGGTAATCCGTAAGAAACTCATAGCGTATGTCGAGTTTCTGAATTATTATTTTAATTAATCAGATTATCTTGAGTGTTATTTTCACAACGTTTCGGTTGATGTATACTGCAAGTTTATGCAGGTGTATCTAATAAACTCGGGAATGTTTCTGTTGAACTCGGCAAGCCTTATTAAATTTCGAACATAACGTTTTATATAATCCACATGAGTCTACTTATGTCAGAAATAAGCGGATAGAAATTCTATGTAACTCGCAAGTATATTTTAAATGTTGTCTGCACAAAGGGTTTTACATTTAACCTTCAGAATAGTACAAATTACAACTGAAATTTCCAAAATACGTTATTTAGTATGAATTTTTGTTAGCCTTAAACTAGTTTTTATTCTTAGATCTCCAGTCTTACTATTCTCAATGTATATCACCATATATTACCATATATTACTATACTATATGCATATTACTATATTGTTGTTGTTGTTCTTGCTCAACCTCCCCAACTTCCTCATGTTAAGGACGGCTTTCCGAATAGTCGCTGTCAGGATCCCCACGTGCAAATACTATGAATCATCAAAGAAATAAGGGGGTGGCTGTATTTGTCTGATATAATTAGATTTGTTCTCATGCGTACTAATCTGGCGTCCAGTAATTTAAAGTGCAAAATACAGGGCTTTATATTGCGAAAACTACTTGTATATATGTAGGTGGATCTAAGGTAAAAATTTATATTTAACAATTACATACGGTTGTTGATGCTGTTGTTACCAAACCCCTAACCTCCTCATGGTAAAAATGGGTTTCTGATTAGAAATTCCAACCTCCTCATGTTAAGAACGGCTTTCAGAATGGATCCCTCCCCCAATATTCTCATCAACAGCCCTTGGAATATACACTCCTGGGACTGGGAGGGGGTGGAAAAATATTTGCTTCAAATTTAACCTTAATAATCGCTGTAAGGGTCCTGACGCGAAAATAGTATGAACCAAAAGAAAAAGTTGTAATTTAAAAAAAAAGATATTAATGTAATGTTTCAAGAGTGTTTTTATTTGTTTTCTTTTTTTGGGGGGGGGGATATATGCGCGATGTTAATGTGTGCATAGGTATAGAAAAATATAAATAAAAAGTATAAAAAAGGGAAGGGCCTGTTGTAAAACAAATAAAAATACAACAAAAAATAGCATTGTTGCCGTTTTACTAAAGAAATTCGAAAGCGAAAAATAATGCTGTCAATGTTTTTGTTTTTTTTGTTTCAGGTTTCAGGGATTTTTTAGAGGCGGGGTAGTGCCTAGTGATAATGTGTGTATATTTAACTGTAAGGGTATAAGTACGTAAATATAGGATTATGAACGGTTAATATTTTTTGTATTTGGTTTATCATTCATAAAACTATTGCAAAGAAAGCCGCCATATTTGTAAAGGTCTGACACCTTCGATTTTGTAATAAAGTATGTAACCTGGAATAATCGAGTTTTCAGCTCTCAGCCAATGATAATTGTCAGGATTTTAGAAGACAGAAATTATTATTTTAGAACGGCGAACATAGAAAGGTAATTATATGTATGATCCAGTTACGAAAGGTGCCAGGAAAATATAGTTATAATGTGTATATTTCTTTCCGGTCTGCTGGGGGCGGTAGGAGGACTTTAAATTAAGAGGAAAAATAGGAACTCCTTCGCCCAGAGATTGTAATGATGTTGCTCTTATGATGCAATCTGGGATTTTATTATGACGACTAAATACATATAAAATGTTGTTCTAAAGTCGCATAAGATAGGGGTTAATAATCTAGATATAATAAATGTGTATATGCCATATGTTGTTGCAATCAATATATATATATATATATATATATATATTAATTGTGATTTTTTCTGCGTTTTATCATGAATAGACTGATAATGAAATAAACTCGCCTGACAGGGAAGTGACAAGGCGGTACTCCACGTAATAGTGTACAAGTTACCTGCTGCAAGATGCCTTCCTGAACCTGCATGTGAAGCAAATGTTTGCTGCAGCGAATAGTGACATCTGATTATGTGCGACAAACAGTTGCGCCTCGTGGATTACTAAAAACACTTCGTAGCTTTATGAATACAATGTATACTCGTATCTGACTTCTGCCAACAATAACGAACGGTTCCCGAATACAACAAGGTGCACCTGAAAAACGTCCGCAATTACATCAACCGCAACGTTGTGAAAATAACACTCACAATGAGAAAAGTAGTCCAAAAAAGCAAATAATACGATAAATCTATCCCTATCTCAAAAATTCTAAAACATATGTTTAAGGGTGACATAAAAACTGATAGTCTCTGTTAGAGACTAACGATCAATTTTTATGTCACACTTAAGTTTGAGGATCTGTTTTCGTTCGTCTGTCACACTTACAGTTTCAGTTGTCATCGCTTAACACCCTTATAAGGTGGATGCATGTTAAGAATATTAATGTTTTTTATTATTTATTTTCTTTTTTCTGTATATTCGTTTTTCTGCAATATCCAAAAGCAGCAGAAGGTGTTTTTTTTCAGTTCCAATAGCTTTCAGGTCTTTGGATGCTATTTTGAAACAGTTACAAGACAATATTCCCTTTCTGTTGTTTAGTACTGTACAGTGATTTGAAAATGTCATCAAGATTATTCTTAAAGTTCACAAATATCCGCCTCCCGCTATTTGCGTATTTCTGTGTGAATCGGTGCAGCTTCCTTTGTCCTCTTCGATGTAAGTTGCCTGTTTGCATGTGCAAATGTGTTCTTGACGGAATAGACTTATTTGAAGTAAACATCTCTATTGTGTGCATTGCTTTGTAAAATATCTTAAATATTGTGATATTTCATAATTACGTTCGGTATTAAATTCAATAGAATTTAATAGTAAGTGAGATAGTCTAACAGAACAAAATAATATGTGTATGTTATATATATATATATGTGTGTGTGTGTGTGTGTGTGTGTGTGTGTGTGTGTGTGTGTGTGTGTGTGTGTGTGTGTGTAAAGTGTTCACCATCTTTTTTTGTACAGGCATTTAAAATTGTCGTAGACTATTGGAAATTCAGTATATCATTGCTATACAAATTATGAGATGACTTACCAATTGTTATGATTTCAGATTCAAATGAACAAATAGAGCCGGTATTGAAATACGCCATACCAAAGCCTGATTATTACAGCTGGTGAATTTTAAAAATTCAATCTGGACGAGAGGAGCGATATGCAATACAATTAAGTTCCAAATTTGGAAAAAAAATCACAGAAACGTATGGAATACTTCAGAATGATTTTGGAACATCTTGGATGAATCGAGCATCAGTTTGTGAGTGGCATAAGAAATGAAAGAAAAGCAGAGAGTCTGTGAGTGATGATCAGAGATGTGGGAGGGGTAAAGAAGTCAGAACACCAGAGTTGATTGGCTAGATAAAGAATTTCATGGATTTCGTTGTGTGTCTATAAAGACAATAATCGTACAGTTTGATGTCAGTGAACAACTGTACACACAGCTATTCACGAGGAACTAAAGATGCGGAAGATTTGCGCCAAGTTTTTCCCAAGTGAGAGAAATAATGAGGTTGTCATGACCAAGATTGACATTAAAACAGTTTCTCACTTTCTTTATAGTCCATACCTTGCTCCCTGGGGCTTTTGGTTATCCCCTAAGCTCAAGGAAAACGTTAGAGGCTGCCGTTATGAGACATTTGAGGAAATGAAAGAGGGTGTAACAAGGATCATTGACACGCTCACACAAGATAATTTCCATGAGGCCTTCCAGAAGTCGGTGGAACAGTACAACAAGTGTATTATCATTACAGCCGAAGGAGATTACTCTAAGGAAGATAGAGTTTTATGTGTTTACTATCTATAAAAATTCCCATACAAAAATGTCTGAAAACTTATTGAAGACGCCTCGTATATATATATATATATATATATATATATATATATATATATATATATATATATATATATATATAGGGGGGTGTCTTTGGACACATTTCATTTTTTGAAATGCTAATCCACACAAGAAATTAATTAAAATAGTGTACTTGTTAAATGCGTTTAAATATTGTAATTGCCGATAAACATTTTAAATACGTATATATATATATATATATATATATATATATATATATATATATATAAGTCAACAAGACTGCCGAATTTACTCGAAATATTTACACAGCTCATGAATAGAATTATATATATATAAGCAGGATTTACTAGCGGGATATAATGATAGTCAAAAACTGTTTCACACTCCAATATTGTTATAGTCATCGAAATCTATAAACTCGCCAAGTATATATATCTATAATATAAAGCTGAATGTCTGTGTGTGTCTGGTCACGAATAGGCTCCTATATGGTTCACTATTTTAAACAACTGATTACATATGATGATAGATTTATCGAAACACAGGCATGGGTATGTTGGATCCTGAAGAACGGTGGTTCATTAAAATCGTGGTGTCTGCGTTCGCGCCTTGTCCACAAAGTATGGAAATAAAAAATTTAAAAATAAAAAAAAAACGTTTACAAATGTTTTTGATATAGATGTACATAAGAATACTTATATAAGTATGTTTTAACTTAAATAGGAATGGTATAATAAAATTGTGGGATCTGCGTACGCGCCTGGCCTCCATAGAATGGAAATAGGCATAAACTTTAATAAAGACTTTCCATATCTATCTACGTAAGTATACTTTGATAATTATGTTTCAGTTTGAAGAAATATGGTATAATAAAATTATGGGGTGTTCGTTCGCACCTGACCTCCATATAATGGAAATATGTCACAACGTTTAACAAGGTTTTTTAATATAGATCCACAAAATATTGTGATAAGTGTTTCAGTGTGAACAGGTATGGTATAATAAATTATGGGATTTATCTATTTTATTTTTACTTTCATCATATTTTTCTTTGGTTTTGACACCCTCAAATTCGAAGCTATCTCTTTACAACCCTTCCTTTTCATAACTTATCATACTCTCATAAATCAGAGTCCATTTTCTGTAGGCTGTTTTTGAACCCAGTCAATGACGGGTACTTTTGCTAGTATGTATATATATATATATATATATATATATATATATATATATATATATATATGCACGTACGTGATAACGAGCTCACACAGGTGGAGTTGATCGGTAATGCATGGGTACAGCTTGCACGTACATAAATCCAGATGACAGTTTGTCGTTTACAGAGGCCATATTTGACATTTTTGTAGAATTTCAGATGACATTTGCGAATATAAAATCTATTTACTGTCGAAGATAGGCAGTTCTTAAGGAACATAATGTTTTCCGTCTGTGACTTTATATTATGCTTGCAAAACTGTAGAATTCATGTGGCTTTTTGAATACATTTTTACAAATTAGGACCTTGTAAATATTAGCTATTAAATCTAGTGCTTTGCTTTTATTCCAGATCAACTGTTTAATAAAGGCGATTAACATTTGTCTTCAGACAGAAGAGGTTTGTATTACTTGCGAATACTTTGTATAACTTGCGAATACAATTAATTTCGAAAGTTAAATTCAATGTATTATAATACTAAAATTTATATATGTTTATAGTATATTTATTAAAATTTAGATCAAAATCCATTACATTACTTTTATGTTATGTTGCGTATGTCGGTTGTCTTAAAAATAACTTAAAACGCCTGTAGTCGGTTTAATTATTATCGAACAACTATTGATTATATTCAATGCAAAATGACAGATGGACACATATTACACTACTAAATATATTTTTAAAAGCTCTAAGCTAAAGTTTAAATTATATTATTTATTAGTGTCTGATACCTAATCGTATGTTTTTAAAAAACCCAAAGGTATTTGAAGGTATGCCTCTTCGTATCAAACTAAATTACTTTATAGTCAACCTTATTGGCTAACAAAAACGTAATCTGGATAAAAGCCTATATTTGATATCCGTAAGGGTGGTGTCGTTTGATCAACACTTCTCTGACGGTACTTATATGCAGAAATTTAAGTCTAACGTGAACAGACATCTTTCTATAAATAGTATTTCTGCTGATAGTAGCCCCATTACGACGGAGTGGCCCTGTACCTTGTTTCGAGTGAAACGTCAATAAAAAAATATTACGCAGACAAAATATTGTCCTGCACACGTCATAAGTAAATGAAAAAGACACTTGAGAAAGAATGAAAATAATCCTGGTGAAAATATTCGGCATATAACTTCCAAACATGGTTAACATCAACAGCAAGATAAAGACACACAAGTACGTTTTTGATTTGATCAATAGTTGTTCCGCATCAATTAAGCCAGATTCCCTGGCGTTATTACCTTTAGCTTTATATATATAGCAGCTCCTGCCCAGATGTGGTAACAGTATTCCATCCTTGGACGTACCTGGCTCTTATATAGATAGAGAATTGCATCAGCAGTGAGATATCTACCGGATCGATAGAAAGATCCCACTATTTTTCCAGCGGCGTTGGCAACAGATTTGATGTACGTGTTTCATTTAAGATCAGGAGTAATGGTCAAGCCCAGAAGCTTGTCAAAACTTGAGCTCTCCTGAAGACGAGAGCCATTCATTTCAATTGATGCCAGATGTGGATCAGAATGTTGATGATGTAAAGAGAGAAGGTTGGTTTTAGATGCATTAAAAGTAACCAGCCACTCCTTTCCCCATTGTACTCTGTGCTCAAGATCAAAGGAGAGAGAATCGGAGAGAACTTGGTCGTTTACTGTCTTAGATGTGCTACAATTCCTATTTGCTACTGTTCCTATTATTATTATTATTATTATTATTATTATTATTATTATTATCATTATTATTATTATTATCTATATCAATCTACATGCATATTTTCGTGATTTTATACCTATTCAATCCATACCCAGCAATTTTTACTTTACTTTATTTCTTAGAGACCTATTTATAGCAAATGCTTTTAAATAAGTAAATAACTTAAATTGGATGTAACTTAGCTTACTTTAAGAGGACGTATCTTAGTTACTGCGAACAACGCCCCCCCACCAATCTGCATAAATCTTTAACATGTCAAATTCCAAATGACACCGCGACAGTCCGACATTCCACTAGTAATCTCTACCTACTTGTTCCGCTTGTACTTGCTTTTTTTTTCCATTCAGCCCTTACCTTGGCCTCCAAAGTCTTACGCATCTTACATCCTTTCCTCCCTTCTCCTTTTCCACCCTCTTCCTCTCTCTCTCTCTTCCTCTCTCTTTCTCTCTCTCCTCTCTCTCTCCCTATACTCCGATCCGTATCATGTCTGGCTGAACATTTTAAACTCCACTTCACCCATTTTCGATGTTTATTTAAATATTAAATCTTAAAACTTAAATGTTGTCGAATTAGAATTGAAATACCCTCTTTTTTCCTTCGTCTTCTTCTAATATGGTTTTTCCAAATCATAATAACCACTTCTGTTACAGTCTGTCGAAGGTGCTGGGTCGTTGATACGATTCGGTAGCGGAAACATGTGTAACTAAGCAGATAAAATGGTAATCAAATAAAAATATACATTTGCTCTGCAATAGTATTGAGCACTTTACCAGGTGTTTACTAATTACCATTTTTGATATATATATATATATATATATATATATATATATATATATATATATATATATGGGTGTGTGTGTTTGTTTAACCATAAAATCTACATAAAAAATATTTAATTTAATTTTTAGTCCTCCGTTGGAGATTTTTTGTCAGTAAGTTAGTTAATCTCTTGCAATCGATGAATAAACTGAATTTCTCGAGCTCGCAACAGTCTTAAGATTTCAGGGGCTATTAGTTATTTACGAAGAACACGCATACCCCTACAGATACACACACACACATATACACACACTCGCACGCACACACACACACACACACACACACACACACACACACACATATATATATATATATATATATACAACGGATGTTTCAAAATTGATGCTTCCTACGCCTCCCACATTGACCATGTAGGGATTAAAAATTGCATTGTTATCATGACTGAACTTATGCATTCATGACTTGAAAGTTGAATTTCTCGGTTCCAGATATTAATAGTGTTAGATTATGAAAGCAACTCTTTTTTATGCATTTGCGTCAGAAGCAGAAATGCACCATTGGTTTTCTCGCTGCGAAATATAATTGAGCTGATCGACATTCGCCGATAGCTCTTCAGTATTTACGAGACAGATGCAGTTACTCTTAACATAGTAAGAAGATGGGTTTTCAATTTTAATGTGGAACTGAGTGACAACGCGCGCTCCGGACTTTTACGACCAAAGCATGATTGATCACTAGCAAAATTGCCTTGAAATTGGTGGTAATTATGTATAAAAATATATTCTGAATACAATACGTCGCTCATTTTAATAGTGTCCATCCCGTATTTGTAACTCTTCATCGTTTAGTATGTTTGTTTTTTTAGTTAGAAAATAGGAGGTTTTACACTGAGAACGACCCCCACCGTGTGTTTGTTAAATATTAATTAAGGGCATTAAATGTTTTAGTAAGGATATTTAAAATCTCATATGCACATCATCAGGTATTAAAATTTGGATATGATATCAAAACTGTAAAGTTTTATAACGAAAAGCATTAATTGGTCCTAATTTGAGTGATAGTTTTAAATCATATGTTTGATAACTTAACTGAGAAACGCCGAAAGATGTTCAAGTCGACAATTATTATGATCTTTACTAATATTTGCAAAAATAAAATGTCAGAAAGTATGTTATCATAGCGAAATAAATATTTACAGATAAAAGTATTTATTTTAAAATGTTTTAATATACAGGAATGTTAATTTTCTTAACGAACACAAACAAAAATGTTAACTTAGTGAAAAAGAATGTCAGAACATAAACAAAATGACGCAATTAGCTTAAAAATACACGTAACAGTTAATTAAGAGTCGATAGTAAGAGGGAGTAGGCCCAATCGGTTGTCAGAGGAGGAAACGCGGTCGTGGACAGTAATGGCTCCGAGTAGAGTGAACGTTGGTAGTAAAAATATAGGACCATCTTTGCAGCTTTCCAACGATGGGAAGCATCCGAGATAAAACTGTTGTAAATGCCACCAAGGCTTTAGGTCGTAAGAATAATCATTTGAAGCTTTTTCGAGGATCCGTAAATCAAGATCAACCCTATGGACCATTCATGTTTCTCCATTGGCTTATAAAAACCCTACAGGACTGGTATTTGTACCTTAAATTTATACTTGTTATATGTCCAGTTTAAACAATCACTAGGCAATCAATAGGCACACAGATATCGACGCGTAAAGATATATTTTTTTTTACACAGTGATCACCACTTATCAAGGCCCGGAAGCCACTCAGGGATAAGGGTAATTGCTAGTACATTACGTTAGTGAGGAGATTTGCTGAAGTGTTTACTTAAGGGGGAGGTTCATTAGGAATTTGTTAACATTGGACTTGAAGACATCCAAGTTATAGTCCGGAGGGAAGCAGGCAGACGGAACAGAGTTCCACAGGCGTGCAGTTCTAAGAAAGAAGCTTTGTTCATGGAATCCGCGTTTTGATTTAGGCACTGATATAGAGTGGGGAAAATTTTTGACAGTGGTTTCAGCTAGTCGGGTGTTTTTCGTAAAGGATTTGCGAGGGGGAACTAGAGATTGGAGCTCAGACGAGCATCGTCCATGGAAATAACGATAAAACAAAGACAGGCTAGCAACGTCTCTTCTGTTGGAGAGAGGTTGCAGGGAGAGAAAAGGGCCTCCCCCACTAAGCCACGAAGTCTATTTTGTACTCTGTCAAGGCAGGATATGCTGTTTTTAGCAGCTCCTGCCCAGATATGGCAGCAGTATTCGATCCTTGGGCGTACTTGGCTTTTATATAGATAGAGAATTGCATCAGTAGTGAGATATTTTCTGGAGCGGTAGAAGGATCCCACCATCTTTCCAGCGACCTTGGCAACAGACTTGATGTACGTGTTCCATTTCAGATCAGGAGTAAGGGTCAAGCCCAGTAGCTTGTCAAAACATGGGGCTTCTCCTAGACGAGAGCCATCCATTCTAATTGATGCCTGCTGGGGATCAGAGCGTTGATGATGTAAAGATAGGAGCGTGGTTTATTGGTAGTATTATTTCTAAAAATTGAACACACGTATTATTTCTAAATATGGAATACAGTTTTAATAGATCATTTTGTACTTGTAATATTTTACAAGCAGGGTTTGAATTACTATAGTTAGCATTTAAGAATATAATAAGCTCAAGCATTTCATGTAGATTATATCTAAGTGCATGTAACATTATTGAATACAAATATTAATTAATAATTTATTTCCGCCAGTATCGACTAATGAAAACTGTTCAAATGTGAAATTATTATGAAAATCAGTCCCTATTAGAACGAAAATAAATACAATCTCGCTATCGTAACAAGTCCTTACATAAAAAAACAAGGATAAAAGGGCAATTTTATGGTTTGATAGAAATCTACCATATTTCGTGACGGTATAAATGCAATCACAGAGCACTCTTTCTGTAACATACTTATCTATAGGTTCGTAAACACACACGCTTTCTATTATACCACGTTATATTATTTCTGATCAACTGTTTTAGGCTACTTACGGTCCAAACGATTTCCTCTACTTACTATCTGTGCCTAAATCTAAACGTAAATACTATGAACATAGCTTCTTTCTGAGAACTTCCCGCTTGTGGAATACTGTTCCGGTGTCCTGCTTCCCGGTTTAATACAACATTTTAGCCTTCAAATCCAATGTAAACAAGTTCTTGTCGAGCCGTCCTCATAAATAATCAAATTCTACCTAATTCACACCATTAACGATTACTAAACGACCACCGTATATTCATTAACCCCGATCCTCGAATGGCTTTCGGACCTTGATAAGTAGTGACCAGGTAAAAATACACGTGTAGACTTAATGTTCTGTTAATATTTCAAACATTGTTTTCTATTCACTATCAAAACGTTACGTTTCGTTCAACGTTAGTGTTATTCATATTGCATAAGACTATGTTGCGAGTCTGTTTTTTTGTTATATCGTTATTTGCATGGCAAGTGCTCGTCTGAGCTCCAATCTGTTGCCCCCCTCGCCGATCTTTCACGAAAAACACCCGTCTATCTGAAACAACTGTCAAAAATTTTCCCCATCCTTTATCTGTGCCTTAATCAAAACATATATTACATGAATAAAGCTTCTTTCTTAGAAGTGCACGCCTGTTGAACTCTCTTCCGTTTGCCTGTTTCCCACCTGACTACAACTTGAATGTCTTCAAGCCCAACATAAACAAATTCCTGATGAATCGCCCCCTTAAGTTATCCACTTTATCAAATCTCCATTACTAACGATTACTACGATATTATCCCATTGATTACTGTACACGCAATAACCCTTATCCCCGAGTGGCTTCCAGGCCTTGATAAGTGGTGACTACCACGTAAAAAAATGTTTACTATTCTTTCGAAAGCTGATTTATAGTCATTTTAAGGTGCGATAAATCCCATCGAGTTAAAGAAATCTTAAGAATATGTTACTTAGTTTACACCCAAAGACAGTTGAATATACTTTCGAAATAAAATTATTTAGAAAGCAAGCAGACATAGAATGTCTACGATTTTCAACAGAATATGACAAGAACAATAAATAATAAAATCCTAATTTTTTGTCTAGTTTCAGAATTTAGTGCAGTAAAAAGCCATAACGTTTTTAAACTGAGTTTTCATATTTGTTTTTTTGTTGTTTTGTTTTTTTAAAAATTGTGAAATTACAAAAGTTAGTATGTTTTTTTTTTAATGAATAGATTAAGCCACAAAAAAAGTTGATGGAAAGAGTGGAGTTCAGAGGGTTATTTTGATTGGTCAATCAGATGAAACGGACAGATTGTCAGTTTTTGGCAATCATTTTAATTGCCAGTTCAACCAATATTCAAAAATAAATCACCAAGAAAAGAAGAACCTGACAAAATACTACGAGACTTGTTTATGATGATTTCCCATAAACGAATTTCTTATAAATGGAAAGTTGTCTATTTTTTGCGTGAAAAGTAATTGTAAAATAAACAAGGGTAGTTATCCTATTGATATATTAGATCAGATAACATAGAACTGCCATATGTGAAAAAGGTGACCCGTTTGTTCAACCATTGAGTTCAAAGTTGGTTACCTCAATCAGAATATATTTGTTGTTTAACATGGGCCATCCTGTTTTATAGTGAGAGTAGCAAGAGTGATAAACACAGCATAAAATTAAAACAGATTTGTACACAACTGTGAGAGAGTGTGAGAATAATATATAGAACCCCAACAAAAGATGGATGACTTGGTGAACAAATTAAAGATGTCACAGCTATTTTGAAAAATTGAAATGATTTTTAAAGCGAAATGCAATTAAAATATATTATAAAAGGGACCAAGAAAACAAGCCTTGACTTATCCAACTTTAATATAATAATAGATATTAGTTATTAGACATGCTTCAGTGAGAGATGGTTCTTAAATTAGTAAGTTAATCATAGTTAATTCATAGATAAATTTGAATGAAGTATATTTTTGCTCGTCCCTGTATGTCAACATTGTTAGTAAAAAATACATCCGATATAATACCAATCCTAATGAGGCGTGACACCCTATTAGTAATCATGGCGGGAGTGAAAGTGAGATTTAACAAGTATGTTAGAGTAATCTAATAAGTTTACACTAACAGATTATAGAGTCAAAGTTTAATCATTATTCCGCCTAACATAATGAGATAATAATGTATTCGTCAGATTTCTCTAATTACATGTTATTGTTTTCTTTTTTATTTTGATCGACACAGGCGCACACGTCTAAAGGTTTATTACATGAAGAAATGTGTATTATATGAAAAACTGTTTATTATATGAAGAAATGTTTATTGTATGAAAAACTTTTTATTATAAGAAGAAATGTTTATTATAAGAAGAAATGTTTATTATAAGAAGAAATGTTTATTATATGAAAAAATGTTTATTATATGAAGAAAAGCAAATTCAATTACGCTTCTACTATCTTGTGCTATCTTTGTGCTTCTGCAAAGCTGACAGATACAAGTGCCGTTCCAAAAGGAAAGCTTCCTGTTTTTTACACTGAATATTCCGCGTTACATCCACTCTAGGACTCTTCAGGCTTATGCGCTATATATATATATATATATATATATATATATATATATATATATATATATATATATATATGTGTGTGTGTGTGTGTGTGTGTGTGTGTGTGTGTGTGTGGTGACAGAATAACGGTGTTCGAGGCTCGGAGTTAATTTATTGCTATGACAAGGCCCCACTGATAAATCCGATGAAACGTGTTTTTTTTTATGTTAATATATCAATATTACGCGTTTTACTTATCGATAAAGAAACTGAAAGAATTTTAAAATGGAAATAAACACCAGTTATAAAACGTCCAAGTATAAGAGACGAGTAATATCAGACTTTGTTATCCTTTTTTCATGTATACAAATTTTTGCTAATTATTCTTATTAATGTATAGTATTAATATTAATACAGTATGACGTTGCAAAACTAGCTGTGTGCTGTTTGAATTAATTGTTACTAAAATAAGTTCTAGGAAGTGTTCAGTTTCTTTTTCAATACACTCTATTCTCTCTCTCTCTCTCTCTCTCTCATATATATATATATATATATATATATATATATATTCTTTTATTCATTTATTTATGTAAATATATATATATATATTTATGCATATATAACTATATGTGTATACGTATTTATATAAAATATATATTTAATCCTGAGTATTAAAAGATAGATAGCTATAGTGATTATCTCTATCTACTATTATATCAAACCACTTTGTGTGTGTTCTTTCCTTACAGATTCTCAAACGGCTAAGTTTTTCTTTTGCAAGTTTAATACAAAACTAATGAATATGTTTGACAATGTTCTTAAGTTTGGTTTATACAGAAAGTCATTCGATAAGGATCGACAATTGAGAGAAAACGATCTTTAAAAAAGTTTTTTCCTTAAAGATAAAAAAGAACAATTTTTTCAAACGAATATTTATACCTTACATCGGCAAGGGAGATAATAACATCTAAGCAAATCATTTCTTCTTAAAAAATAGAAACAGAATTATTGACACGGAGGTATAGCTCAGTTAAAGGGCATTCGACTACGGACCGAATGCTCCCCTGTTTTTATCATTTTATTTTAATTTTTTTCTTTTTCGTTTAATTTACGATAAGAGAATGGCTAACATTTAAAATTACGGCAAATCATTTTTCTTTTTGCATATTTTAAAACTAAAGATTAATCAGAAGTAACTTCTCCACAGCATTCATCGTCAAGCCCCAAAATCTGCTGACGTGATATTGTAAATAAACATAGACGGAATTTGATGAACGACTTTATCATTATTATCTTTTCATTTTTTTTTAATTGTTTTGAGAATTAGTCCACCAGGTAAAGAATCCTCGTAATATATAATATTCAATAGAGGATTTATTCTATAATAATACATACGCAATCTACATATAAATTAAAATATCATGTTTAAACCTATTGTAAGACCGGGCAACGCCGGGCGTCCAACTAGTTAAGGCTAAGCATATAAATATGATGATATCTTTAAGTTCTTTTTATATTTTTTAAGGAAAGATGTAAATCCAACTCTCCTCTTTCTGGCTGAAATTGTTGATTTGTTAAACAAATAGCACCTGCAAACATCGATATCCTTCGACGTTGCATATTTCACTGCTAGTGTATCGCGTATTCTTCTCAACGATGCAGAATACTCTATAGTCATCTTTTTCTATAAGTGTAATCCAATTTAAATATAATACTATATCGTTCTTAAGAGTAAATTTTACATATAGTAGGAAAATAGTATAGTTATATAACATGTATATTTTATTCGTATAACCTGAAATGTTTTATTCAACAGACGTTCCATTATCTTATTGTAATGTTGTAAATATGTCGATTAGAGGAAGGAGGCCGATTTTCACATCAGGTCATAGATTTCTGGCAGTGCATTGTTTTTAAAATTTATTTGAAATTGTCGTTTGATAAATGTATTTTGACAACGAATTATATATAAATTCTCGCAATGAAATTAAAAATAAACTAGAATTTTCTGATTTGAAGAATTGAAGAAATGTGTTTGCTATTTCGAAATTAAAACAATTCAATTTTATTTCGTTACGTTTCTTTGTTTTGCATCTCGGAGTCTATAGAAATTTGATCAACAGAAAATCAATACTCGATCATTGTTCACTGTCTGTGTGATTGCTACACTATTGTTTATGCCATGACATTTTAAATCTACAATATCAGTTAATTCATATTAAATCAAAATTGAAGTGCGGATTCTAAACATAAAGTTCATTATCAATATACCCTTCGTTAATCTTCATATATAAACATAAACTTGATCTTGCAGTTTATTTTCTTTGTCTTTTAACGAGTATTCTACTAATTAAGTATACGTTTCGACTTGTTACGTAATCTTTCTTATTGCAATATTTTGGACGATTCACTTATTGTTCTATACTGTCCTTGACACACCGATTCTCGTTCAATCACCTCTTTGAGTCTGGTCAGTATTTAAATGGATAAACATTTGGGAAGGTAAGGTTTTGTATGAGCTCTCTGTCCTGGACTTCTTGCCATTAAAAAATCATTTTTTAATTATTGTTATTTATTTCTGAATATTTATTAGTATTTATTAATTGATTAATGTGTGTTCGTTCTCTAACTCTGTCTATTTCTATTATTATATAAAAAAACACTTTGTGTGTGAGTTCCCTTCTTATAGGTTCCAAAACGGCTGAGCCTATCTTTTAGAAATTTCACACAAAACTAGTTTATATGTCTGACAGTTTTGTTAAATATATTTTGTACAGAATATCCTCCGATTAATATGGAAAATCGAACTAATCCGATGTTTAAAATAGCTTTTCTCTCATAGATGAAAAGGAATAATTTTTACAGCGGTATATTTTACGTTACACCAGCAAAGGGAGATAATAAAATTTTCGCAAATCATTTCTTCTTAAAAAACATTTATTATAATCTGGAGATATACCTTAGTGGTAGAGCATTCGATACAGATCAAATGATTCCCTGTTCAAGCCCATGTATACCTAACCGTTTTATTTTATTTTTTATTATTAATGAGTTCAATTTACAATAAAAGAAGAGGTATTATTTAAAATCATCAGAAATCATTTCTTCTTTGCATATTTTAAAAATACACATTAATCAGAAGTGACCTTTCGACAGCATTCATCCCCAAGCCCAAATATCAACTTACGTGATATTGTAAAAAAAAGCACAGACAGAATTTGATGAACGATATTATCATTATTATTATTATTATTATTATTATTATTATTATTATTATTATTATTATTATTATTATTATTATTATAACTATTGTTATTATTATTGTTATTATTATTATTATTATTATTATTATTATTGTTATTATTATTATTATTATTATTATTATTATTATTATTATTTATTTATTTTTAATCATTTTTTTATTTTTTGCGAATTAGTCAACCGGGCAAATTATTCCTCATTATATATAATAATCAATAAAGGATTGATTCTATAATAATACATACGAAATCTGCATTAATTAAAATAGCATGTTTAAGCTTATTTTATAACCGGACAATGGCGAGCTATCAGCTAGTTTAAAATACAATGGACAAAATTTTCATAAAAATGTTTATTAGCACATATTTGCTGTATGTTATTAGGTTTTCTGTCCAAAAATTATTTTTGTACTATCCAGAACATATCAGGTTTATCCAAACATATTTTCGATTTAATATATTTCTATTTCCGTTGGATCCATTTCATCCGGCTTGGAACGAGTATTGTACTAGTTAATTCCGTTAACAAAACATGGGTAGAGATTGCGTAACCTTCGCTTCATAATTCAGTGCGTATCATCCATCATCTCTTCAGGATGATCAGATGATCCTCGTTGTTCCGGCGGACGAACATATTTGTTATTTTTCCATGGCAAGTAACGTTATAGGAATTTCGAACCGTACAGTATTTGTAATGTATGAGCCAGACTAGGTCGCTTAAAGTCCACGATAAACGTTGTAATTTTTTAAAAAATTGTTCTATTTTTTAAAATAATTTTTTTAAATCAATAAATAAAACATCAACAAATATTATATAAATTAATATACATTTTATCATACTGAAAACTAAAAACAAATTCAAGACATTAAAATATTAACAGTTTATATATTACTAGCAGGTAGCCCGATGTTGCCCGGTCGAAAAATACACATAAATATTATATTTTAATTCATACAGAATTGAGACATGTGCATGTGAGTATTATATTTTTCTAATCAGTTCAGTAGGTAAAGAAAAAACCCTCGAGTTGAGATCGCAACCAAAACCTAAAGACGGTTAATCAAGAACGTAACCATTGGACGAACATTTTTTTTTTCAACCTTCCTATACTTAACATAAAGAAGCTGTCATGTTTCACGGTCGCGCACATGCGCATGTGTAAAGCAGTTGCTGAACATATAAATCCAATCACTTCCTTTCACGTACCAATTTTTTTTTTAATTTGGATTCTGTAGCCGCCCTTTTGTCTGGCTGAAAACAGATTAAACGTTTTCCACAGGTCTGAATACATTTTATATCAAATATTAAGTTTGTAGATCAAAGATTCGTTGAGTATATAGGTTGAGATGTGTCCGCATGCACACACATATTCTCATTTTCATAGATATATAGATTTAAGCCCAAAATGATTATATATAACGCTATTTCTAGCTTGACGCTGTTCGTAGCAAACAGCCTATTCTCTTAGTTAACCCCTCAGTTTATACTGCTGTTTGTTTGCGTTAAATTACATTTAAAATCTTTAGTATCAGTCGTTTTTCTGTTTTATTTATTTCATCCATCCCAATTTAGTAGTTAATGACATGAAACACTTTCCGTCGCTTACAACTATGATCGTACATTTTACTTCCTTTTCACTACCGAGTAGATATCTTCAACCAAAATAGTTCTCTACTGGCTTCTTGGTAAACGAGGTTATATAAATAAGGAGGTGTTTGCCCATCTTCAACGCGTTAGGCCTTATGTCTAAACTGGTTATATATCAAGATGACTGTATATTGCTTCATCAATATTAGCGTGAGACGTAAGATATCTTAAATATCAAAGTTATTAGCCAATGTAATCAGTAACTGTTGAATAGAAAAGGAATATATAATTATAATATTAATAATAATAATAATAATAATAATGGTAACAATGATAATGATGATAATGATAATGATAATAAAAATGATAATAATGATAATAGTAATGATAATAAAAATCATGATAATAATAATGATAAAAATAATGATAATAATAAGAAGAATTATAAAAAAAATTATAATAATGATAATGATAATTATAATAATAATAGTGATAAAATAATAAGCACAATAATAATATTATTAATAATGAAAAAAAGAAGAAAAGACAAAGAAGAAGAAGAAAAAAGGAGAAGAAGATGAAGAAAAAGAAGAAGAAAAAATAAGAAGAAAGAAGATGATGAAGAAAAAAGAAGAAAGAAGAAGAAGAAGAAGAAGAAGAAGAAGAAAGAAGATGAAGAAAAAAGAAGAAGAAAAAAGAAGAAGAAAAGAAGAAGAAAAAAAGAAGAAGGGGAAGAAGAAAAAGAAGAAGAAGGGGAAGAAGAAAAAAGAAGAAGAAAAAGGAAGAAGAAAAAGAAGATGAAAAAAGAAGAAGAAAAAAGAAAAAGAAGAAGAAGAAGAAGAAGAAGAAGGAGAAGAAGAATCAGGACATGTAGAAATTCGATGGAATGAGAAATATTTCAAATCAACAAAATGTTTGGAAAATCTCATATTTTCTTGATAGTGCAAAAAATAGTTTTGGGGGTGAAAGAACCCTAATTAACATGCAGCAAATATGAGTTTATAAACATGCTATGAAAATAGTGTCCATTGCATTTTAAATATAAAACGGACTCAAATGTAATAAATTAAGAAAATAATAATGAATACTAAGAAAAAATACTGTCCTGCATAGTTAGATACAACTCATGAAATCACATTCTTTAGTTTCTTCCTTTAGTCCATCACCACGGGGTTGTCAAATAAACCTTTTTAAAGCAGGAGTTCGCTTATTAAGCCTTTTTCTTAGCAGATTGGTATTAAAAAATTGCATTTGGTTATTTTCAAATCAACAAGCAAAATATTATATAGATAACAGGTGGGAATACTCATGAGAGATGATTCATATTAGAACGGCACCGTGAGCATTAGAATTAAAAGAAAGCTTATTGCTACTCAAGTGTTAGAAACCCGATGAAACATCACTGATAAACGGCTGTTGTGAGATCACAAGGTAATTTAACACGTGAGTATTAGGACTCCAGAGAGAATTTCGTTACACAAAATCATAATCTCATTCCCTTCTGTTTATTTCTCTCTGCAAGAGTTTCATATGTCTTCCTCTCCCATACGCATTGATTGCTTTACGTTTTTGTACTTGCCTGGCTTCCATCGTCCTTGGTTTCAAGGAAACTCCTTGAATACAGCCGAATGACCAACAAGACCGGACGGGAAAGTAAGTGACAAAATGCTCGTTTTATCATGACGAATTAATACAAAGTTTCCACTCAAGGCAAAATATGAGGAGATGTTGTTGGAAGTGTCTGGCGTTTCATCTGCCATTTGAAAATCGTCCTGTGTCGTTACAGAACACGAAATGATACTTCAACGGTTTCTCAAGCAAATTGTTGAGTGGACAGTGAAGAAAAGGAAGGCAGTCAAGCATGGAGAGATACCCATGGAGGCAGAGATAAACGCGAAAGAAAGATAGAAAGAGATTGAAAGAGAAAGAAGGGAGAGAAAGGAAGAAACCACCATGAGTATAAAAGCCCATAAACAACAGAACACACAGACACACACACTTACACACAGGCACACACACACACACAGGCACACACACACACACACACACACATATATAAGTATGTGTGTGTGAGTGTGTGTGTCTGTGTATATATATGTGCGTGTGTGTGCGTGTGAGCGTGTGTGTGTGAGTGTATATATATATATATATATATATATATATATATATATATATATATATATATATATATATGGACAGAGCCATGTTTCGGCATATCTACAGTAAATAGTGTGGCGAAGCGTGAGTAATATCTGAACCAAGATATCACATATATGTATATTATCTGTATATCTATAAAAGTTTAATTGTCTGTGTGTTAGTGTGTGTAAACTTCCCTACCAAACTACTCTTTCAATTTTCAGCCTAAAGACTCGAGATTTGACAAAATTTGGGGAAATCTTTTTAATCATTTTCATACAGAAATTTGGCTGCAACGTGTCAAACTTCTCCGCCAAGTTTGGGTCTAAACACTTGAAAATTTAGATGTTGGTATCTTGAACACAGATCAAACTTTAATTTGATTTGATCCCAAAACAATAAATGTTAAGGGGTCAAAATTGGTGTCAACGTTTTAAAAATTTTGATCTCTCCGGTCTCTACCTTATTACTTAGCCAATTTCTGATCTCCGCGGTCTTTGTCAGATTACTCAGCCAATTTTTAGTCTAAACATTTGAAATTTCACATCAAATGTATTCAGATATAGCATAAGCGTGTTAATCGATTTGTGGCTGAAAATTTGACTGCCAAAGGGTGTAAATTTGAAAGATTTATCTTTTGCGGCCTCTAGCAAATTATTCAGTCAATTTTGGGTCTAAACATTTGAAATTTTACATAAAGGGTATGCAGCCATGCAGCAAGCTTTTTAATCAGTTTTTGGGCAGGATTTGGCTGCCAAGATATCAAAGTTGAAAGAATTGACCTTTGCAAAGTCCACTAAACTCCTCTTTCAATTTTGGATCTAAACAATTGAAATTTTAGATGTACTACTGCCATATCTGGGCAGGAGCTGCTAAAAACAACCTATCCTGCCTTGATAGAGTACAAAATAGACTTCGTGGCTTAGTGGGGAATGCCCTTTTCTCTTCCCTTCAACCTCTCTCACACAGAAGAGACGTTGCGAGCCTATCCTTGTTTTATCGTTATTTCCATTGCAGGTGTTCGTCTGAACTCCAACCTCTGGTCCCCCCTCGCCAATCTTTCACGAAAAACACCCGTCTAGCTGAATCCACTGTCAAAAATTTTCCCCACTCTTTATCTGTGCCTAAATCAAAACGTAGATTCCATGAATAAAGCTTCTTTCGTAGAACAGCACGCCTATGGAACTCTGTTCCGTCTGCCTGCTTCCCACCTGACTACAACCTGGATGTCATCAAGTCCAACGTAAACAAATTTCTAATGAACCGCCCCCTTAAGTAGACACTTCATTAAATCTCCACACTAACGTACTATACATGTAATTACCCTTATCCCTGAGTGGCTTCCGGGCCTTAATAAGTGGTGACCACCGTGTAAAAAAAAGGTTATCTGGACATGTCAAATATTTATATATATATATATATGTATATATATATATATATATATATATATTTTATTATTTTTATTATTTCAATTACGTACTTATTACAATTGGTATCCTTCGACTTGCCTCTCGGTCTATTATCTACTTGTTAACAACTAATCATTTACTTACCTTCTATTTTAATTAATTATTTAATTTACCATCTACATATAACATATATAATACGCTTTTCTCTTATATTTACCTCTTACTAATTCTTTCAATAATAATTATCATATTTTTTAACACGAAGCTTATTTACATATTTTTCGTATTTGTGTTTGTACATATACTCAAGCACATGCTCCTCCCCCATTGATGTGTGTATTTTTTTACATGTGTACTCATGTGTATGTATTTGTGTGTTTTTGTTATCTACTTACTATCTACATTTTATTAATAATTATATTAATTTTTATTATTTAATTAACTTACTGATATCCTTAGGTTTTTTACTTTATTAAATAAACCTATAACGTATAATTCACCTATTTACCCTTCTATTTCTCATTTCTTTCTTTCAACTTAACGCCCGACAATTCAAAAAACTATAAATAATAAATTAAAAACAAAAAATTAATTTTTTCAATCTCTCCCTGCCCAGCTAATTTATATATATATATATATATGTATATATATGTGCACATATGTATATATATATATGTGTGTGCGTGTGTATGTGTGTGTGTTTGTATATGTATGTATATGTGTGTGTATGTATGTATTTATATGTGTGTATATTTATATGTGTGTGTATAGGTATGTATATATATGTATTTGTGTTTGTGCGTATCTTCTACATGTGTGCATATGTATGTGTTTATATACATTTGTATTTGGTTACGTATCTTCTACATGTATATTTGTGTGTGTGTTTTTCTGTGTGTATGTGTTTTATTCACTTATTATAAATATCTCCCTAATAATTTTATGAATTTTATTATTTGATTAACTTACTGATATTCTTACCTATTTCTATATTAGTAAAATAAACTTGTAACTTATAATTCATTAATTTATATTTTTCTCTTTCTCTCTTTCCTTCAACTACAACGCCTGAAAATTTAAAAATTATTTATAAAATATTTTTCAATTCCCCCCCCCTCCCAGCTAATTTATATTTATATGTATATATATGTATGTATATGTATATGTATATATATATATGTATGTGTAAGTGTTTGCATCTGGATGTATGTGTATTTGCATATATGTTTATATATGTATATATGCGTGTATTTTTACGTATCTATGTATGTGTACATATATATATATGTGTTTGTATATGTATGTTTGTGTATATATGTATATGTATATATGTATATATATATATATATATATATATATATATGTATGTGTGATCACGAATGTGCTTTTCCCCCATTTACGTATGTGCATTTGCTGTACATATTTATGCGTGTGCTTATATTTGTGTGTTACTTATTAAAAATGTTTTTTTCTATTATTTAAGTTACTTACTTAAGCTTTCACCTATTTTATTTTATTTCATTAAAATAAACCTGTAACGTATAATTTCTACCTGCCCGGCTAATTTATTTATATATATATTATATTTAATTATATATATCATTACACTATCAAAATAAACCTGTAAAGTATAATTCATTAACTTATTTTTCCTTTTCTTTTTCTTTCCATTTTATAAACAATAAATATCTTTCAATCTCTCCCCGCCCGGCTAAATTACTTTAAACCCCATTTTCAACCCGTTCCTTCACCTATTTTATTTTATTTTATTAAAATAAACCTGTAACGTATTATTTCTACCTGCCCGGCTAATTTATTTATTATATTTAATTATATATATCATTACACTATTAAAATAAACCTGTAAAGTATAATTCATTAACTTATTTTTCCTTTTCTTTTTCTTTCCATTTTATAAACAATAAATATCTTTCAATCTCTCCCCGCCCGGCTAAATTACTTTAAACCCCATTTTCAACCCGTTCCTTCACTAACATTAACTCTCCAACCTGTTGCCATGGTGATCCTTTAAATTAACTGTTACTTATGCCGTTATCAACAAAAGTAGCGTCTTTTAAGTTTAAACCGTTAAAAAACACGTATATAAGAATTTACACATAATTAATATTTAATTATAAACCCCTCTCTTTTTTTAATACACTCCTACTACTTTAAACTCCAACGTCCTCTCCCCACCACTCCCCCTTCTTTTCTAACTCCCCTTTATCTACGATCTTTCCATTTTTATTTGACTTTATAACTTAGTCCATCTATGAATTCTGATGATGCTAGTTGGATTTTTCCTCTCTTTGAGGATTTTCCTCTAGTTGAAACAATTTGTAAACTCATTCTGGACTCACAGTAATAAATTTCCTATATACTGCTCTGACTACACATTGAGCACTTTAGTCCGGTTTTTTTTTTCACCACTGGTAAATAAATATATATATATATATACATGCATATAAAGTTATGAACAGTACATAGGGACCGGGAAAACTGCTAATATATATATATATATATATATATATATATATATATATATATATATATATATATATATATATATATATATGTATATATATATATATAACTACTTCATTTACTCACATAAATTTAATATACGAAAGTATAGATTTATGTGTAAACTTTAAGTATTTACTTCAAAAGTGCTCAATACGTAGGTAGAGCTAGTTAGTAATTTATAAAATATATATGGCGACTAAGCTACACTGAACGCAGAATATTCAGTGTAGCTTAGTCGCCATATATATTTTATAAATTACTATATATATTTATAAAATGGGTTAATAAATTCCAACGAAAGAAAGATGTATATTTAAATAAGGGAGTAGTCACCAACAATGTGTATTTTTTAACATTATTTTATTATTCCGTGTCTTGGTTTTTCATTGAAAATTATGTTTGGATCATTGTAATAATGCTATCAAGTCATTGAAATCGTTTATACGCGTTTCAGACGGTCTGTTATGCGTCCTCATCAGAAATTATTTACAAATGTGTAAAAATGGCGATTTTCGTAGTTAATTTGAAGTTTTTCCAAGGGGTGGAGGCTTGTAAGTGTTTATTATTCATTGGTATGCTGAATTTTTATTGCTTTTTTATGTGGCTTGTCCAGGGAGACGTTGACCTCGCTGTAGTCGCTATCTCTTTCTGCTAATGTTTTTTTCTTTTCCTTTAGGGTGGGGTAGGGTGTGTGTGTGTGTGTGCGTGTGTGTTTATGTGTGTGTGCGCGTGTATGTGCGTGTGTGTATTTTTTTATTTTTGTTATTTTTACTTAAAACAACAAAAATAATAAAAAGCAAACGCCAACCCAAAAACTTAAAACACATCCTAACTTCCTCAAAACTCGTCCCACATACTACAAAAGGAGTTACAAGATGCAACAAACCGCGATGTGGAGTATGTGACATAATAATAAAAGGTAACACATACACATTCAAAAACCCAGCACAAACATTCAAAATAAAAAAGGATCTAAATTGCACCTCCAGAAATGTAGTATATGCACTCAGATGCACAACATGCAACAAATCCTACATAGGCGCCACCAAAAATTTCAGCAATAGAGTGGCTTTACATAAGAGAAACATCAAAATTGCAGATAACAGACACCTCTACGTTTAAAAACATGTACACACATGCAGTGGAAACAGCTTCAAAATAATGCCAATCTTCCAAACAGACAATTATTTTTATTTACTTACACAGGAAAAAAACTTCATCACCAGATTCACTCCTGAACTGAACAGAACCTAATACCATCACACAAACACATGAAATGCAAGGTACACTCGCATGCACACCCATACACATACACATATACACACCCACACATAAATCAGAACCAACACATTAAAACACACACACGTGCGCGCATACAACCACACACAGACATAACACCCTTATCTCTAATACAACACACTGAACAATACCAACCCTACTTAACCTCGAAACCAACAACACTAGGAGACACCTAGAACCATAGTATAATATCTGTTCCAACACCTCGTTCCCTCCTCAGTCAGTGGAGGAGAACCCCCTCATGACTGAAACGACTATAATCCCTTCTATCATCCCCCTCCCATACCTATACCCCCTCCAATGCCCCCCTCTGGGAAACAAAATCTTCCCCATATTAGGAACCGATCCTGGGTCTGACCATACCCACATGGGGAGACAAATAAATAGAAGCATTAAAAAATTCCCTATTTTAAATACACCCCTCTTTCTAAACAAACATAATATAAGACTAAAACGAAAAATCACAATACTAAAATCCAAGAATCCAAAAAATAGATATCAAAATAGAATGAAAGCACCCCTACCCTTATTTCAGAAGAGCCAGTCCCCCTCCCCACACATACACATTAGTAACGACCTCGGACCACAGTCGCCTTCCTAAGCAAATAACTCCAAAATACTTTAAAACAATATGCACATTCCCAAACCAATAAAAGCAAACACACACACGCACACACACGCACGCATACACACACACACGCGCACACACACACACACACACACACCCTACCCCACCCTAAAGGAAAAGAAAAAAACATTAGCAGAAAGAGATAGCGACTACAGCGAGGTCAACGTCTCCCTGGACAAGCCAAATAAAAAAGCAATAAAAATTCAGCATACCAATGAATAATAAACACTTACAAGCCTCCACCCCTTGGAAAAACTTCAAATTAACTACAAAAATCGCCATTTTTACACATTCGAAAATAATTTCTGACGAGGACGCATCACAGACCGTCTGAAACGCGCGTAAACGATTTCAATGACTTAAAAACATTATTACAATGATCCAAACATACTTTTCAATGAAAAACCAAGACACGGAATAATAAAATAATGTTAAAAAATACACATTGTTGGGGACTACTCCCTTATTTAAATATATATGTGTGTGTGTGTGCGTTGTGTGTGTGTGTGTGTGTGTGTGTTGGGGCGATAAATGAGAATCGGAAAAATCGAGACTTTTATTATGATCGGAATCGGTATCGAAATCGGAAAAATGTGTGCTTATTTTCCAATGCCAAAACGATTCCTTTAATTATTTAATTTTGTTTAAAATAAAAAAAATTCTACTGCCTGTAGTAATAATAAAATAACAAATATGTATTGATTTTAAACAAGTAAAACTAAAATCAATAGATCACCCTTCCCCAACATGTTTTTACGTTTGATAAAATGTATAAACATTTAAAAATATAACATAAAATATTTAAAGATTTACACAAAAATCGGAATTGGAGTCAGTCATTGTATTGAAATCGGGAATTTAGTAATGAATCGATAACTGTATCGGTATCAGGAAAAATATTGGAATCGACCCATCATATATATATATATATATATATATATATATATATATATATATATATGGGTGTGTGTGTGTGTTTGTGTGTGTGTGTGTGTGTGTGTGTAAAAAATATAATTTCTAAAAAATCGACTGTTCACATTGCCTCGATATATACACTTGGCAGCTAAATAAAACGCACACAACTGGTTATAAAATATTTTGTTCATTCAAAACAACCTTTTTAATTTCAGAATGACAGCTATGTGTTGCAGGGGTTGGCATGTTTTGCAGTCGAGAAAAATGTGTCATTTAGCTTGCCCGTCTCATCGCTCTCTTTCCTGTTCTTTGTCTGCTGCCTCTATTTTATTGGCACAGATGATGTGAAAGCATTCCACCACGCGTTGTCTTTAAATGTCGGTCACTCTCACTGACCTAATCTCCGGAGATTCTATGTCTCGCATTTTGACTTCTTTGACGCCATTTCCGGGCACCTGCATCCATGATCTGATCGATTTTCGTTTGACATCATTCCCGAGCACTTGGATTAGACAGCACATACGTGCGTGGTTGTTAGTCTTCATTCTGTGGTCGCCGCTTTTCCATGAGTGGGCGGATGATTCCCTTGTGGTTGTTGATATTGTTTAACTTAAGATGAATTTACTCATGCATGAAAACACAGTGGAGACTTGCTGAGGTTTTCCGGAGTTTTATTTAGAAGGTTTACTCTTCGGGGGAGTACTTGCATTTTTAGCATGTTTTTCCAGGGAGTTAACCTTTGCGTCCCCCACCCACCCACTGATATATGTATTTATTGTCTTTATCTTTGTTGTCTCACATGCTTTCTAGGCTTGCCTAGTTTTAACCCTACTCTCAAAATCTAGCAAAACACTAAACACGTTCTCTCTTCAAGCATAAATAAATGATTAATTCCATGCTCGGAACTAAGGGAAAACTAGCGATAAAAATAGCTTAGGCAAGAAAAATTTCTGAAATTTACACAAACGTGGATTTATTTTTCTACTGTATAAGTCAGAACTTTATTTAAGTAATATACTTAATATCTACAATAACCATATGCTCGCTTGTATTAATAAAGAGACCCCTTGATATCTATACCAAACCACTGAATATAGCTTATATTTAACTTTTACTATATTTGTAACTGAAATATGCAGTGATCTTAGCTGTGTCACTAGGACTGTTTTCTGAATAGATAGAATGTTTTTGTCACTGACCTTAATGACTGCCTATAAATGCGAATTCCGAATCACCATGTACTAATTGTTTCTCTTTCCCTCTAAGACGACTGCCTTTGTCTCACTTGCATGCTAAAAAAAGAAAAAAATGATTTATTTATCTTATTTTATTTATTTTTTATTTACTTTTTATTTTCCCCCAAACTAAAACATTACTTAAAACTCTAAATCCTAATGAAACTCTACTGTATTCTTTTAGTTAAGAACTCCGTCTCTTGAAAGCTAACAATCTGCTCTACCCCATCCCAAGTTTCCACTAAAACTCCTACATTACACACGCCTTTGTAGTGACATTTTTAGCGTTACATGCTGACCGCTTAACAATCATCTACACATTTCTACCTCCTACCACATGCATTAGAGTTCATTCTTATCCAGTTAGGTAATTACTAGCCAAAGTATGTACTCAGATGCAAAGCGATCTTCATTACATAACAATGCCTCTTCCTAGATAGTTTTGCAACGATTAATACAAAACTAAATCGATACTCCTTGTTATGCAAAATGTTCTATGACTCTTAAATGAAAGCTGAAATGTTCTTCCTTCAATAGTAGAAACACACTTAATACATATAACTTCTATCTAGTGAAAATTTGCCCAAATATCTATTTACTTAATTATACATACGGAATACGCCATGACTAAAAATTTACCTCCAGTTATACTCGTACTGTATTGCACTTACACCTTAACCCTCCTATCATCTAAAATATACAGAGATTCGGCACATTTCTTAGTTAATTTTTAATACCTACTGAAATGTTATTCTGTACCTACGCTTACATATAAATAAAATAAAAAATTTAATAAATCTAAAGGAAATGATCTTAATCAACATTAACGCCTTTCTAACAAACCTGCTCACATAATTGTTTCCACTGCATGAGCTTTTTTTTTACCCAATTTTTTTCTAGTAACAATGAAATAAAAATGTCCTTAAATAATTTTGAGGAGTGTAACTATTCAGTAGATATATACCCTCTACACACTAACCCTGTAACATTAACTAACCACGCGGGGTCGCAGTAATGCCTGGATAAAGACCCAGGCGCGGAGCAAACCATCTCGGTGCTGATGGACCCAGTAGATCTTCCCAGATCATCCGTCTAGGAGAAAGAAAACTTTGAAACTAAAACTAAGGGGAGGGAGGCCTCTCCAGTCTTGGATGACAACCTTCCTAGAGCTGGTGACTCAAAAAAATTACTGGTCTGCAAACCAAAACTGCTTAAGAAGATAGGCTCTGTCCATCGCCCGGCTTCCATACTCCTCCTTTACCTATTAGTCAGGCGCAGAGAGGCTATCAGATAGATTCCACAGAAACACTCAATGGTATATCCTGTATCTTGTCTAGGGCAATAAACGCCGATTTCCCCACCCCGACACCCGCCTCAAAACTGGGCACTTGGGAGTGCTTGCATCCCACCCCTCAAAACTGGGTACTTGGGAGTGCTTGAGTGCCACATATGCCTGTGCAATTAGATTGGGTTGACCTTCGTCTAATGGGTTGAGGGTACCGGATTGACAATTCCTGGCTGCTGTTTCCAACTGGTAGTACAGGTGCCCTAACTCTTTGGTAGCACTTAGAGCGGCTGCTCCATCAACATTTGTATAATATCGGGATGTTTGTAGTGCCAGGTCGCGCATGGAAAGGGACCCTGCTCTCATCCTGAGGCCACAATCCTAGTTGATGAAAGGTCAGCAACTTCTGTTGCATGCCTGGTATTCTGCATAACCTCTTGTTCAGCTCCCCCTTACCTACACTGAAACTCTTTAAAGAAAATGATGACAGTACAATCAAAAATTAAGCTTAAACTAGGCTTAGGTTAAAAAAAATTCAACTTGCCTACTCCCTTGAGGCTTGCATTAGAACTAATTTAGCGTATGTTGAAGCATTTTTTAAAACAAATACCCCGGATATCCTAGCACTAAGTGAGACTAACCTACACTCCTCCATTTCCTCTAACTACTTTAACATGCCTGGATATCTACCATTTTGCCGTAAGGACTCTGACAATCATATGCACGGACTTGGAGTCTACATTCGTAATACCCTCCCCTTGACTAGAGAAACAAACCTAGAATTTACAGACTTCCTGCCTTACACTCAAACACTGATGCTCGATTCATGGAAATTGGTCACAAATCTGTCCATACGTTTCTGTGACATTTTTCCAAATTAAAAAAGAATTTTATTGCATATTGTTTTTCTAATGTGTCTTCATGTCCAGATTGCATTTTTGAAATTCACCATAATAAGGCTTTAGTAGGTTGTATTCACATTTCTGCTGTAGCTGTTCAAGTGAACCTGGAATCATAAAAAAAGAGTCAGTGATCTCATAAGATGTATAACAATAACATACTGGATTGTCAAGTCTACGACAACTGTCAATGCTTGAACAAAAACGTCTGGAGATTTATTGAAGGCATATCGTGTGTACATATATTAAAACTTGTTAATGAACAGATAAACTGATTTATAAACCGCTACAAGTATTTTATTAAATGAAACCAAAAAAATGAATAAAATCATTACATTTTTTCTTGTTTACTTCTTACGTCTTCTTTGATTTTGTTTCGCTTTTTGTAATGGAAATATATCTTATTAATTTTGGACCTTAGAAAATCCATCATCAGAGAATGAAAGACCATTTTCTTTCGTAAAATGAATATCCGTGTCTTCGTGTTGATATTTCGAGGATTTGTGCTGGTGTTGTCATTTGCACGCGAGAGAACTCTTCAATGTGAGCTGCTTATGTGGTATTCTAGTGTTAATAAAGTTAGCAGAGCTCTTAAAGCACAATTTATATAATTAATAATCTAAAACGAACAGAGAAACTGTCTTAACAACCACTTAAAGGTACAAAGATTTTATTTAATGAGAAAAACCAAAAAATATAAATATACTAGCTGTACATTCGTAGTCACCCTTTGCCGTGCCCGAGTCTGGTTCACACACACAAACACACACGCGCGCGCACACACAAAACACACGCACATGCACATACGAAAACACATACACAGAAGCGCACACTCAAAAAGCACACACAGGGAAAAAAACACACACGATACATAAAAAACACATAGGCACACACAGAGAAGCACACATACACACAAACACAAATAGAAACGCACACGAAAGCACACATGAAAAACAAACAAGCGCACACACACGGACGCACACACACGCAAGCATGTAAGCAAATACACGCATAGAAAGTCGCACGCACATACATACACGCAAAAAAACACACATACGCACATACAAAAATACAAGCATGCACACACATGCAAAAACACACGGATGCCCACAAGGACACGCGCAACAAACTCACTCAGACACGATAAAAACAAACACACGCGCACACACGCAGAAACACACGGACGCACACACGCACACCCGAACTCATGCACACACGCACAAATGAAGTCAAGCACACACATGCGCACACACACGCACATACGCGCACCTACACAAACGCACCCACACACATGCCCACACTTCGAAAATCGTAAGGAGTAAATGCTTTAAAATCATGCATAAGGAGATTTTGAAGTACATAAAATGTCAATTCACGGTTATGTGTAAAGAAAAACAAAAAAAATAGCATTGTTGAGTGTCTGGTAAGGAGAATCTAAGAAAGAAAAGAAACAATGCTAACCCTAAATGTTATGCATTTTTAGAAGTTGTATTGTTTAGGGTGTTCACTGGAAATAATTCAAAGCAAAAACAAAAACATTATAATAAAACGGAAAAGTGAACGACCTCACAAACAAACTCACTAAAGTAAAAAAAACGTTGAGTATTAAAATCGAAGAAAAAATGTCAATTATGTTTGTATCAGGGGTGTTTTTGTAAGGGGAGTTGTTCCGTGGTGATACTTTTTGTGTAGGTAACGGTAGGGGTATTAACACGTAAAATTAAGATTATGAGCAGTTAAGATTTTTTGTAGTTGGGTTAATATTTCTAAAACGATTGCTTTGTGTAGAGAGAGATGACATGTTTGTGAAGGTGTGAAGCGTTCGTTTTTTTATTAATAAGTTCTTTATTATCACATAATGGATCTGTCAGTTCTCAGCCAATGAGAAAAGCCGGAAATTTCGAAGGGAGAAATTATTATTTTGTAATCGGTAACTGGAAAGATAATGGTATGTATATGAGTTTATGAATCAGTAACGAAACGTGCTGTATATATATATATATATATATATATATATATATATATATATATATATATATATAGTAATTTATAAAATATATATGGCGATTAAGCTACACTGAATATTCGGCGTTTCATCAACTCTAGGATTCGTCAGGCTTATGCGCGAATTCTGTGGTTGTTTTTCGTTTTTATATGGTCCTCTTCTGTTGAGGATTTATTTAGCCAATCAGCTTTCTAGTATCCACCGCGCCCCTTCCTATCAGCCAATGGGCATGCATTTTATCGAACAAAGGATCTGTTTTAGAACTAGGTTAGTGGTTTAAGGCAGACCTTTTCCTTTTCCTTTATATATATATATATATATATATATATATATATATATATATACATGTGTACATACATATATGCACATATATATACATATATATATACATACATATATGTTTGATCGTTTATCTATATTCATCTTTATTTAATTTATTTATTTGTTTATTTTCTATTGTTTTTGTTAGTTTTAAAGCTATTTTGTATCGCTATCCTAGAGTAAGTTTTATTTTGTGAACACAGTTATTTGCTATTTCTCTTCTACAGTTTAATAGATTTTGGGGTTCTTTAAAGTACAGGATAGCAAATTTTTCATGAAGGCATATATATAGGGACACGCATAAGTATTGATACATGGGATTTTTCTACTATAACTCTAGCTTATGTCAAACAACTTGCGTGTTAATTAGTAAGTAATGTCTGGAAAAGTAATTTTAGTTATATGCAGAAGGAAAATTAATAATCTAGGTTGATTATTTTCTTTGCTATTTTTCCGGAAAGCTTGTACTTGCTTTGTAATTTTCACTGATTTTATCTCGCATATGTCTAGATATTACATTATAGTTTGCCATGTTTAATCCTTGAATTGCAGAATGCAAATTAAAGTGTCAGATGATTAGTAGCAATGTCTTGTTTACAATTGTTTGCTTCGCTACTTGGTCAGAGATAACATTCCACTAATATCAAATATTTGAATATTTTAAGTCTTTGAAAATACAAAATTTGCTTGAAATTAAAAAAAATAATAAATCAAGCATTAAGTATCAACAGACACACGCTATTTTCGTCAGATATCAAACTATGTACATTACGCATGCGTGGTACTCATGTGCGCGTCGCACACGCGCGAATCCCACTTCAGAACTGCTTTTCATGGCGAATTGTATTTTTGCATAGAGTAACTTTGAACTATGATAAAAATGATATACATAAGTCTCTCCCCCCCTCTCTCTCTCCTTCTCACTCTTTCTCTCTCTTTCCACATGAATAGCTAATGTTTCATATTAATTCACATAATTTGATAATTTTTAATATTTACATAAATAGATAATTTTTATGATTTATTTACTTAAATAGATAATTATTTAATGTTCATTTAATTAAATAGATACTATTATATTTATTTACATAAATAGATAATTTTAAATATTTCTTTATATGAATAGATTATTTTGTTATATTTATTTACATAAATTGATCATTTTTATATTTATGCACATAATATTTAATATTTCTTTACATACATTTCTAAATATTAAAATTTATTATAGGAATCGATCAGACTTAACATTTATTTACATATATATATATTTTATATTTATTTACATAAATCGATAAATTTTAACATTTATTCATGAAAACAAATAAATGTTAAAAAATATAATATTTAATCACACAAATAGATAATAGTTAAAATTTATTGTCATAAATAAATAATAGTTAATGTTTTTTTATTTCGATAAAAATTAATTTAAGTTTAAAAAGTGTAACGAAAGAACAAAATAAAGGCCCTGATTGTATTTGTGTGGAAATGTAAAAGAAAAAAGAAAGTAAACTTCTATTCGGCTCTACATTATATCAAAAACATTTATAGCCGCCGATATCAATTTTAATCAAATTAGCTCCCTTGAAATCCGTGAACAATTATTTTGTGAAATGTTTAAGTTTTGTTTTTTTTTTCTTCTAAATTATTGTCATAATAAAAATAACCATTATTTAAATATATAATTACAGGATGGAACGATAAAAAGACGACATGATTCCATTTCCGTTTGATAAAACCCAGTCTTCTTTTTTTGTTGCATACCATCTAATTAGTCAGTTGCGATAGGAACCTTCTATCATGTTTGAAAGTGATACAATGTTCAACGAGCGATATCCTAGATGCACCGCTGTACAACTCATGATCTCTGCCGATACAAATTATGACAAAAGAGCCAGTACCCTCAAAATGCAAATCCTGACGGTCCAACGCTTGAGGGCACAGCTCAACGAAGTTTCGGTCACGGTTATGATCTTTGGTGTGGTTTCAAGTAAGGGCCATATCATGCTGCATCATATTTTCGAAGTCGGCTTGAAAGTCAACCTCAAAGTGTACTTAGATGTGCTGATGTGTGTGGTGATCCCCTGGTGCAATCAAGTTACCGCTAGCAAACCCTGGAAATAATAGCAGGACTTGTTGCCGGCCCGCAAGTCCAAAGAGATCCAGGTTTATTTTCAGAAGGCCTGCTACAACTTTGTACCCTTCTGTCATTGGCCACCCTCCTCCCCCGACCTGAACCAACTGGATAACTTCGTTTGGTCGAGAACATCACCAACATGACCTCTCACAACACCAAATCCAGCCTGATCGCCGCCATCCGCTGAGTATTCGTCGATCTCCCACTGGTACTTGTAGAAAAGGCATGCTCCCAGTTCCGGACCCGTATCGAAGCGGTGATAGAGACAGCATGCGGCTACATTGAATAAATGTCAGGTTTATTACATAATCCAGTTTTAAAATAAAGTTCTTTTGTTTTTGTTAGAGCGACAAATTTATAGTTCCACCCGGTACCGCTACATTGTGTGGCGCTATTCGCGCTTCCAGTTTATTCGTGGTTCTATTCCAAATATCCTTTACATTGTCAGTCCCTTTTATAAATAAAGATACAAACATATTTAAAAAATCTGGCATGAAATAATTTAATTGATCCTTCTCTAATTTTAAAGGAAAGCATTTTTTCCATTAGGGAATTCAGTTGAGATTTCGAAAGTAAATGAGTCTCGACATTACGCGCATTACATAACTATGTTTCTCACGACCTTGCAGATACAATTATCCTGCGCAGATTGGTTCTCGCTGCTCATTTCATTTCCTTCATACTTATTATCTATTCATCCCAGTTCCATTAGTCTTCATCTTCTACATTTTTAGTTTCTCTTATTCTCTTCTTCTCTTCTCTGTAAGAATGTTACCCTAATCCTTAGTAAGTCACTATCTACCTGTCTCTTCCTATTTTGAATTAATGAACTACCCTATACAAATAAAGAAGAGATTATCTACGCGTGGTGGCTCTTGTTAATAGTCTTGCAGAGTGCTACCCTGGTTGTAAGTAGTAATGCTTCTTAAACAATAACAACATCAAAAAAAAAAGAAGACGAAAATAAAAACGAAGAACAAGAGGATGAATATCAATCAGACGCCAGGGAATATCAGTCGATTCATTTGTTATTGTCACATGGCAATAATTAAGAACGACTTGTGTGAGAACTCTTACGGAGTAAATACTGGGAAGACTTGTTGTCACTTAGACCCCAGAAAACATCACAGGCTGTTTGCAAAGAGAATTCTTTGATAATGACCTGTGCGAAAGATCCATGGTAGTAGTAGTAGTAGTAGTAGTAGTAGTAGTAGTAGTAGTAGTAGTAGTGGACACACCGAGGAGAGCTAAAGCACTAGTCAGACCTCCGCACTTATCCAGTGCAAAGAGGACTGGGATCTTGGGGAGGGTTATTGGCACCCAAATTCCAGTGAAGATCAATGGTCTCTGGCAACGAGATATCAATGGTAAGTGGCTGTTGCGATGACTCAAAATCATCTTGAAAGATTATCGAAAAAAGTAATGAGTACAGGGACTCTGGGTGGATGTTGTCACTCAGACTCCAGAGAACATCACAAGAGAAATCCTTGATGATAGCCTGTGTGACTTCGCCTAGTGAGTAAATAATAATAATTATCCTCAAGAGAGGCTGGCTTTCAAATCTAAAATAAATGACATAAAAATAAATGATAGAACAGATGAAGGCACGCCCTTCAAGGAAGCTCCGAACATAAGAACTACAGACGCTGTCGGGGGAGTTTGGTAAAGTTTTCAAAGGTCAAATCGTTGAACTTTGCCCCCTTGCTAGCTTAATGTCTGACCGAAAACCGATTATAAAGATTTTCCCAAATCTCAATAATCCTTATGTTAAATCTCGAGTCTGTAGACTGAAACTTGACAGAGTTATTTGTTAGGAAATGTAGACAGACACACACACATTTTCATTTTATATATATATAGATTCACGTTTTAAAACGTGGCCTATTACATAAATGATGTCAAGTTAAAGCTATAATTATTTTGTTAATATAATATTTATACTCTCTTAATTATTGAAAATTTCAACGTTTATATTTTCACCCATAGTACCTGTTTTATATGTGACTAACAGGGGTGCCCGGCGTTGCCCGGGCGTTTTGAGATGTATGCTAAGCAAAAAAAAATTTTTTTTTAAAACGATCATTTTTTTAAATTTTGACCCCTATTATGACCCGTTAAAATTTATTGCTTAGGGCTCAAATAAAGTTATTAAGTTAGATGCATGTCCAAGGAACCTATATCTAAAAGTTAACATGTTTAGACCCAAAATTGTAGGAGGAGTTTGATAGAGTTCTCAAAGGTCAAATCGTTGAACATTGATCCCTTAATCGCCAAATTTCTGTCCGAAAACCAATCACATAGATTTTCCCAAATCTCAGTAACCTGTATATCAGATTTTGAATCTGTAGGCTTAAAACTGACAGAGTTATTGCGTAGGGAAATGTACACAGACACATATGGAGACGCCCACACACACACACAGACACGTTCACTTATATATATATATATAGATTAATTTATTATGTACATATTTTCATACAACAAAACAATTAATGTGATGATTCTTAGTAGGTCGCTTTATTACAAACGAATATATATTACCCTAGCTACCTTCCAAAATAGGTCGTGGTAATGACGTAAAAATAATGTATCCTGACGCACAGACGTACACTACCTACCCCCAAAGGATGAGATAATACTTAGGTGAACGATCTTATAACAACAAAACAGGTAAAACATTACGTATCAAACTACGATGCAGTGCTCGTGAAAATAGTTTCAAACACAGGTACTACAAGTGTAACAATGTACATTTTTTACGGTGTTGTTACATTTTAACAGGCTCAACACGTAGTCGACTCCGTCGCAAAGAACAAAGTAAAAATCAACGTACTTTCTTTTTAACAAATGGTTTTATATCTGGCAGTTTCAACAGTGCAGTTCTTTTATATAAAAATATGCGTTCTTCTCCGGCAGCGTGTGATTTTTTCGTTCCTGAGTTGATTTACTTGACAAGAAGACGCATGCGATTAACTCGAGACGATAGATTGTTTTTTTATAGTTGTTTATTCGCTCCCAGGCATTACGTCTACCAGAGGAATGATCAATGATCTTTACTTGGGTGGCTAGTTCTTACACATCCCACATTTGAGACGACCTCTCTTGGAGAGGAGACCCTTTTCAGGTCATCTTCTTCTGTTGACGTCCTTAATTCAACTTCAACTATTTTTCCAGCTGATCTGATCATGTGACAACCACGTCCTTCCGGATCATCTATTAGACATTCGTCCGGTACAACTTGTTCAATATATAGTTTTAACAAGTTTATCAAACATCTATAAACAATAAATAACTTCCACTATAATAGATAGATAGATAGATAAATAGATAGATAGACAGATAGATGAATCGGTAATACACACACACACACACACACACATATATATATATATATATATATATATATATATATAAATATATATATATATAATATATATAATATAATATAATATAAAGCTGAATGTCTGTGTGTGTGCCTGGTCACGAATAGGCTCCTATATGGTTCACTATTTTAAAAAACTGATGATATATAATGATAGAAGATGTATCGAGACACAGGAATGGGTATGTTTGATTTGGCAGAACAGTGGTTCATAAAGATTGTGGGGTCTGCGTTCGCGCCTGGTCCACAAAGTATGGAAATAAAACATTTAAAAATTAAAAAAAAAAATTTACAAGTGTTTTTGACATAGATGTACATAAGAATACTTTGATAAGTATGCTTTAACTTAAATAGGTATGGTATAATAAAATTGTGGGGTCTGCGTTCTCGCCTGGATTCCATAGAATGGAAATAGGCACAAACTTTAATATCTCTTTTCATATCTATCTGTGTAAGTATACTTTGATAATTCTGTTTCAGTTTGAAGAAATATGGTATAATAAAATTATGAGGTGTTCGTTCGCACCTGACCTCCATAGAATTGAAATATGTCACAAAATTTAACAAGGTTTTTTAATATAGATCTACAGAATATTGTGATAAGTGTTTCAGTGTGAACAGGTATCGTATAATAAGTTATGGGGTTTATCTATTTTATTTTTACTTTCATCATATTTTGCTTTGGTTTTGATACCCCCAAATTCGAAGCTATCTCTTTACAACCCTACCTTTTCATAACTTATCATACTTTCATAAATCAGACTCCGTTTTTTTGTAGGCTGCCTTTGAACTCAGTCAACGACGGGTACTTTTGCTAGTATATATATATATATATATATAGAGAGAGAGAGAGAGAGAGAGAAAGAGAGAGAGAGAAATAGATAGATAGATAGATAGATAGATAGACAAATAAAGAACAAAAATTTCTTGTGTTCCGCAACTATATAACAGTGCTGAAAGTATCAGAAGTAAAAGTATTAATAGTTTGATTCCTATTCTAACATCACATTAGGCAAACCAAGTAGGCGATAAGCCAACTTAAATGCAATACATCCAATATGGTTCAATGCTTTGAATGTTGTTTAATCTTACTAATAATACTAAGGAAAAGAAAGATCTATCGGATTCTTTGACAGATTTATTTCTATTTGATAATATACTCATATCGATTGATTGGCTAAGGTTTTATCTTCATTTTTAATGGTGTCTAGTCAAAGAGCCTGATTTATTTTATTGCTAGCGCAGAATGCCGTGTTGCTTTGGGGCAATAAATTAAAGCTTGAAAAGTTCGAGAAAATATTTTCTGTCAAAGTATTTTTAAAGTTTTAACTTATTTCTATTTTTTATTCGGAAATGAAAGAGTTTAATGTCGTTTGGACCATTATAACATTCGTCGCTTGCATTCATATGACATTCGCTTGCATCCCTACTTTTTATGAATTTAGTCCTGTGTATATGTTTATGCATTCTAAATGCATTATTTACACAGAAGTAAATTAATTGGTCATGATAAATGTTGGAACATAGAGTTTAGGTCATTATATGAGATATACTTAGTGTATTTAATTTTATGCATTTTAACTGTAAATACTTTGTTAAAACTCCACGTCTTAACGTTTACAGGGAACATTAGTTGGAACAGTTACATTAAGGGCATTGCCGGGGTTTCTGCGAGAAATATGGGCTCTCACTGCGGTAGTAGAAAGTTATTTACGCCTGAGTGTATCCTGTACCTCTACAAGGTCACCATACGCCCGTGTATGGAGTAGTGATGACATATTTGGGCTGGTGCTTCTGCTACTAGGCTTTCACTCCTGAACAGGATTCAAAAGAGAGCCGCCAACAGCTTTACTCTCAGCTAGGCTCTGACCTATGTTCCATCGACGAAATGTTGCATCCCTCTGCCTGTTTTACAAGTATTTTAATGGTAGGTGCGCCAACTAACTGCAAACCCTTTTAACCCCCTCGATTTAAATATCCACGATAAACTTGACAAACAGCAAAATCCCACCCCTTTACAGCAGAGACCTCCAGATGTCAAAAAAGCCTTCTTATGTAATCGTTCCTTTCCAAGGACTGCTAGCCTTGAAAATTCCCTTCCAGGTTCCTTTGACCGTACTGACATGTAAAAGTTCAAATGTAATGTAAACAAACATTCTGTTGCTCAATCCCTACATAGCATCCTTACAAATTATGTTCAATATAGTAGCGCTTTACATCAAAGTGGCACTATTCCTCGTTTGGAGTGAAAATACAATAATAAAAAAAACATTCGTCATTTGCATTCATATGACATTCGCTTGCATCTCTACTTTTCATGAATTTAGTCATGCGTATATGTTTATGTATTTCTACGTACAGAATTCACACATAAGCAAATTTTAATTTTATAACCGCACCGCCAATTAGTCCGACCGAATCGTGTTTGTACGTAGCTTATAAAGTAAGCGTTTATGTGTACATTATCAAGTAACATTAGCACTATTAGTTTTATTACTATTTTTACAGACGTGACTCCAAAAAAAGGCCATTCGATGATAATGGCTGTTGAGTTTAGCGAGGATACGTTGACACACCGAGCACCGAGGGGATTAGTAACGATTCCTGTAACTGGTCAGAAAATGAATATTTCAAAGAATGTATCAACAAGAATTTGTTTACTTCGGACTTAAAAACGACGATGTTATAGTTCGATGACAAGCAGTCCCGTTGAATTGTGTCCCACAGACTGGAAGTCCAAGGCAGAAAAACTTTCCTCCTATCATGTCCGCTTCGTTCTAGGTACACATAGAGAGAAAGTAAATATGTTGCAGCTAGACAAGTTTTTGTCGTGAATGTTTTACAAATGGGAACCATAGATTGAAGCTCAGTCGAGTACCTGCTATGAAAATAACGATTGGGCAGAAAAAGACAACAAAGTCTCTTGCGTAAGAAAGAGATTTGATAATAAAGATAGAGATTTGATAATAAAGATAGAATTACTAATACTACGTTTATGTAATACATATTAAAATGAATAGCAAATGAGAACAAGTAAAACAAACCTCAAACATATGGTCACTTTTGGATTGAAGAAGAATGGTTTAATATTTAATTGGACTACTGCGGACATAGAAATTAAACAGGCAGTAAAATTGTTTATGCAAACGCCTAAAATGCGGGAGTGCCCTAGGGGGTCTATCCTTGGACCTCTGTTATTTCTAATATTCATAAATGACCTCCCTGACAAAATTGTCTGTGAGATGGGTACGTATGCTGGCGACACCACGCTCTATAATAGACACGACAGGAAAACAAATGAACACATATCTAAAGAAATGGCAGAAACACTAGAGGAAGACCTCCGATCCGTAGTGGAAATGGAGACAAAAATGGATGGTCACATTCAATGCTGCCAATACTAAACTTGTTTCCTTCAATAATTACAAGAAACCTTCCGTACCGCTAATAGCAATGGCCAATGACTTTATCTGAAAGTACATTTTTAAACGCCTCGGCCTAACGTTCACAGGAAACATGAGTTGGAACAATTACATTGAGAACATTGCCAGGACCGCTGCGAAGAAGGTGGGTTCTCTCTACCGTGTTAGAAAGCTATTAACGCCTGAAAAGTATCCTATACCTCTATAAGGCCACCATTCGCCCATGTATGGAGTATTGTTGTCATATTTGGGCTGGTGCATCTGCCACTAGTCTCTCGCTCTTAGACAAGGTTCAAGGTCGCCAATCTGATAGTCCTGAACTGTCATCTAAGCTTCAGCCGCTGTCACATCGACGAAATGTTGCATCCCTTTGCCTGTTCTACAAATACTTTAACGGTGAATGCTCTGACGAACTTCAAACACTTGTGCCCCCTCGACGTAAATACCCCCGACAAACCCGACAAGCAGCTAAATCCCACCCCTTCACAGTAGAGATCCCTAGATGCAAGAGAGCCTTTTACTCCAGTAGTTTCTTCCCCAGAACAGCTAGACTTTGGAATTCCCTTCCGAGTACCTGCTTCCCGTCTGTACTGAAATGCAGAAGTTCAAGTGCAACGTGAACCGACATCTTGCTGCCCAACTTCCTACACAGTACCCTCGATGTTTATGTCCCTGATAGTAGCCTACTACAACAAAGTGGCAATGTGCCTTGTTTGGGGTGAAAATGTAAAATAAAAAATGTTTTTTAAATGATGAAACATATTTAATGACGAACAAGTCAACATTTATCTACGTACTAATTAAGGGAAACAGCCAACTAGTGTGCACATATCGACCAGAAAATGGTATGTTTTTTAATGTATACAAAGCTTTAAGCATGTCCTACACTTATTAGTCCTCGCCCTTTCTCTTTTCTTTTAAAATATATCCTATCAACATAATTTTTTTGTGAAGAGCTCTATTCATTGTCATTGTTTTTCTTGTCTTCCTGTTCATATCTTTCTATCGTATAATATTCGTCCATATCGAAATATAGCTAATAAAATGTGATCATTACTTTCCTCCATTCAATCTGAACCGAATAATAAATCGAAGTCTTCTTTTGAACACAGTATTAATTCTTTTATTTAATTTCAGTTTATTATAGTTTATATAGCTGCACAATTCATAAACAGGTGTGTCAGTATCGTCCAATCTATTTTATCATTTACTCCTACACTTCTAACAATATTTCCACTTTTCAATTTCAGGGCACCACAATTCTTCATGCCAAATTACATACTATTTTATTACTTAACATGTGAACAGTCCTCACAAGCATACTGAGCTGGTCTTTACTCTCTGCATACAACTCTAAGTCATCGATAAATAATAAATAGTTTATCTGGTACTTTTTATTTCCTCACTTATAATTCGCTTGAAACTTTTGTAACATGGACGACAAGGATACCATGCTCAAAACAAATACAATCCCTTTCCTCACATGACATTCCTCAAGGCCTTTGTTTGATGTCAATGGCACCTTCTATTATTTTACAATTTTTTCCATGAAATCAAGCACATTCGCCGCCATTCCAAATATTCCCATGCATTCCTTAGTCCCCATATGTGGACCCAGATTATATGCTTTTTACTTACGTCCACCTATAATAAGGCATACTACTACTTGAGGTTACTATTTGAGAAAATGCCTATGAAAAGATTAATATATGGGTTTACGTTACATTAAAACTTCTGCATTTGTGTACAGTCAGGGGAGCAGGTAGTTGGAAGAGAATTCCAGTGTCTAGCTCTTCGAGAGAAGAAACTATTAGTAGAAAACTTTCTGGAATTTAAGGACCTGAACAATGAAGAGGTGCGATTTTATTTACTAAACGTGTTCGTCGGGTATATGTACAAGGGGACACAAGTGCAACGAGTTCATCAAAGCACATCTCATTCAAATATTTGTAAAACAAGCAGCGATGCAATATTGCGGCGATGGGGCGGGGGGTTGAGCTTAGCTGAGAATGTGAGAGCTATTAGATTGAGGACTCTTTTTTGGACACCATCCAAGAGCGATAGACGAGTGGTAGATGCAACTGCCATTATGTGGCAACAATACCCCATGCATGGATGAGTGTTGGTATTGTAGAGGCACAGAATACTTTCAGTTAGCGGTAATCTATCCGTGGCCAGTTTAGATCTTTTCTTACAATCCAAATCCTATGAATAAGCAATTGATTCGCGTTTCATCTACTAACCTCGTCTACATTTTTGTGAATTTCATCTGATAAAATACCCGTTAGCAGTTTTGGTACTCTTGCATAATTTGACCCGGATCCTCGTGATTTCCCGTCAAGCCCGAATCGGGCGAGATCAGCAATCATCGGTGACAGCCGAGCGGCGTAACAGACGCAGACTAAAGAAAAAAAAGCAAAATAAAACGAAAAAAAACCCTGAAAATGTTCAAATAATAACAAGAAACCTACCTTTAAAAAAACAAATATGTTTATTTAATTTATTGTAGTATTTTTTTTATAATTATCAATAAGAAGGGGTTTTTTTTAATTTATCTGCAAAAATATGTTGATTACCGGTATAACTGTCAGGTGTAAGTACAATTTTTTGTTTCATTTTATTTTATTTATTTTTTTTTTGAATATTATTTATCAGCAACAAGTTTTTTTTTTTTTTAATTTATCTACAGAAAAAGGGTTGTTTACTCGTTAGGTGTAAGTACAATTTTTTGTTTAATTATTAGTATTATGGTTTTATCAAAAATATTGATTTTTAAAATAATTTTTTTTTAACGGTTGTTATTTGCTGGCCGAAGAACTTTCTTTTGCTTCGTTCGACTGTTGATCGGCCATCAACAGCAAAGAGAGAGGTGATGGGATAGACGAAATGGGAGGAAGTTCCCCAACCGGGTAGTTTTCGGAAATATGATTTATGATGGAGAATAAAGGATCGTTTCCAAATTTTTGTCTCTACATAAGTTCTAGTAAATACGTATTCAGAAGCTCCCGGGTCCCGGCTGGTCCCACATTCTTGCTTGTTACGCCGTTTCGCTTCCTTCCACATCCTCTCGACGTGGTTCGTTGTTGCCTTCGTCGTAGGGTCTACAAAGTGAAATTATGATTCATAGTGAGGTGTTGGAACCTTTCTCCTCCAACTTTGTTATAGGCCTCCCAACAGTCGGAAACGACTGTTGTACCCGGCAGAAGAAGCCATCCTTTACGCTATTTCTTTTTTTTTTACTAAACATTTATGATTACATTTGCTGTATCTCATTCTTTGGGAAAGCAATTTCTTTTCCTGACAAAAGGAAATTGTCTGCATCGGCGTTTCCATTTGTTTTTCAATCATGCACAGATTGATTTACATACCTGTCATTTTTTTCAGTAGTTACTTTCTTTCAATCGATTGTCGTCTGCTTACAGTTACAAACTAAAGTCGGATTAGAATTTCAACATCAATAGACCTCCTCCTGTTATTTCCGCTAACAAGGCATAATTCGGACTAACTTGTCAAAGACTTTAGAGCTGAGCATGAATCGAGAGTACTTTATAGGAGAGTGGAAATTTATCCTAACTTCCACTATCGACAATATGGTAAACATTAAATCTATTATTTTTAATATTATTATTATAATTATTATAATTATTATAATTATTATTATTATTATTATTATTAAACATTTATTTCTTGTAAAAAAAACGGAGGGAAGACAGAAAGAGAACTATTCATGGATGCATATTATTTTGACTCTGAATTTAATTGTTTCTTGAAGTAGTTAGATCTGTCTATGTATAAAATCTGTAATAATGGCGCCAGAGTTATTATCCCCATGTCTATGTGATGACCAATTAACACAATAACAACCCACGGTAAACCGTGAAAAATGAAGGTAATGTCTTTATAATTGCGAAGACCCGAGTGCCGGCATCGTATTGCGACCAAAAATGTCTTGCAGGACAAAAACAAGTCGGTTAAACGAAGCGTCACGAAGAGAGGTACGCGAACATAATTGAAAATATGATAAGGAAAATTACGAAAAGAGGAGAAATAAAATTGATTATAAGAAAATTATGATACTTTTAAGATGCGTCCATTCTATCTGCACGTTTGATGATGAAAATAAAATGTACGCCAGGCATGAAATACACGCAGAACAAAAATGTGGGGAGAAAATAACGACGACATCCTTAGCAATTACACTCACTGAGGGGATGTTCGAGTCCAATGGTATATATAATAGAAAACTGCGGTAAATGTATGCTGTTAACAGTAATAGCAAGTAAAACATGAGAAGGAACGTCTTTTTATCTTTATGAAGTATCCGTGTTAACCAATACTGGTACACTGTCGGCACATCTGGACAGAATGTGTTTGGCGCACCCTAAATTGCTTTGATACGGTTCTAAAACAGTTTTCAAACTTGATAAGCAATACCCTTTTCACTACCCTACAACGCCTTTCCCACTAAAGAGACGTTGTCAACCTGTCGTTGTTCTATCATTATTTTCATGGCAAGTGCTCGTCTGAGCTCCATTCTATAGTCCCTCCTTGCCGAACTTATATAACTGGACTAGTTAACATCATTATCAACAATTTTACCACTCTCTGCCTGTGCCTGGATCTAGTCGCAGATTCCATGAAAAAAGTTTCTTTCCCAGAACTGCCCGCATGTGGAACACTCTTCCGCCAAGCCGATTACAATATGGTTGCCTTCAAGTTCAATATAAACGAGTTCTTGTTGAGCCGTCAGTTTAAATAATAAAAATTATACCCAATGTAAACCATTAACGATTACACAACTACCACTTTGCAGTCATTAACCTTTATCCTCGAGTTGCCTTCGGGCCTTGATAAGTAGTTACTCCTTGTAAAAAGAAGAAATATTCACACACACTCTCGGAAAGAACTGAGTGGCCAACACGTTACAAAGACGAATGAGCCTGACGACTCACAAAAACGTTACTTCAGATATATTCATAACTGACCAATGGATTGCAGATTGAGCGAAAACAAACTGATCTACCGGCGGATAGCCAAAACGTCCCGGCAATGGAAATAGTAGGGCGTATCTTAAATTAATGACAGAGAGTTAGCAACAATAGACAAAGGAAATTATGCTGAATATGCTTACCTAACGAAAAAAATCATTCTGACGTGTTTATTCTCCAACTAGTGTCTATTCAATTTTGTGTTTACGTACAAACCATTAGCTAAAACACAACTGACAATTGTTTACTTTTCAAAGACACAATATTATCACATATTCTAATTCCACCAACGCATTCTTAATTTAAGCCTGACTAAGCTTAACTGAATACTGATCAGGGCGCTTTTGCAGACTCCGATCTCCCAAATACCAAGAGAAGGTTTTGTTATAAAACTGAGTATGGGTTTTTGTGTAAGGACAATTCTCAATCTATGTACTCAACGAAATTTTTATCAACAAACTTGAAATTTGGTATATAGGGTATTCAGACAGGGTAAAAACTTATTCGGCTGTCATCTGGAGAAAGGGCTGCTAAGAGGTAAAATTAAAGGAATTCATACGTGGTGGTCATCGAGTTTTTGTCTCTTTGTTAACTGTTTAACGAATGCACATGCATGAATGGTTCACATGACGGATTCCTTATGTTAAGAACAGTTAGGTTTGAAAACACTTTTTAAATATCGCGTCAAGCTGGGCTAATGATTATCGTACTTGACTCCCTGTCTTTAGGTTTTCGTTTCGTTCTCACTTAGCATATTTTTGTTTTGTTTACAAGAAATGAACTGTTTAGAAAAACATAATATTCGCATGCACATGTCTCGGTTTCTGTATGAATTATATACTTAATATTCGTGCGTATTTTACGATTGGGAAATATATATATATAGCAGTCTTCTTTTTAACCGAACTACAAGAACCCCTGACTCATTAGAACTTAACCACCACCTTCATAATCTTTAACCCTTAAACCTTCAGACCCCCTATATCGGCTAAACCAAATTTAAACTCCTATACATCTTACTAACCACATAACTATAAATATAGCACAATCTAATTCTGAATACCCCAGTCTTACCACAAACTCTTACTACTTACATTTATATCCCCGATACATATAAATTTAAACAATATATATATATACACTAAAACTAAGGAAATAAAATTGATCCCTAAACACATTTACATCTTCACCACATTTAATTTACAATCATCATTCTTCCTCTCTTTCCTCCAATTATCTCTATCATTTTTACTTTTAATTTATTCTATTTCTATTTTTTTCTTTATCTTTATTTTTATTTAGATCTCTAATAAATTTTGTTTTGTTTTTCTTACAAGGCAATATAACTTAACACCTACCTAATGAGCATGGCACATCCATACAGACCCCTAAATATTAAACCAGCAGAATTGGAAAATATTTTATCATGCGTCAACCTAAGCTCCCATTATTAACTATACCCATTTATTTATCTTAACTTTACTTTATTTACTTAGTATAAATATACATATATCTGTATATATCTGTATATGTATATTTATATATATATATATACATATGTGTGTGTATGCGTGTATATGAGTACATGTGTGTATGTATGTATGTATGTATGTATATATACGTACATCAATATCTTACTGGAGATCTGTATCTCTACATATATGTACGTTTATGTGTTTGTATATATATATATGTATATGCATATATATGTGTGTATGGATATGTGTATATGGGTGTGTGTACATTGAATATATATATATATATATATATATATATATAGGTATGTGCATATGTGGTTGTGTGTATTTATGTGGATATATTTATATGTATATGTGTATATATGCGTATTTGCGCGTGTATTGGCATATGTATTCACTCTTAACTGACTAAAAACCGTTAATTGTCAAATGAACGAATGGATTTATCGTGACTGCTACGAACATTCGAAAATGAACCCCTTACTTGCCAAACGCATAGGACACGTACACAAATCCTTTCTCTCTCTTTCCCTCTCTCTCATCTATTTCATATACTCCAACGTCTAGCTAAACAACTAAAAACAACCAAATCTTAAAATTCCTCCCCCTCCTCTCCTTAACCCTTCCTTTTATCTCCCTCTCTCCTCCTCCCCTCCCTATATCACTATATCTCCACCCACGTCTGGCTGAATTTGCTAACCCCCCACAATCTAATGTATTTTAAACTTCAAAACTTTACTATTGTCGACCTCCGCTCCCTCCTCCTTATTATCTCCCCCTTTTTTTTTCTTCTCGTATTTCCTCTAAAATCGGTCTTCCAAATAATAATAGCCATTTCTGTAAGGTCTGACGAGGCTGCTGGATCGTAGATATAGTCCGGCAAACGAAACATGTGTAATTAAACAGATAAAACGGTAATAAAAAAAAATAAAGCGTATGCATATATATATATATATATATATATATATATATATATATTTCATAAATATAAAATTCTTTTATAGCACAATAATGTATCAACGATGGACTAAAACGTAGGGCTAATAGACACAAATTACGAAGACGCTCTGCCAAATGCCGTGACCTAGTTCCTTACGCTTGAAGTCTATCACGCTTTATCCGCTCAGTTCCTGTCGTCATATTTTGTCTTTTAAACTCATGATTACACCTGGTAATTATTAAAACTTACAACACAAGATGTGAACATGCGCTGTAACCCTTTTGGAAATGACTGATCAACCAGCAATACATCACAAGAACTTTCAAAGTGAAGGGAAGTGATTAAATATTAACGCAAACTTATGCGTTACAGATCGAGGTTTTTTTAATTTTATTTTACAAATTATTGATGTAGAATGCCTTACAAATTATTAAGCACATAGCCGCTTATGCTTAATTCCTAAAAAAACTTTCGATGAGGATCAAATGACGAGCATGCGTATTCTTTGATTGTCAAATCTGTTCGCTTGTTTTTTAATTTTTTTTGGTTTTGTTTTTTTCGATTATTTCTCGATCGGTGATATAATTCTCTATTGTTTTTATACATTCTTAAATAGGCATGAACAAGGCTTCTTTCTCAGAAGAGCACGCCTGATGAACTCTCATCCGTTTGCCTGTTTCCTACCTGACTACAACTTGGATGTCTTCAAGTTTAACATAACTTAAGTAAAACATCAAATCTCCAATACTAACGATCACTACGATACTATCCCATTGATTACTGTACACGCAATAACATTTATTCCCGAGTGGCTTCCGAGCCTTGATAAATGGTGACTACCACGTAAAAAAAGATCAAAATAAAACCAAAACAAATCATTACAATTTCATTTAAGTCTCAACCATGCGACAATCAAAACAATCACAGCCGAATTCCAAACACGACGCCTACCGACATCCCTGGCCATGTTTTTATCTATCGTTAATATTCACTATCCTTGTGTATATGGTATCCGCGTGGTAATCTTATTGCAATGGCATACAAACAGAAATATTATTGATCTTTAGTGTGACAGGTCGACGGACAGATAGAATTGCATCCATGATGAGGAAATAGAGATTCCAATTTGTAAAGTAAAAAAAAAGTGAAAACCGAATTCTTAATGGTGATAGAAACCTATCAATTCCATTAAAAAGGGAAGAAAATAAAAATAAAAGCAACCAGAACAAACTATGAAAGTAGAATAGTGATAGAATAAAATATTGAACAAATAATTACATGCAACAGGGGTCGACGATATTTTTTCTTTTCTTTCTCTTTCGTTTTTTTTTTTTCTATTATTTTTCCTAGGTGATATTAAGTTACTATATAACGGAAAATGCGGCTGAGAAGATGTAATTAATATGTTCATCTTCTGTGTTTGGTTACAGAAAATAATTAGAATGGTTTAAGGCAAAAGCAAGAAACAGTGAAGCTACGTAAATTAGGCAACAATGATAAAACCGGAAGTCAATTTGGAGTATCATCAGACTCGACAGGAAGCAGACGTAGCAAGATTGTTTTATATTAATATTTTTTAATTAAATATTACTTTTTGCTTATAGGTTTGGCGCCTGTATGATATATGGCTGTTTATCTAAATGTTTTTTATTCATTAAGCGCGTTCTTGTGACGCACAACTGTTGCTAATTCGTGATAATATAGAACTGTACATGTTATAATTAATCTAACATATAAGACTGTAAAATTGGGTTCTTATTAATGTATTATATTCTAAGAATATCTTGCAATAAAAACAGTCATAAATGTAAGTGATTACTAATAGCAGTGTTTCTGAATTTGTAGATGAGGGTTTGAATGTTCTTATTATGGATATCGTACGGTCTACTATTCTCATATCCAATGCTTTTTTCACAACGTTGAAAAGGCTCCGTCGCGTAGTGAATATAACAGTTTGCAAAATTCAGTTAAGAGTTACACTTTTCTGCGGGTAGATGGTTCAATTCTTACTGCGGGCGACACTCACAATGACATTATTAATTACGACTTCTATCCAAACATAGTTGACAAAACGAAGTATGATACCCTGCGGATAAAATATAGCCTTTCATTCAAAATCCATGAAAATCCTCTCACCCAAGTTCGGAAGATATTCTTAAAGACGCCTTAAGGTCACATGATATTACAGATAGGAACAGACTATAGACTAACAGGACCTCTGAAAACTCCACGGCGCTTTTTACAACAATGTATAGTGTTATAAGCCATATTAGTTTTGAAATAATAAAGTTCTCTCGTCCCTTCTTTTTTTAAACATAATTATCAATACTAGCGGGGCCTGTGAAAATTCTAAAGGGGACTAATTCATATGTACTATATTGATGTTGGCATTTTGTAGATGTTCAGTGTAAATGGAGAGGCTCTAATATGATTGTAGCCCTTTTGTTAAAACTGCAAAAGTATTCATCTAGGCTAGCAAGGACGTCCGGCGTATCCCGATAATAAAGTACGCTTAAATATTATATTTTAATTCTTGCAGGTTCCGTATATATTATTATAGAGTTAAAATTCTATCGATTTTTATATATTATAATGTTGTGATTTCAAAAATAAAATAAATATCCAATGTCTTGGTTGTATTAGCTTGAATCGAGACCGAAACCAAAACTTATATATATATATATATATATATATATATATATATATATATATATATATATAGGCATGTGTGTGTATAACTTGAGTCCCTTCAACTACCGAAACCAAAGCCTTGGAAGAATTCTTGATAAAATTATATATAAAAAAATATACTACTGGTGTGCCATCAGCTAAAATCGAAACCTAAACCAAAATTTATGAAGAATTCTTGGTAAAATCATTTTAAAAAAGAAGATTAGACCTGCAATCAGCTATAATCGAAACCGACACCAGAACTGATGAAAAATTCTTGGTAAAATTATTTATAAAAGAATAAATGACTTGAATGTCATCAGCTATAAACGAAACCGAAACCGAAACTTATGAAGAATTCTTGGTAAAATGATTTATTACGAGAAATGGAAGTCCATAACAATTAAACAACAGTCACTCGGATGTAAGCGTAACACACAAAATAAATAACGCACATGATATCCTATTGATGTATAGACTCTTTAAATAAAAACGAACATTTTCTTTTTATTTTAAATTGTAGCAGTTAAAGCATTTATGTTCTGACTGTAAATATAATTGTCAGGCAGAAAAGCGAATATCAATTTTAGAATCGTATTTTTAGTAAATTGAATTTTTTTAGACAATGGGGCGACAATTTGATTTGGAAAAAAAATTGTATTATTCAGTTTCTTCGGCCTAATATTCGTGTTCTAAGTGTTATTTTTACAAGGGGGTATGTCGATGTAACCTTTTGACCAACTTCAGGTGCATCTTGTCGAATTCGGAAATATTTCTCTCGAACTCGGTAATTTCAAAAGAGTTCTTCTTTAATTCACGGGAGAACAATTTTAAGTAATTCGCAACTGTGTTTTGGGTGTCGGTCGCACTGAGTGTCGAACCTTCAACTCCCTGACGAGTGTAACTCACACCTGA
>NC_136488.1:8297959-8365459 GCF_053919585.1 Euprymna scolopes
TAGCTTTTAAGAGATAGGTAAGAAAAATTTAATATTAAACGACTTGAAGATATGAATTGAATTTGAGCATGAGCAGAAATCAGGAAAAATAGTTCTGTAAGTTGAAACGAACAGTTTTCGTTTCAACTTGCCGATATATGTCAATACGCGTAATTCATTCATTCAAACTAAAAATTTACTCATTATAAACCATCCTTGGTATATTGTTACAATTTCCTGTTATTTTCCAGTGTTATGTGATCTATAGTTGAAGACTTTAGTGGGTAAATATTTACGCACAGATCGACACACACATACATGTACTGTTTATTTAGACGGACTAGCGGGACCTGTTGGAATTTCACAGTGAAATCTTTCATATATAATATATTGCTGTTGTTCAGCGTGAATGAAGACTCCGCAATATTATTGTAGTCCTTTTGTTAAAACTATAAAAGTAGATATCTAAGTAATCTAGTTAATGTAGTTTTATAATAAACCTGGTTATTAGTGTTTATCCCAAATATTCTTATAGGAGTATGTGGCATATTTCCATTGTATGGACGCCCGGCGCGAACAGAAACTCCACGATATCGTTATACCATCTTTATTCAGAACAGATACTATTCTTGGATCCTAGCTAGAAGACCAAGAAAGAATACTTTAGTTTCATGTATTGCCCAAAAGCAACCTCATTTCTTTTTTCATTGTTTTTTTTAATTATATCTTCGGTGATCGGGAGATCGTGTTTATTAAAAGTGAGGAAAGTGGGTGATAACATACTACAAACATTAGATTAGCTTATCTATACACTAATTTAATGTTCGTAGTATGTTATAACTTTCTTTCCTCCTTTTTAATAAATAGGATCTCCTGATCGTTATATATATATATATATATATATATATATATGTGTGTGTGTGTGTGTGTGTGTGTGTGTGTGTATGTATGTATATATATATCACGGTCACGTGGTGGCTAATTAAGAATTAGGTGGGCGGACAATTTTGAACAGGGGAGGAGGTTCACATTGATATTTACATCAATTTTTTTTTTATAAATATATAGATATTTAAAATTTTAAATTTCCGACCCTAACCATTTAAAAATATTTCGACTACATTCGTAATTTACATTATTTATCTGGGTCTTCTTTGTCTTTACATATAACGCTTCAAGTATTTACATTATTCTCGCTTTGTAAGACTTTAGTGTTTTCAACCATGATTCTTCGGAATTCAGAATGATGGCAGCCATGATTGTTTAATGCTGCGACATTGAACTAGAGTCGGAGAGGTGGATAGTTTATCTCCGCGACAACGTGCTTATAGTATAGCCTATGTAGTTAGCCGTATTAGAGATACACTCTCCTTCTGGGCAGTTTAATTACTAAACTAGATTGTTTTTTTTTCTAAGGTTATTTGTCTGCGAAATGTTTTTGATTACGAAGTTAGTCGTCTGTAGTTTTTTTTTTATAATAGATAATGATTTTTATTTTTTCGTTATTATTGGTAACTACGTACCGATGGATTATATTTTTAGGATACTTTCATCAGTTTTGGAGTTATTGTGTAGCTGGTTACGGTAATATATATAAATGGGTTCAGGATTTTCTTGTTGGATATTACTAGTTGATTTAAGTTGTTGATAGTTTTACTCGTTTATCTACAAGAGAGTTTGGGAACTGGTTATTTACTAAAACTTGATTTATATTTTTTTAATTCGCTAAAGAATATTTATTGTTTGAGTAAATCACCTTCGCGCAATGTATAAGATTTTTTTATTATACCGATTTTATAACGGAACGGACGATCACTTTTAAAATGTAAACTACAGGAATTAACGGATGTAGGTTCTTTAAAAAAAAAAGATAATAAATTCATCACAACTAGAATCAATGAGGACGTCTAAAAACGAGATTTTATTATCAGCACTTAGTTCATATGTGAAGATAAGGACGGAATTATATTGAAATGTAACTTTTAAATTTTCTATTTCTTTTATGCTATCGGCAAGAATTAATATATCAGTAACATACTGTTTTCCAGATTGGCCATATAAGTTACTAAATGTTGGTCCCAAATCGGAACGCCATCCAACTGTGTGTGTATATTTCCCAGATAGTCATAAAATGGAACCTTAGTTTTGCACATTATTAATGATTTCTTTAGGATTGTTGAACTCATATTAAGTGGAGGAAGGGTTGGATTGTTATATATATGGTCAATGATAATATCAATTGTTTCATTTACTGGTATATTTGTAAAAAGATGTTCGACATCTAGAGAGGCGGTGATTTTATTGTTGATTTTTGTGGCTTAAAGAATCTGCATGAGTTCTTCTATAGATTTAAAGCTGTATCGGAAAAGTGTGATGACTTCATTGATTTTTTTTTTTAGATAAGTTATATATTGGGGTTGTCACCTGTGAGATTATGGGACGAAGTGAGAAATTAGGTTTATGGGTTTTTACATTGCCATATAAGCATCCGGGTTTATAACCTCCAATTATTAGGGGGAGTTTTAGATTTTCTATTAGAGCATTATTGGCCGGCATAAGTTTATTTAATTAAGTTTTTAGACCAATAAGAGCTTTCTTTTTTAACTTTCTTAAATTTTCTAGGATCGCCTAACATGAATTGAAGTTTGCAAAACTATTCAGTTTTATTAATACCTCCACGTTGGTTTTGTCACCTTTTAACAATTACGTTTGATTGGTTTCTTAGTTCATTGGCAGCAGTTTTAAAGTTATCGGTTAAAATAGTATTAGATTTTTGGAATCTATTTTTGTGGCCTCAGCCTTAAGTTTATCTTTAATTCCTGGATGTGTGGTAAATTTCTGTGTGTTTTCTAAGTTAATAAGAATTCTATTTCGACCTTTTCATTTTGGTGGTTGTAAGTGCTAAATAAACAAAATTTGGGACCGGGTGCGAAGAAGTCTTTTTGATGGTCAGTTAGTTCTTGGTTGGAAAGATTGATATAATGTTGCATTTGTTGAGGGAGTAATATATAGCATTTCTACAGAGCGTTAAGTTTCTTTTGTAAGGTTGTTCTGTGTGTGAGTTCCAATTGATTAAGGATTACTGGGAAATTGTGTTGGATATAGGTAAATTGATCAGCGGTAATTATATTTTAATTAGTTTTCTTGATTGAGGACTTGGAGTTATAGTTTTTAGAAAAAACACTAAAAAATTATTCGGATATTGGAGAACGTAAAAAAGAAAATAGTGAAACAAGAATTCCGTGCTTTTCAATAACATTTGTCTCAATGAGAATATGCTGCCTAAATATGCCCTATATATATATATATATATATATATATATATATATATATATATATATATATATATATATATATATATAAGCATGCTGCCCATTCCTGCCCGGAAATGTTTTATTTGGACACTCCCGATACATGACGTCAGGCATGAAGTCATTCGGGACGTAGTACCTGACGTCATACGTGACCATGTTATACATGACATCAGAGCAATATATGCAATTGTGAACAAACACACGAACAAACAAGAATACAGATTTATTGCAATATATATATATATATATACATATATATATATTTATATATATATATATATATATATAGTAATAAAGTAGTTACAGCCTTAGAAGACATTTGTTTTGAATAGAATTAAAAGATAAATTAGAAAAATTTAAATGCCAGGAAATTGATATATTTACTTTTGTTGGTGCTGTAAGTGGACAGCACGTGCATTTACATTTTTTCTTCTCCAAGGAATTACCTCCTTCATAACAACAAAATGTAGAAAAAAATACGAACTGGACTTATGACTCTGATGAGGCTATTTTAAGCGAAATATTAGATTACAGCACCAACAAAAGTAAATAAAAATGATTTTCTCAGTTTCCTGACATTTAAAGTTTTTTTTAATTCATCTTTAAATTATATATATATATATATCCATGCTGGCAGATGGCTTAAATAAGATTACTGCTTCCTTTGAAGATCATGTCTTTAATCGTGCAGCTTGCCAATCACACTCATTTCTAGCAAAGCTAAGTCTAAGACGTGTCAGCTGTAGGAATGAGTTTATTTGGCGACTGTCAGCAAAACTTAAATGATACTTAACATGATATTTATACATGAAATTAAAAATATATTCATATAGTCGTCCATGTATAGCTATTTCATCGTACACAGCTAATCACTACCATATACGTGAGTGAGTGAATATATATATATATATATATATATATATATATATATATATATACCTATATATCTATAAAAATGAACGTGTCTGTATATCTGTATGTCTGTGTGTCTGTCTGTGTGTGTACATTTCCCTACGCAATAACTCTCTCAATTTTAAGTCTACAGACTCAAAATTTGATATACAGGGTACTGAGATTTGGGAAAATCTTTGGAATAGGTTTTTTGCCAGAAATTTGGATAGTTTGGGTCTTAAATTTTTAGTTACCAATATATAAATGTATGTATGTATGTATATTTGCATGTCTGCCCAATACTTTCGACAGAGGCGACGGATTTTCTCAAAATCCGTATCGATTTGAGGTTCGACGTTTCAGACGACAAATATCGAAAAATTGGCTGAAAACAGTAATATCTTCACCATAAACTGAGCACTTTCCTTCAGGATGGGTCGCTTTTTTTCTCCGATATTTTTTAAAGTCATCCTCTCCTTTCGATTGTCTAGCCTTAATTTTAAAAAATGACACTTCCTGTTTGGCGGTGGTCCTAATAGTATACACGTCAGGTTTTCTTCCCGTTTTTCCTTCTTTGCGGTACGGGTTCGAGCCTGTCTTCCTACTACCACTTTTTTTTTTTTGCTCAACATACACATCCAAATACCCTGGCAACGCCGGGCTGAAATGCTAGTATATATAGAGAGACACGGCGTAGCGCAGGATTGAATGATGATGAATGAATGATACACACTCTCATATTGTTTATTGTCATCCTAGTCGGGTAAATCACTTATTTTTCAATCAAATCGATTTGGGAACTTTCACATGGAACCCTCCGTAGTGACTTAGTCCACAATACATTGTGGTCTACATTGCATTGAAGAGAATCATACTGTTGATTTTATGGAATTATTTTATATACAACAGCTTGAATTCAAGTTTAAAACGCAAAAGTCAAGTATCATAGTTCAATTGTGCTTTAAACAAAAACATTCATTTCTAACGCACTTCTGTCATATCAAATAATATAAAAGCTTTTTCTTCTCGTGCAGGAATAAAATTTCTACAATGCACTTGTTATGTTAGTCTGTATGAAGTATTAACTTTGGTTTAAATCTCTTGTTTCTTGTGTCTTTGGATTTATCGATTATCGATTATCGATACTTATCGGAGACATTCCGATACAAAACCTTTCTAAGAACTCTGACAGATGCATGAAGTACAATTGCGTGAAATTTCGTAAAAATCGACCGAGCTGTTACGGTTACTCTAAGAATGAACTCACACATACAAAAGTTTTTTTTTTATATAAGAGTATCTATTATATAAAGCTGCACGTCTGTGTATGCCTGGTCACGAATAGGTTCCTATATGGTTGACTATTATAGAAAACTGATTACATATAATGATAGAAGATTTATCGATACACAGGAATGGGTGTGTTTGATCTGGCATAATGATGAATCATTAAAATTGTGGGGTCTGCGTACGCGCCTGGTCCACAAAGTATGGAAATAAAAAATTTTAAAATAAAAAAAAAACGTTTACAAGTGGTTTTGATATAGATGTACATAATAACATTTTGATAAGTATGTTTTAACTTAAATAAGGACGGTATGATAAAATTGTGGGGTCTGCGTTCGCGCCTGGCCTCCATAGAATGGAAATAGGCACAAACTTTAATAAAGATTTTTCATATCTATCTGAGTAAGTATACTTTGATAATTATGTTTCAGTTTGAAGAAATATGGTATAATAAAATTATGGGTTGTTCGTTCGCGCCTGACCTTCAGAGAAGGAAATATGTCACAAAGTTTAACAAGTTTTTTTAATATAGATCCACAGAATATTGTGATAAGTGTTTCAGTGTGAACAGGTATGGTATAATAAATTATGGAGTTTATCTATTTTTTTTTTTTAACTTTCATCATATTTTGCTTTGGTTTTGATACCCCTAAATTCGAAGCTATCTCTTTACAACCCTTCCTTTTCATAACCTATCACACTTTCATAAGTCCATTTTCTGTAGGCTGTTTTTGAACTCAGTCAAAGACGGGTACTTTTGCTAGTGTATATATATATAGATAATTATAAATATATATATAATTTTCAGAATGTCAAAATTATTAGAATGTGAGAGACTATATATATATATATATAGAGAGAGAGAGAGAGAGAGAGACATATATATGTATGTGTGTGTGTGTCAGTGTGTGTGTATTCGTTAGTATAAATATAATATGTGTACCTGGCAAACCACGGGTTATCATGGCGTTGTCTGATTGACGCAACAAACACACGCTCGCACGTAGTCAGCAGGAGACTCTTCAAAGGCTTCCAAATCACACATAAGGAGGTTTTTTAGATATAATTTTAAACACACGGACACATGTACACACATACAAAAACTCACACACAGGCACACACATATACGTACATACGAACATTGCAAATAGTCAGGAACAGACTTCCAAACACTCATAAAAAGATTTTTAAATATATAAACTGTAAATTGTATACAGATTTAAGGTTTCCAAGTGATACATAAGGCATTATTAGTATATAAACTGTACCTTGATGGTCATATACATATACTGGTTATATATATATATATATATATATATATATATATATATATATATATATATATATATATATATATATAGCTTAATGCGTAAGAGGAAGAGAGAGAGTTCAATTCCACAAGACAACCATACTCCCTATATCATGACAGAAGACACTTAAAAATATTACCGAATATTACCTAATATTACAACCTTGCATTAACCCCCCCCCCCAAAAAAAAAAAATTATAAGCCTTTTTATATTGGCATTTGCCCTTTAGGTTGCACCTGTTAATCTTACCACTCCATAAATAATAGACACCCCACAAACCGTTAAAATTTTACTACGCAGCAACAATACACCCCCAATTTAACCATAAAACATATACCCCTTAAACTCAACACTATGTTAAAGACCATATACAATCTTATATATCATACTATATATAACAAGCTTCTCCTTTATTTGATTAGAATTCAATAAAGCTTCCCTCACATTCTATAATTCCTCTTAATCTTTTTCGTCCGTAATGAACCCTATGGTAGACGCCTCCTCTTCCCCATGCTACCTAGCACCTTCTCTACTCTTCTGATGAGAAGCACTTGGCTTCGAAATGCCCTGACATAAAGAGCCCCTTCTATTCTCCAAATTTGCTTGTATACCATTGTATAATCCATTCTATACCTATCAATATATAGTTTTGTGACTTCATTTCATAATCTTGTCGTCTTATATATATATATATATATATATATATATATATATATATATATATATATATACATATATATATATATATATGATATTATCGTTTGCCAGGGGAAAGTTACTTAATTGAGGAAACCAACACCCCTGATCAATGATATCAAACAACGAGTGGATATGTCGTCGACTATAACCGGCTGGTATGAGTCGCTTCTTGAATCTTCATTGCGTGTAGAGTTTTATCGTCATTCTTGAGAACAAGAATTGTTGTGTTGAAATGGAAATTACATAGAATAAAGCGAAAGTTACATTTTTTTTATTTAAACTAACATTATTTATTTTTAACAATGCAGGAGCATATTTAGTTAAGTGGCCGTCAACCCACGCGTGCCGAAAATCTGCTATGTGCGTGCGTCGCGTACAAGATGCAAATCTCAACTGTTTTAAAACAATACTATCATAATTGAATTCTCTCTTTATTAAAAGAGAGAAAGGGAGTAATAGAGAAAGAGAGAGAGAGTGAGAGAGAGAGAGCGGAGAGAGAGAAATATGCGTTTTAAGGCATATGTTTTGTTGTTGTCAAATTCAGCTGCACGCATGCAAGGCTGACTTTTCTCGGAGCATTTTGACATTGATATATATATATATATATATATATATATATATATATATATATATATACCGAGAGAGAGAGAGAGATAGAGAGAGAGGGTAAGATAGAGGAACGAATGTAGAATGTAAATGTTTACTAAAATAAGTAAGTTTATTTTTTATTTTTGTATCGGTCTTAAAAGAAATGTAAATAAATTATGTAGCTGATTCGTATGTATGTCTTTAGAGAGAGAGAGAGAGAGAGAGAGAGAGTGAGTGAGAGAGGGGGAGAGAGAGACGGATATGAAGAGAGACAGACAGAGATGAAGATGTAAAACGCAGCAATGTAATCAAAGCGGTGTAAAAGGTATCATTGAGGCGCCATGTTTAAAGGTAATTTATCATTCGTTTAAAATGAGAATGCCGTATTCTGGAAAGTTAAGGATTGTGAGAGCTCAACCAATCAGATAAACCGGAGCCAGTGCAGAAAAACTATATATTTTTTATATAAAACATAAAGATTATGGCCTTTCTAGGAATCTAATAACCAGTTAATAGCGGTCCAAACAGAATATAGGTGAAAAATGGTAAATTGTACTCAGGTTCATCCGGTAGCGGTAGTGGTAATAAATATTTAGAGGGAAAAATCGTAACCACTTCCTCAAGAGATGTTAAGATTGTGATGGTGCCGCTTCTAGGATTTAATGTAACATATTAATATCACGAATGAACGTGAATATAATGATAGCGAGAGTTTCCACAGGTAGTGGCTAATAGGCTAGATGTATTGAATTTGTATTTAGTATCTGTTGTTGCAATCCTACGATACTTGGGTTAGAGGAGAATTTGTGCAGTCAAAATATTATATAGTACGGACTAAACATTTGTATAAGCAATATCGCTTTAAGAGGTCTCTATTTATTTTTAACAGGCTCGACTGAAACATGTTCATGAATGTGTAGCGACATGTTAATGTTATATAAAACAAATAAAAAGCATATTTTGCCATATTTCGGTATTGAACATTCTTGTATCAACCTCGTTTAAACCTCATTGATTTCTTTACATCGGGAAAATATTAACCTGGAATTATATATATATATATATATATATATATATATATATATATATATATATATATATATATATATATATGATGGATGAACCGTAACGAATGTTTCACACTCCCATATTTTTATTGTCATTGAAATCTGTGTAATCGCCTATATTTTAATCAAATCGATTAATTGCTGGCTATGTTGGAAACCGATCGCGGTGCATAGGAGGAAGCTCACAAGTGACTTAATTTATAATAGATTTTAATCCACAATGCACTGTAGAGAACCTACTGTTTGTTTTATACAATTATTATTTTTTCTAGATAATATCTTCAATGAGGAGTAAAATAAAGTTGAAGTGAAGAATCAAACTTCAGTTGTGTTCTAAACAGAAACATTCATTTCGAACGCGCCCCTGTCATATCAAAGAATCTGTTGTTGATTTTATATGCCTGGCTTTACTGGTTGTGCGGTGATAATGGCTTGAATTAAAGTTTAAAACGCAAAAGTCAAATTTCATGGTTCCATTGTGCTTTCAACCCGATCATTCATTTGAAACACGCCCCTGTCCTATCAAAGAACCTACTGTTGATTTCATATGTCGAGCGTTTCGGCTTGTGTGATAATCAAAATTCTCAGATGCATTTGTTATGTTAGGCTGTGTAAGGTATTGACTTTGGTCAAATAGCTGTTTCCTTTTTTCCATCGGATTATTCCAATTACCGATTATCGATACTTATCGAAGACATTTTGATACAAATTCTATCTGAGAACACTGCTCGATATATGAAGTATCTTCTTGTGAAATTTCATAAAAATATGTCAAAATGTTGCCGAGTCCATAAGGAACGGAGTTACACACACAGACACACACACAAATATATATTTATATAATAGTACAGTATATCGATTATCGATAGTAATCGAAGACATTCCCCTACATGCTAAGGAAAAAAGCAAAACGAAAACAAAATACAACTGAAATTATCAAATAATAACAAGAAACCTACCTTTAAAAAAATATGTTTATTTAATTTATTCTAGTATTTTTTCTAATAATTATCAACAAGAAGTTGTTTTTTTTTTATTTATCTAAAAAAAAAAATAAAAATAAAGTTGATTACCCGTATAACTGTTAGGTGTAAATAAGTTGTGAACTTATTTGTTTTATCAAAAATATTGATTTAAAAAAAAAAGTTTTTAACGGTTGTTATTTGCTGGCGGAAGAACTTTTTGGAGAGGAGGATATTTCCTTAGGAATCTTTTGCTCCGTGGGACTGGTGATCGGCCATCAACAGCAAAGAGAGAGGTTATGGGGTAGACGAAATGGGAGGAAGCTCCCCAACTGGGTAGCTTTCGGAAATATGATTTATGATGGAGACAAAAGGATCGTTTCCAAATTTTGTCTCCACATAAATTCTAGTAAATATGTATTCAGAACCTCCCGGCTGGTCCCACATTCTTGCTTGTTACGCTGTTTCGCTTCCTTCCACATCCTCTCGACGTGGTTCGTTGTTGCCTTCGTCGTAGGGTTTACAAAGTGAATACTATGATTCACAGTGAGGGGTTAAAAGACTTCTCCTCCAACCTTGTTATAGGCCTTCCAACAGTCGGAAACGACTGTTGTACCCGGCAGAATATATTGTTTTATTATTGGAAGGAGGGTTTCGGCGTTTAGATTTGGCACGGTGACCACAAAATCATCCTTGTCGATAATATCATAGCCACCGAAGACCCAGAGTGGTTCGAGGATTCTCCCAACGTTATGTTTTCTCCGGTTGAATAAGGATTCGTCAATTTTTACAGTGTGCCCTGGGCCTCCTATCTGCCGGGGATACCTCAGGAAATACTCTTGAAAAATTTCTTTCAGAAAGTTCTTCCAATCAGTGTACGAGTGTTCGGATATAACACCGTATTCTCTCTTAATATTTTTTAGTGTCGCCATTTCGAAATTCATTTCATAAATAGATTATTTTCACTATTGTTGCAATATCCAAATTGAAACGTGCAAAAAACGATCCTGTGCGCAATGACACGCTCTGGTTCATTGGTACATGCCAGGAGAAGCCATCCTTTACGCACTGTCTTTTTTATATACAGTGAGGTGTTGGAACCCTTCTCCTTCAACTTTGTTACAGGCCTTCCAACAGTCGGAAACGACTGTTGTACCCGGCAGATGAAGCCATCCTTTACGTTATTTCTTTTTTTTTTTTTAGTCAACATTTATGCTTACATTTGTTGCATCTCATTCTTTGGGAAAACAATTTCTTTCCCTGACAAAAGAAAATTGTTGTATCAGCGTTTCCATTTGTTTTTCAATCATGCACAGATTTATTTCCATGGCTGCCATTTTTTTTTGTAGTCACTTTCTTCCAATTGGATTGTCGTCTGCTTACAGTTACAACTCGTTTTTTAATTAATTAATCAAACTCAAAGTTATTGAATAAAAAAAACGTAAAAATAAATAAATCATTAAAAATAACTAACCAGAAACTAAAAATAATAGTATATACCTAAAAAGAAAAAATAACTAAACAAAGTCGGATTAGCGGTTCAACATTTGAACAAAGTTCGGCGGACGCCGATGATTACCGGTATCGCCCGATCCGGGCTTGACGGGAAATCACGAGAATTCGGGTCAAATTATGTAAGAGTACCATATATATATATATAATACTATAAAAAATCCTATATAAAACTATATATATATATATATATATATATATATATATATAGTTTTAACCACCAAACTTATATATATATATATATATATATATATATATATAAGTTTGGTGGTTAAATTTTAAATTCTGAAAAAAACTACATATAGACTCATATATTCGATTTAAGAATTTATTGTTTGACAAAAGGAATATATAGAAGGGGTTATGTTAAAGTATTACTTCAAGTAATATCTATCAGGATTTTTCATCTGAATTCTATCAGTGTCTTATCTCGCTTACATATATATATATATATATATATATATATATATATATATATATGTGTGTGTGTGTGTGTGTGTGTGTGTGTGTGTGTGTGTGTGTGTGTGTGTGTGTAAAGAGATAGAAGGATGCTGACTACGACCTAGAAGCAACGGTAAGTCTGTAGTCAGTGCGGCTTAAAACGAACGGGCCATGATTGCCTGTTTTATTCATACGTGCAATTTAGCATCAGTCCTCGCAAGGCGAGTAAAATCAAAATTGCCAATGCAACACTACATTCACAAATGGTTACCCATCTAAGAACATCGAAAAATGTATAAGGACGAGTCAAAAAAGACAATCGACAGTATACATTCTTCTATTCCTAAATGAAAAACCGTTGCAATCTCTGTATAAAACGTTGCACTTATTAGGCATAGACACATATAACCGATAATATATACACATAATTATAACCATGTATTATATTTTTATCCTTTTTGTCTCATTCAAATAGGAAAGATCACAGTTAATAGAATTATTTTGCTCCACTGTATCATTACTAATCAGATTTATGTTAGATACCCACAAACTCCGTAGCATGTCGTGTATATATTTCAATTATGAATTGCGGTCGACAACAAAATATATCAGCCCAATTGCAACAATTGCAACTATTGCTTTTTGCCATTCAGTTTTTTTATCTGTGTTTTGTTTATTGTTTTATATTTGGCACTGTGCAGCAAGCAGTCTAGTCTGTCCAGAAAATGAGAGAGGAAAGTGTGCCAACAGTCAGTCACGATTTTGGGTGGGATTCGCTCGGCATCGAGTCGGTATTTTTTCAACCATTGAGTAGGATACAGGGGCACATGCTTAGTCTTTTCAAAGGTGGTTTCCGGCCGGAAGTTACTCAATAAACTCACCTGCGCGTGCCCTTCGCCTTAAAACTATTGGCAACATGACCAGAAAAATCCGTTTACCATATTACAACCACAAACAAAAACAGCACGAAAAATACTTGTTTATATATATATATATATGTGTGTGTGTGTGTGTGTGTGTGTTTGTTTGTTTGTTTGTTTTTGTTTGTCTGTATGCTTCTGCGTGAGGGTCGTTTCAAAAGTATGGCTTCTTACTTGTTAACTCAAAAACTAACACGTGCGAGTCATGAGAATGAGCGACATTTTGTGCTCCAGAATTATTTTTCTACATAGCAGCCACTATTCTCAATGCACTTTTGTCAACCTCTTTTACTGCCTCGGTCTTAAAAGCCTGGATCATATTTTATCTCTCACATCGTTGTTGCCAATTTGAAATCGACGAACACATCTCCTAACTGTGCTGACATCAACGGCATCGGCTTCGTAAACGTTCGGGTGCCAGCATATATTGATGCAGAAAAACTGAACTGATCAGCATTAATCGGCGACTGTTGAACGTTTAGGAAACCAATGTAGATAGTGTCAGCAGAGTTAGGAGATGTGTTCGTCGATTTCAGAGTGGCGATAGAGATGTGTGTGACTAAACACGATCTGGACTTTTACGACCAAGGCCTCAAAAGAGGCTGTCAATGTGCATTGAGGATGGTGATGAATACGTATAAAAATATATTATGAGGCACAAAATGTTACCTGTTTTAATGGTACTACATCTGCCTTTGTAGGTCTTCAACGTTTCAGTTTTTCAGTTAAAAAATAGGAGGCTTGTTTATGAGTTTTGAAACATATATTCTCGGAAAAACAGTGAGTAATATGGGCACATTGTTTTGTTACTTAAAACTTTATCATTAGTGTGTCCACTTTTTGCTCGTCAACAGAATTTAAATGACATTTAAATGAGGTAGAAACATCAAGTTTATAAAAAATAATTGTTCCGTCTTCAATTTGGAGATATATCAACAATTTCATTTTAAAATGGTCGTTATACGCGTGTAAGTGTAAATAAATAAATAATAAGTAAATGTTTGGTAAATAAACTGTTGAACTTATCATATATTAATAATAGAATACATATTCTAGGCAGCAGGGTGAGTAACGTTGGCACATTATTATTTTCCTTACACCATAATCGCACCATATTCTACAAAGGAAGATGAAACATTAAAATTTTGATCCCATGCTATATATTTTGCTCCTGAACGGGTGTATAAGGAATAACCACTTATCAAGGCCCAAAGTCCAAATGAGGATAAGGGTTAATGAGTGTACACTAACGTAATGTACTTGCAATAACCCTTATCCCTGAGTGGCTTCCGGGCCTTGATAAGTGGTGATCACTGTGTAAAAAAAAAACATTAGTCAATGGGACAATATCGTAGTAATGATTAGTAGCGGAAATTTGGGAAATTTGATAAATTAAGGAAACGACTTCTAAAGAACTTGTTTACGTTGGACTTGAAGACAACCATATTGGAGTCAGCTAGAAATCGGGGAAATGGAGGAGTGTTCAACAGGCGTTCATTTCAAAGAAGGAAGCTTTGTTTATGAAATCTACATTTAGATTTCGGCACAGATAAAGAGTGGGGGACATTATTGATATCCGTTTAAGCTAGCGAGTGTTTTTCGTTAAAGTGTGGCTAGGGGGCACCATAGATTGGAGCTCAGACGAACACATGTCCATACATGAATATATGGCTATGTATAAGTTTATGACAAGTTATTTTAGTAAAGAAACACCTGTTGCGTATGTTGAGGTCATTTACAGTAAATAGAACATGAAGTCTTGATTTCCTTGTCAGTTCGAATGTATACGGCGTTTCGAATGATACGTATATACTGGTAATTGAATGATACTTGGACGTGTACAAAAGTGTTGATAAATATAGTAGATTATGGAGTCGACTGGCGCATGATTTTTTCCAGTTTCTTGCTTAACGTTTTTACACTGTTGTCTGAAACTAGCAATATCTACTGCTGTTCTTACAATCCATTGAATTAAGATTTCTATTCGCTTTTTGTATTATTTTATTTCAAGTCACGTTCTTATGCCATGCTATTTATAGTTATTCAGAAATTAAAGTATGCAAATGTCAAATTTACAAGTTCGTCCGATTTGAGGAAAATCAGTGTAGACACATTATCAACAACAATTCATCTATATAAATACGAATAGCAAGTATAATGAGATCACACCGAGTTGATCGAATGATTATGAATGAGAAATATAACTGAGATGCAACGGATATGATAACGGTTTATAGAGCTAACATTCATAGTTTGATAGCTTTTTTACGTTCAAGTAGTGTTTTCTTAGCTACTTATATCAAGTGGCTTCATAACTTGTCTGAAGCGATTTCCATAAAAAAGACAAAAAATTACATCGGCATCGTAAAAAAACACGGTGGGAAAGATATGTATGTAAACGGCATAATCATGTGATAATGTGATTGTTTGATGACCAAATTTAAGCGGCATTGAACCTGATACATACAGGTTGTGTGACGCGAATATAGGGAGTAAAGGTTGCATTTAGAATACGACTGTTATTATTTTGAAAATTTTAAGCTTGGGAAGTAAATATAAATATAAATATTTACTGTTTAATTTAAGCTCGCGGAGTGTGTTTTTTGGGGGGAGGGGGGCACACACAGCTCGTTTAATGCTTTATATATTGTCGATAAATTAAATGGATACCCGCTGTTGAAACAAAGAATGCTTTTATTCATTGGCTGTGAATTTTTTTTTTAAATTGTTGTTTTTTTCACGCGTTGATGAAGCCCAAATTATGCAAATTATAACTTACGAACTCTTATATGCTTATATGCATACACCGGAGCTGAAACAATTGTACGCAGAGTGTTATCAACAAAAGACAAACATTTTGAAAAAAAGTCAATTCTTGTGCGTCTATTTTATACATATATATATATATATATATATATATATATAGTCATCCACATACAGTACTGTTTCACAGCTCATCTGCGCTGCTAGACAGGTAACTACCTCAAACCAAGATTGAAACCCGACCGTGTGTACGGCAGTCAAGGGTCCTAACCACTATGCTATTGGCCGCTACTGCGTAAGTCATGAGTTTAACGATGTTTTGACATCGTCCGAACTACCTCTGCTCGATTTGTTTACACAAAGAGCATCGCTTATACGCTAATGATAATTCGTGTATCAGTTTTCAATATGTTCAACTCAAGATAAGGAGCATTATAGTCATCCACATACAGTACTGTTTCGCTGTTTCACAGCTCATCAGTGCGGCTAGACAAGCAACTACCTCAAGCCAGAATTGAAACCCGACCGTTTGTACGACAGTCAAGGCTCCTAACCACTACGCTATATATATATTAGTGATGGACGATTCTAATATTTTTCCCGATTCCAATACAACAACGGATTCAGATTCTTTATAAATCTCTATACATTAAACTGTAAAAGTGATAATTTTCCAGATTACCGTTAAAAACACCTATTAAGCTTACATATATTTTCTTATAAGTAAAAAAAAACACATTTGTAAGGGTCATCTATAGAATTTATCTTTACTGGTTGTTTAAAATAAATAAATACTTTTTATTTTATTATTACTACCAGCAATTGAAGGTTTTGTTTCCAATAAAATAAAATAAACAAAAGATAATCAAAGACATCTTTGTTAGCATCGGAAAATAAGTATCAATTTTTCCGATTCCGATAAGCAAAAATGTTCCGATTTTTCCGATTCTCTTTCTGTTTCCAATTAATTGTCTTAATATATATATATATATATATATATATATATATATATATATATATAGTAAGTTATAAAATGTATATGGCGATTAAGCTACACTGAATATTCCGCGTTTCATCCACTCTAGGACTCCTCAGGCTTATGCGCGAATTCTGCGGTTGTTTGTCGTTTTTATATGCTCCTCTTCGATTGAAATTTTAGTTAGCCAATCAGCTTACTAGTATCCACCGCGCCTTTCCTATCAGCCAATGAGAATGCATTTATCGGACAGAGGTCTATTTGACCTCTGGTTGACCTGTTCCTTGTGTGTGCTCTATTTAGCCTGGATATTTAGCTTATTGATCTGTTTTAAATCTAGGTTAATGTTTTTTTTATGTTAGTTTATATATAAATATATATGTGTCCACACATATATATGAACATATATATACATGTGTATATACATACATATATGTGTGATCGTTTATGTTTATCTAATTTATTTATTTGTTTATTTTCTATTGTTTTCGTTAGTTTTAAACTATTTTGTATCGCTATCCTAAAGTTAATTTTTTCTTGTGAACACAGTTGTTTGCTATTTCCCTTCCACAGTTTAATAGATGTTGGGGTTCTTTAAAGTACAGGATAGCAAATTTTTCATGAAGGCATAATCTACATGGGTCATCTAGGTCCCTACACGTGGTAGCTTGTATTATTATTTTCCATTCGACTACCGGCGAATGTCCGCTTTCCTTGAGTTCCCAGTATTTATTCGCTAGTGTTGTTTTCATACGGTGTTTTTTATTGTTGTATGTACTTTTGTGGTCACAGTATCGAGTTTTGAAGTCTAAGGAAGTCATACCTACGTAATATTTCTTGTTATTCGGGGTTTCTTTAGCAAATATTGTGGCCTAGTAAACTACGCTTTTGGTTAGACATTTATTTTGAAGTGGGCAAAGTGTGCTGTGTCTACAGTTGCATTTATCTTGTTCGTTATTAGTATTTTTATTTTCATTTCTGCTACTGTTAGTTTTATTTTTGTCATGGTGTCTTCATTTTATTGTTTATTTTGTTGTTTTTTACATTGTTTTGTGAGATGATAATTAAAGCACATAATAACAAAATATTAAATAAAAACAATGTAAACAACAACAAAATAAACAATAAAAAAGTAGACACCATGACAAAAATAAAACTAACACTAGCAGAAATAATAATAATAATAAGAAGAAGAAGAATAATGATGATGATAATAATAATAATGATGATAATAATAATAATAATAATAATAATAATAATAATAATAATAATAATAAACCACCCCGTACAAGAAATACTATACTCTAAATAAAAAGAAGAGGAGCATATAAAAACGACAAACAACCACAGAATTCGCGCATAAGCCTGAAGAATCCTAAATTGGATGAAACGCGGAATATTCAGTGTAGCTTAATCGCCATATACATTTTATAACTTACTAACTAGCTCTACCTACGTATTGAGCATTTTTTAAGCAAATACTTAAAGCTTACGCATAAATCTATACTTTCGTATATTAATTTTATGTGAGTAAATTAAGTAGTTATATATATATATATATGTATATATATATATATATATATATGTATATATATATCGGTATTTGTATATATAATGTTGAAGGTTGAAAACTTTAAAACAATATGTGTGTATATATATATATATATATATATATATATATATATATATATATATATATATATATATATATATATATTTGAAGGGTGCCAAAGTTTGGATTCACATAGAACTATTCTTATATATAACTATAAATATATAAAGCTTATCGGGGTTTTTTTGCGGCATATCAACCCTTTTCAACTTATTTAATGCCGAATCCAGTGATTATGAAGAACAATGTCTTAATAGAGTATATATTTGTTTTTTTAAGTTGTTTTCTATTCAACCCGTAGTTGGGGCCCTAACAGGTACTACAACTCTGGGTCAGAGTGAACCTGAGAGCATGGCAATTACAGAGTTGCTGCACACTCCCCAAAGCCCGCAAGCTGGGGCCTCACCATCGGATATAATTTAACGTCATATCCAGAACCAAACCTTTTGCGTTCCAGCTGCGTTTTCTACCGATGTTGGTATCAAAACAAAAATTAAATATATAAAGGATTACACACACACACACACACACACACACACACACATATATATATATATATATATATATTTATATATTTATATATATCAAATTTAATCGTTCAATAAACTTAAAAATTTATGACGTGCAATGTTTAATTTTTAAATCAAAAGATTTTACTTATTCTATGTAAGACAAAGAATACATTTGAAATATTATAACTCCTTATCCTATAGGATTTCGATGTTTACCATCTCCTCAGAGGAGAAAATATTAGCAAATAATTATAATGGTTTACACAATTATTTGCTAAATCTGTAAGACATGGAAAGTCACAATTAAAAGTTTTTTTAAGTATTTAAATATCATCGAGTAAGAGTATTTAATGGAAAGGGTATAGAAATTCACATCCAAATTGCATGGTAAAATCCGAAGTGAATATCTCTGATAGCAGTGAGGCAAAGTGATCTAATCTGTATTTTGAGTTATCTACATCACAGGGTAATAGTCCGAAATAGGCATTTTCCAGGAAATTTTCTTTGTTTCCGGTAAATAAATTATTATATAGGTTCGGTTGATCTGTTTAATAATAGACATATAATTTCATATATTTATTATTGTATATAATTATAGAACATGAGCTTCAAATTCCACTCCAAAATAACTTCAAATTGTGAATAAAATAAAATAAAACCGCTTTCTGTAGCCTGTCTACAGAAAGCGTTTTTTTTTAAATTTTATTTTTACCATTCATTTTAATTTAACTACTTCACGTCATAAATTTTTAATTTTATTGAACGACTAAAATTTGATTTATTTGCTCTATCTTGTATATCGAGCAATCTTTATTTAGATTGGATAGTCCTCATAGAATATTACTTCAAATAATTTTTTGTAATAACTATAATCACAGGTTTCCATACGAGTTTATTTTTAGATAATTTTATTCTGAAGTATATATATATATATATATATATATATATATATCCTGAAACAGTGTTTCATGGTAAACAACTGATGATCCCTTGAAAAATAAAAAAATTGGTATTATAGTAAATTCGAGAGAGTTGATGCAGTGATTGCAGGTGATTAAATGACTTACTGACTAAGTGTTTTTTTTTAACGAATGATAAAAAGTAATTTTTTGTGTAGTTTCAAATGTTAAAAAACTTCAAAGACTATATATATATATATATATATATATATATATATATGAAGATTTAAACGTGTAAATGGATACGTAGTTCGTTAGATATATCGTTTACGAGGACAATAGTTTGTAGTAAAAGATTTTAGATCATTTTTATTGTTATTGTTCTTGAACGATATCGTCTGCTTTATTTTCAAACCGTTGAAGAATTGCAGTTTTTTACTGAACGAGCCATTGTGTTTATTTTCTTTCTATTTAAAACAAAAAGATATCAGTCTGTTGTAAGATTGCGACTTTGGTGTAATCTGTTACAGTTAAAGCAAAATAAGATATTGTCTTTATTGCTTCCACCTCCTCCAGTGTAGGTCAAACCGCTGGCGATCTTTTCTGACGTGAGTAAGTGCTCTGACGTCAAGGGTTAGTGACGTCATCTGCTCAAGACAGAAGGCTGTCTCATAGGACTTAACTAATGTCAGACATTACTGAACTTAATGACTTCAAGGTTGACCGCAAGCTTTTAATTTAAGCCGTGAAGCCCAGCAAGAGTATAAGACGCCTTCGCAAATATACATGACCTTCATTTAGGTTTACAATAAGCATATATTTTGCTTCTTAAAAACTTATTAAAAACTGTCAAGATTAGTGTTTGGCTTGACTTGCGAAACTTGTTTTAACTTCATTTCGGTTATTCAAAATAAAGTTGATTCATGTAAAAATATAAGTACTTTTTTTCTTATATTATTGGTTCTTTGTTATTTAGATGATCACAATTTAATTCTATGTGATTATTTCTTTATGTTATAGTCATCACCTTCGCCAAGTTTGAATTATCAAATATCAAGGTCAGCTATCAAAGTCAAATATCAAGGTCAGATATCAAAGATAAATATCAAGGTCAGATATCAAAGATAAATATCAAGGTCACATAGTCAGGTCAAACATCAAAGTAAAATATCAAGCTTACAGATTCAATGAACAATACTGCACGCCTGCACAACTTATTTTGCGTTTACCTGCTTTTCAGCTGACTACACCGTAGTCGTCTTCAAATTTAACGTAAAGTTCTTGATGAGCCGTTCCCTTAAGTAATCTAATTTACCAAATTTCCACTATTAACGATTATACCATATTGTCCCATTAACGAGCGTACACTCAGTGACCCTTATCCTTATATGGCATCCGGGCCTTGATTAGTGGTGCATCATTTGTAACAGAAAAAAAATTTGGGACAAATTCACGCGTTTTGGCAATAATTTCTGTTGTATAAACGAATTTTACAAATTTAATGTATAGACCTTTTATAACGCTAAATATACAACATGTTACTCTGATAAGAAACAACTTACAAGTTATTTTACAAACATCGAATATATCTGACTAGGTACTCGGCGTTGCTCGGGTGTTTGGAGTTGTGTGTTGAGCAAAAACGAAAAAATTAAGTGGTAGTAGGCAGGCAAGTCGAATTCATGTCGCGAAGGAGGAAGAGAACGTAGAAAAAAAGGATAATGAATTAAATGTGTTGGTGATTAACATTTGCCCGGTTAGAGAATATTGGCACAAAGACGAAATAAAATAACAAAAATTTTAATAGAGAGAGATAGGTGGGATCGAACTCGAAAACGTATGGTAATTAGACTTCCTCGCTAACCACTACGCCTAACGGATAGTAAAGTCAATGATTTGGTAATTAACTTTAAAATAAATGGAGTCGTACCGCACGCGCAGAACTAAACGTTGCTTTTAAATTTGGCCGGAGGCCAGTTAAGCTGCCCGCTTTCTGTCATTTTATTTATTTGTTTCCCCACGAAAGCAAATTAGACACAAGGTCGTTTTTAATGTTGGGGAAACCATCTTCCCCCCAAAAGGGTGCACTCTGGCAGTATCCAAATAAATAGTAATTGCCTAAGTATGAAGAATTTCTCTACATTGGCCAAGAACCAATTACAGAACAGATACTACCCGGGCGAATGCCGGGAGTTGGCAGTATTCATTTGTTTCACACGAGAGCAAATTAGACACAAAGTCGTTTTTAATGTGGAGGAAAACCATCTCCCTCAAGGGGCACTCTGGCAGTGTCCAAATAAGTAGCAATTGTCTTATATGAAGGGTTTCCCTTACATTGACAAAACCTAATTATTTTAAATGCAGCACCTGAAGAACAAATACTACACTTTGATTTTTGCTCCCACGGATACCATGAGTAAAAATGAATACGTTCATGACGCCAGATTTTAACATATCCTAAATTTTTAAATTATTTTGTATTTAACTTTAAAATTTTTTTAATTTAGTCAATAAATCATATGGAAATTTTTCTTAAAAAATTGGTAATAAAAAACTTAAGTTTAATCATATTAGAATTACAATTAAAGAAGAAATCCCAAACTAAATAAACTAGCAAAATTATTATCTTGCGTAGAAATCTAGTAAAAACAAACATATATCATCGTGAAATATCCTTAAATGAAATAAAAATACAAGGATGTCCATTTTTCTATTATAAAACATCTGTTGAAATATAAATCAATTCAATATTCTTTAATTTAACTGACTAGTACTAAAATCAAAATGTACCTAATGTTAATTTAAATATTGTAATGTTCATTTCACTGTTAACATATATAACATATATAACTTAATGCATATAGAAATATAGGAAAAGGCACATAAAGAAATGTATGTGGATAAGATATGATACAGATAAATAATAAAGATAAAAGGAACGACCTAGTTAAGCATAAAACTGTGTACAAATGGATATTGAGAGCCAATGTAAGACATATTAACCTACAGAAATATATGTATATATATATGTGTGTGTGTGTGTGTGTGTGTGTGTGTGTGTGTGTGTGTGTGTGTGTGTGTGTGTGTGTGTGTGTTTTGTGTGTGTAGATACTCAATAAAAAATATATAAAATTTGTATAGAGCAGATGGATTATGCGAAAGATCGGATTTTCATTACAAAAGACAGCTTAATAATCATCATTAAGGTAGAACTGATAGAATTTTATACTTTATATCCCAAACAGGCTATTAAATTTAAATGGTTTCAAAATCTTTGAATAGTAAACAGAAGACTCACGTACATTTTCGTAACTAAACCGATAATATGAATCTGATGATAGATTTCTACGTGCATCTTTCTCTTTCCCGAAATTTTGACATTTGTTACAGTGATGTCTTGCTTTAGTCAGAAATTATGAATAATAAATATTTCTATATATTTATATATATATATATATATATATACATATATATGAAAATATCAAGCCTCACTAATGAGATTTATTACAGCGAAACATTACTGTGTGTGGATGACTATACATATACGTGTATGTGTGTGTGCGCGTGCGTGTGTTTGTGAATGTGTATAAACAATCCATCGTAAATAGGTATACGGATATAAAGCACAATCTACTGTTATATTTAAATCAATTCTGTTTATTTTTTAGCCTGATGGTTTTATTAAACTTCTTCGCGCATATAAATAACAATCATGAATAAAACATGTCTGTCTCCCACTCTCTCGTATTTGCTTCAATTAAAGATTTGGTCAAATCGGTCGCTTATAAAATCGCAACTGAGAAAAAAAGCAGTCATCTCAACTGCATTGGAAGTGTTTCTTATGAAAAAAGACTACACTTATACGTATTTTCATTTAGTCTGAAATCATTAACCAATGAAAAAAAAACGGTTTTTGTTACATTGATATCTAATTAATATTTTAATATTGTTTCTATGTTTATATAATTTTATCGTATTTACTAGTTTTTTACCTTCTATTTCCTCATCGTTTATCAATATTGATTTAATCTAGGCATAATAACAAAATTTGTTTAATTAGTGATTTAGCTTAATTTTTGTATTCATGAATATGATGCAATGTCTTGTGATGTCACACCTGCTTTTATTGTCAAAGTTCTAATATCAGATCCGTCTGTACGTGGGTTAAAAACGTTCATCTATTCTTTTTTTTTTACACAGTGGTCATCACTTATCAAGGCCCGGAAGCCCCTCAGGGATAATGGTTATTGCAAGTACAGTACGTTAGTGTGGAGATTTGATGACGTGTTTACTTAAGGGGGCGTTTCATTATGAATTTGTTTACGTTGGACTTGAACACATCCAAGTTGTAGTCAGGTTGGAAGCAGGCAGACGGAACAGAGTTCCACAGGCGCGCACTTCTAAGAAATAAGCTTTGTTCATGGAATCCACGTTTTGATTTAGGCACAGATAAAGAGTGGGGGAAATTCAGTCAAATAGATAGATAGATAGATAGATAGATAGATAGATATAGTGTTATCATAAACTATTTCCAGGCTAACATATTTATTTATTTTTCCGTTTTCTTCATTATAGAACTACGCGCGCACAGAATTATCCGGAAGCAAAGATTGCGTGTTTCTGATAATTGCAGTTTTTTTTAAATTATTTTATTGTGTTTTCTCTTTGTTTTTGTTTTTTGTTTTTTGTTTTTTGTAAATGATCTAAAAAGTATCACATGACTCTCAGCCATATTTGCCATTGAATGTGGCACTGTTTCTAGGAATGTTACGAAAACGAAGTAGAATATTTTTTTTCTTGACCTGAGTTGACATTTGTTGTATCGCATTTATTTCGGCTAGTTTACTTGTGGGGTAAGGCCAGCTGAAGTACAAGAACTGTCAGTAACCAAAAGCGTACGACCCCGTACAGTTTCTACTTAAAGAGTTGTTTGTGTTTTTGCTTTGGCGTTTTATCTTTCATTTGAATCTTTATATCCGCCAACGATATTAGAGACCTTGTTTGCTTTAGTGGCGTTTACATACGAGTATGAACGGGTAAACAGAGACCTGTTCGCTATTCCACGTTTATTTACGCGTTGCTTCATACATATCTACTGGTACATTGGTATAAAGTATCCCTCAGAAAAAAATCAGAACGTTTTTTTTTCTTTTCCAGATAATGGACTTCAACATCATTAAGCATATATAATTATTCTAAAATTTATATCAAACCTGATTGTATAATTCTGTATGTATTACATATATGTATATATATATATATACATATATATATATATACATACATATATATATATATATATATGTGTGTGCGTGCATATACATATATATATATAACTACTTCATTTACTCACATAAAATTAATATACGAAAGTATAGATTTATGCGTAAGTATTTACTTCCAAAGTGCTCAATACGTAGGTAGAGCTAGTTAGTAATTTGTAAAATATATATGGCGATTAAGCTACACTGAATATGCAGCGTTTCATCCACTCTATGATTCGTCAGGCTTATGCGCTATATATTCTATACTTTAAGATCCATCACATCCTTTACCAGTGACTTATGCTACGCAAGAATTGATGCTCGATTCATGGAAGATGGTCTAGAGCAGTTTGAAACGTCCAATACGTTTTTGTGGCTATTTTTCTAAGTATAAAACAGAATTTTATCGCATATTTTCTTGTAAAGTGTCCTTACGTCCAGATTGCATTTGCGAAATTTACCAGCTGCTACAATCAGATTTTAGTAGGGTGCATTTTAATTCCTAGTGTATCTGATCATTTGAAGCTGAAATCATAAAAATTAGTCAGTCCTCTCATAAGCTGTATAGAAAAAACATACTGAATTTTGAAGAGGGTAATTCAATTCTAAATGCCTGTACACAAAAGGCTGGAATCTTATTGATAGCACCTCGTATATATATATATATATATATATATATATATATATATATATATATATATATATATATACTTCATTTATTCACATAAAATTAATATACAAAAGTATAAATTTATGCGTAAACGTATTTACTTCAAAAGTGCTCAATACGTAGGTAGAGCTAGTTAGGTATTTATAAAATATATATGGCGATTAATATATATATATATATATATATATATATATATATATATATATATATATATATATAAGAACAAGTAGTTAATAATACATGTTAAAAAAACACTTTGAAAAAGGGTTAAAAACATATTTCACTAAAAAGGAAGCACAAAAAAGTGGATACTCCTTAATCCGCAAAGTTTCGAAGAAATACTTTCCTTCTCATCAGAGGGTAGGATTTAGCAAAATGCGGAATCGGATTTTGCTTGCAAAATTATTTAATGAAACTACAAGTAAGTCATATGTCTTACTTGGTAACAAATAGTGAAGCAGAGGGAATATGGTGAAGAAAAAGTGATTTCACGTGAATGGATGGTCTGGTGAAGGGTAAGATATCAAATAACGGTAAAATCCAAAAATCAAAATTATATATATATATATATATATATATATATATATATATATATATATATATATATATATATATAGTAATGTAATTTGTAAAATATATATGGCGATTAAGCTACACTGAATATTCGGCGTTTCATCCAATCTAGGATTCGTAAAGCTTATATATAATAATAATAATAATAATAATAATAATAATAATAATAATAATAATAATAATAATAATAATTATTATTATTATTATTATTATTATTATCTTTATTTTTATTATTATTATTATTTCTGTCTCTTTAAATATTTTCGAGCATTTTACAATGAAATAAGTCGGTCACTTAATCCCACGTGCGCAGATCGTGACATTAAAATGACAAGACGACTTATGGCCTTGTTGAATGACATTTACGATTTATTAAGGTGAATTTCAGTAGATAGATAGATAGATAGATAGATAGATAGATAGATAGATATGTATGTGTGTGGGTATTATCAAAATATTTACTCCAACTTTTACAGTTATCAGCGCTGTCTGGACAATAATGATCATAAATTTGAACATTTGCGCAAATAATTCTTCATAACATGTTTTCTGTATTCGAAGCTATTTTATTTCACTCTAAATGAATAAAGGTTTTATTGTCATTTTTAGTGTGAGTATATGTAATATTTTAAAGGCAAGCATAAAGTAATATAAAATTAGACTCAGAATAAGAACAAGTATATATATATATATATATATATATATATATATATATATATATATATATATATATATGCTTATTTTTACTTTTATTCTGCTTATTATTACATAAATATAATTTCTCAGAATCGGGTCCAAATGAAAAACAGACTCGTATTATTGGCAGAGAAATGCACAAATCAAAAACAATTACGCCATTATACATCAGATATATCATAAATGTACTGTTGCCTAACGATCCAAACTACATACATACTGACAGAACTTGTAAGCGATAGAAAGTGTGAGGGGGACAGAAAAAGAAGGGGCAAAGAATAGAAGGAACAAATTGATGGCAGTTTTTGCTTATAAGTAAGGATTTATGGGAATAAATCTACCAGAGAATTTAATAATTTTTATTCTTTCTGATGTTAAAATTAGAAAAAAATCAATTTTGTTTACTAATTTATTAAATTTGTTTTTAATATTTGTTTAAATAACCTTTTCCCTCAAAACCCCATTTTCTTCAAGGAGAAGAATATCCCGCTAAAGTTAAATATTAATGGAATCACAAAATAAAAATTATTTTTAAAATGCGTTAAATGATATAAAACGTATTTTTATTTATTTTATTTTTACTTGGGATGATCAAATTACATGTTTGTTTGTTTTTTTTTACATAGGAGAGGCAACATTTATCAAGGCCCGGAAACCATTGGACGATAGAGGTTAATGAGAGTACGGTAGTCAATGGGACAATATCGTAGTAGCGGAAATTTGGTAAATTGTATTACTTAAGGGGACAGCTCATCAAGAACTTGTTTGCATTGGACCTGAAGACGATCATATTGTAGTCAGCTGAAAATTCATAGTTTCCTGTGGGTGGCATACTTTTCTATTATATTTTTCCAGTTAGAAGTTATTCTGGAAAGACATGGGGGGTTAATGTTACTAACATCCTAAATGAAAGTGATTTTTGTGGAAAAAAGACTGAATTTCAACTTGTAGCACTCAAGTGGTCAGTCTATGTAGTTAACCATTTGACCACTGTAATCTCCCTCTCGTTTAATAATTGTAGTCATTGTTTAACTATAATTCAAGTAGAAACTCCAATGGCATATTATATAATTAAAAAGTTATTGGTTATAATCCATTATCTATATAAATAAAACAGTAGATGTATGCATGTGTCTGTGTAGAAATATTTAACCGATAAACTCTTGAACTACTGGTCACACAACACTGAAATACGCATAAAATAGTAATCATACACTAAAATGGTTTATAACGAGTAAAATCTTTGTTTGGGTGGATGAAAACGCGTGCAGATATATGTATATCAGCAAGTTGAAATGCAAAATGTTTATTACAACTTGCCGAGATATTTTATTACTTTTGCGCATGCACAAATTCATTCATAGCTCTAGGTAGTTTTATTTTAAAACTTCCTTAGTTATCTGTCGATGGCTCAACTGTAGGGGACGCGGCTGGAACGCTAAATGTTTTCGTTTCGATTCTAGTTAATGGTACCTAAACTATTTTTTTATGTTTTTAAATCAGTACTATATATTAGGTACAATATAATATTCAATTAAGAATTGGATCTGTAATAATAAATACGAAATCTTCATGAATTAAAAGATATATAACAGTATTCTATGACCGGGCAACGCTGGGTACGCTTCGTTTGTTAATAAATAAAAATAGCAGGTGTGTATTTTACTTCAAAGGTGATATTAAAATCATTCATGATCTAATTATCCGATGCGCTAATCGATATCTAATCATATCGTAAACATATATAATCGATATATAAATAATGGGTGTTTCCTGCTTCGTCTATGAGTCTTAGAAATGGTTAAAAAAAACTTGGGAAATATACCAGTTATCTTTTACTATGTTCGTCGTCCTTGACCTTACTGTTCCATGCGTCCTTGATCTTGAAAAATAAACCTGTTAAGCTGCTGCTGCTTAAATTTCTTCGCTTAAATTACACACACGGATTATTTATTCACTAGCGAGACCCGTGGAAATTCCCTGGAATGATAATTATATTGAATGAAAAAATATGTTTTGATAAAACTGATATTTTTCTGACTGACGAAAAAATTAGATGTTCGGCAGAAAAAAAAACAATAAAACGAAGCAAACATGAGTTAATAACGTTTTTATAAAAATAGTGTCTTTTGTATATAAAATATAGAACCGACCCAAATGAGATAAACGAATAAATATTAAGAAATACCCATAAAGTATTATCTTGATGCATAGTTCAATACAAATAATAAAATCACATTGTAAGAGACACCCTTAAGTAATTACTTTTTCAGTCTAGCATCTCTTGGCAGACAATGTTATTTTCCTTTTTGCCCTGTTTCTTTCGAATGTTCCCTTTTTCGTAACGTTTCATTGGCTTCTTTGTTCTGTCAAAAACAACTGCACCTCGTAATTACCACGAGTTCATTTCTCACACTATTACAACCACACCCTTATTATAATGATATTCGAAAACACTTTCACCTTTCTAATTACTTTACAAATGGATCTTTTAAAATCAAGATGTCGCAAATTTGGTCTTTATGTAGCAGTTTGGCCTTTCAAAATTGGCATTTTACAAAGCGTAACGTACCGACTATCTAAGGAAGAATCAAACAGAATATTTTATGGATTCTATTTTATATTTTATTTGTAAAATTTTGGTTTTTAAAATAAGACTTTTTATCCAATCAACGTCATATTGTTTTCAAAATCTAACTATGAATAAATATACACTTTTTATAACCTGAAAAACAAATGAATACAATTACGTGCTTAAAACTTGTTTTTATTTTGCAGACTTTATTTTTCTAAAAAGCGTTTAATGAACAATGAATTAGACACGACGGGTGCAACCTATCCATTTCGTCGCTATATTCGAAATTAATTTCATCAATAAATCCATGGCATGTGCCCGTCTGAGCTCCAATCCCTCGCCCCCCTCGCTGATCTTTCACGAAAAACACCCGTCTAGCTGAATCCACTGTCAAAAATTTTTTCCCACTCTTTATCTGTGCCAAAACCAAAACGTAGATTCCATGAACAAAGCTTCTTTCTTAGAAGTGTACGCCTTTGGAACTCTGTTCCGTCTGCCTGTTTCCCACCTGACTACAACTTGGATGTCTTCAAGTCCAACATAAACAAATTCCTGATGAACCGCCCCCTTAAGTAGACACTTTATACTAACCTCAACATTAACGTACTGTACACGCAATAACCCTTGTCCCCGAGTGACTTCCCGGTCTTGATAAGTAAGTGGTGACCACCTTGTAAAAAAAAATACACATACTTTTATTGTTAAATAAAGAAGCTACTTATAATTTTTTATTATCTATTGAAAAAGTATATTTTTATTTAACATGATTATTATTGTTATAACCTTATTACTAAGTACCGGGCTTAATAGTTTCATTATATTTTTAAATCAGATTTCTGAGTAAGCGCGATTTTATTAGAGTCATGGCTTGGTTTATTTATATTCTTATCTCCATACGGCGTTTCTTAGCTACGCTTGTTTCGGGGAAGAAATTGCATGTGGGCGTGGCGCTCTTTGTCTGCAACTTCGTTGTTTGGAATGACGTGAACGGTTCAGAATGTCTGCTTTACTAAACGTATATAAACATTAGCCCACATGGGAATCCCAAACGCTGGTATTTCCCGACCCTCAACTCGCTAGCCTGAATATGGTTAAGTGCAACTGAGAGGAATTGTCGAGACACACGGAGCCAACTCTGCTTTCTCTTAAAACTTTCTAGGCGCAGGTCTGCTGGGAGTGGTTTCAGCAGGTCTCCGGAGGCCTCTTTTGTGTTTCTTTATACTCCTTACTACTAATATTCCCAGAAAGAAAAAAATATATACTGCCGTTTATTAATAATAAAAACAACGTACAAAAATGTGACTTCGACTTTTCGTTATTTCTTACTAGTTATATAATCATGCACCGGATAATAAAAGCAATGTGTATTTATTTATATATTAGCCTGGGTGGCCGGCGTTGCCCGGGTGTATGGAGGTGTGTTTAGCAAATAAGTAGGCAGGATCGAATCCGTAGCGCGAAGAAGGCAAAGAACGTGACAAAAAACTGACGTCTTTGCTGTTGCGCTCATTGCCAAACCGGAAGTGACGTAGTTTTAAATTGAGGCTAGACAATCAACAGAGGGGATGATTTTAGAAAATATTGGCGAAATAAAGCGACTCGTCCCTGTAGAAAGTGCCTAGGTAAGGTTGAAGGAATTAATGTTTTTAGCCAACTTATGGATGTTTGTCGTTCGAAGGTTCGAGATTTTCTCGTGAAAATCCGTGCCTCTATCGAAAGTTAAAGTCATACATACATACATACATACATACATACATATATGCATTTAAACAGACAGGTGAGATTTATATTATAGATGAATAAATTTGAATCAGTCTGTAACATACTTTAAGTTACGAAGTCAAGCGAAAAAGCAAATAGCGATTAGCACATTGCACTGCGTACAATGAATTCAAAACTACAGAGAAAAGTTAATGGCTTATTCTTTTTATCTTAACTCATTTGAAATGCTTTTAATAATGTTTATATTATAAAAAACCCATTAAATTATTAAAGTATGTGGTGCCTTCAATAAGGTTCAAGACTAAGCTAAGGGAAACTTTTGTTTAGTTCTTGAGTGGAGGATGACCAACCAACGACCCCATTCCCCTCCTTTTGAGTTTGCCTTGTGCCTAAGATTTTGTTCATGTTTAACTTACATTGTATTTTAACCCGAATAAAAGATGTAATATCTCAAAGTGTAGTATCTGTTCTGATGCTACCCTTAAGTTAATTGGTACTTAGTCAATGTAGGGAAGATCCTCCATACTGAGACAATTTTTTTTTTTTTTTTTAAATTCAATTTTCACCCCAAACAAGGCACAGTGCCACTTTGAAGCAGGGGGCTACTATTAGGGAATTAATTAGCGGGGTCATTATGAAGGGAGAAGAGTAGAAAGATGTTTGTTAACATTACACTTGAACTTCTGCATATCATTGCAGTTGGGAAAGCAGAATCCAGGAAGGGAGTTCCAAAGACCCGCAGTTCTGGGGAAGAAACTATTGGAGTAAAAGGCTTTCTTGCACCTAGGGATCTCCACTGTAAAGGGATGAGACTTAGTAGCTTGTCGGGTTTGTCGGGGGTAGTTACGTCGGGGAGGTACAAGTGTTTGCAGTTCGTCAGAGCATTCACCATTAAAGTATTTGTAGAACAGGCAGAGGGATGCAACATCTCGTCGATGGGACAGAGGTTGAAGCCCAGATGACAGTTCAGGACCTATCAGGTTTGCGACTCTTTTTTGAACCCTGTCCAGGAGCGAGAGACAAGCAGCAGATGCACCAGCCCAGATGTGACAACAGTACTCCATACATGGGCGAATGGTTGCCTTATAGAGGTATAGGATACTGGCAGGCGTAAGTAGTTTTCTAGCACGGTAGAGGGAGCCAACCTTCCTTGCAGCAGCCTTGGCAATGCTCTCAATGTATCTATTCCAGTTCATATTCCCTGTAAACGTTAGGCCGAGGAGTTTAAAAGAAGTACTTTCAGGCAATGTGTTCTTGGCCATTGCTATTGGTGGTAGAGAAGGTTTCTTGTAGTTATTGAAGGAAACAAGCTTAGTCTTAGCAGCATTGAATGAGACCAACCATTTTTGTCCCCATTCCACTACGGATTGGAGGTCATCCTCTAGTGTTTCTGCCATTTTCTTGGATATGTGTTCATTTGTTTTCCCCTCATATCTGTTATAGAGAGTGGTGTCCTCGGCAAATATACCCATCTCCGAAACAATATTATCAGGGAGGTCGTTTATGAATATCAGGAACAATAGAGGTCCAAGGATAGACCCCTGAGGCACTCCCGCATTTATGTCATATTGTTTGGATGTACGTCCGTCGAGGACAACTTTTTCTATTACTTAAGAAGGATTTAATTACGTTATGAATTCTTTCAGTGATTCCATATGATCTAATTTTCCTTAGAAGACCATCGTGCCATACCCTGTCAAAAGCCTTAGATATATCAAGGGCCACCGCTCTACCCTCCCCTGTTTTATCCAATGAACGGTATATACGTTCAGAAACTACAGTTAAGATATCTGCTGTTGAACGGGCTTGCCTGAATCCATATTGTTTGTCAGTCAAGAGTTTAGCAGCTGTTAGGTGCTGGACTAGGGCTTGATTAACTAAGGACTCAAATATTTTGGCGAAAAGCGGGAGGAGGCTAATGGGGCGATAATTTAGTGGGTCAGTTCTTTCACCAGAATTCTTGAAGACTGGTACCACAGAGGCGGTTTTCCAGCAGTCGGGAAAACAAGATTCGTTAAGGCATTTATTGTAAAGTTTGGACAGAACTGGAGCAACCTCGGCAGAGCATTTTTTTAATAGCACAGCCGGGATGAGATCTGGTCCACATGCTTTAGAGGTGTCTAGGTTTTTTATAATAGCATGTACCTGAGAAGGGGTGATTTTCAAGTCGTCAATTGTGGCGTCTGTTCACAGAGGAAAATCAGGGAGTGAGTGGTGTACCGAGTTCAGTGTGGAGTTTGAGGCAAACCGACTGGCAAGCAGATTAGCCTTGTCAGTTGCCGTGCAAGCAACCTCATGATTGTTTGTTAGTGGGGGAATAATTGACTGTCCATTATTAACTACGCTGTTGTAGATTTTCCAAAAATCCCGGGTTCCTAATTTCTGTGCTTCGATGCGCTTTCTGGTGGTTTCAGAGTAATCTGACTTAGCTGTGTCTATCACTCTCTTACAATTATTTCTAGCTTCTATAAACTTCTGTTTATTTGAGCTGGACTTATGTCGGTTGAATCTGCGGAACGCATGCTGTCTTTGACAAATGGCAGCTGCACAAACAGAAGTAAACCATTGGGGGGAGTGGGGCTTGCTATAGTATTTCCGTGCGGGAACATGTTCTTCAATAGCAGTTTTGAACCATGCAGTTGTCTCATTTGCACACTGTTCCGCTGGAAGAGTAAAGATATTTTGCCATGGGGCATCTCTGATGAGCTCCCTGATGGCTTCCCAATCAGCCTTTTTGTAATACCTCGTTGTTTTGAGTAGTGGGTCTTCAGTTTTAGGGCGAGAATTTAGGCTGATTTCTACCATTATCACAGCGTGATCAGCATTCCCGAGTGGGCTATGGGCATTTGTTGTACAGTAATTGGGAACTGTTGTCAGAAAGAGATCTAGAAGTGAGGCATGTTGATCGTGCTGGTCTGGGAAACGTGTCGGAAATGTAACCATCTGAGATAGGGAATGAGATATAGAGAAGCTATATGTGGCGCTACCAGCTACGTCTGTGTGATTTGAGAATCCTAGCCAGTTACTGTGGTGGACATTGAAGTCACCAAATACATGTATTTGTGCGCTAGTATCGAGGGAGAGTGCTATATCTATGCTGTCTGAGACTTTGTTTATTAGGGTACAGTCTTGGTTTGAGGGAGAGCGGTAGAGAAAATATAAGTAGCTAATATTGTGTTGCATATTTAGTCTGAAGCACATAAAGGCCTGGCCCTCTGATTCTAGTTTTATTTCTCTAGTTAGGGGGAGGGTGTTTCGAATATAGACTCCAAGTCCTTGCATATGTCTGTCCGAGTCCTTACGGTAGAGTGGGAGATAACCAGGCATGTTAAAGTGGTTAGAGGGTATGGAGGAGTGAAGGTTAGTTTCACTTAATGCTAAGATATCCGGGGTGTTTACAAGGAGAAATGACTCAACATCATCTAAGTTAGTTCTAAGCCCGCGGATATTAGTAAATGCAAGCCTCAAGGGAGGAGGCAGGTTGGTTTTCTTTGAGTTTGGTCCTGGTTTAAACGTAACTTTTGCTTGAGCTGTCATTTCATTTTATTTTATTTAAAAGTTTCAGTTAGGGTGGATGAGTGAGGGGGTGCTGGACAAGTAGTTGTGCAGAATACCAGACATGCAATACAAGTAGACCATCAGCTTACTATTTTTGGATATTGCCAGAGTGCCCCCTCCTTGCCCTTGTTTTAGGGGAGCTAATTTTCCCCACATTAAAAACGACCTTGTGTCACTTTTGATTTCGTGGGGAAGCAAATAAGTACCTAAATAGAAAAAAGGGTTTTTACATGAATATCAATACACAAGATAAAACCAAATTTATATATGTGTGTGGAGGGGTGTAGAGAGAGAGAGAGAGAGAGAGAGAGAGTCAGAAACAGGGAGAGAAAGCAATATAGAGATACAAAAGATAGAGTAAAAGACTCAGAAATAATTAACGATAGATATACAGATAGATATACAGATAAATATACAGATAGATAGATAGATAGATAGATATACAGATAGATAGATAGATAGCTTTTAGACAGTATTGCGTGTTAATCTTTCAGTTCTCAAAAAATATTCATGAAGTACATAACATCTTGTTTTAAATTGAAAAGTTCAATTCTAATTACTTCATCTGACTATTTAGCAACGAACGAGAAAAAAAAACGATTTGAATATAAACTCCATCTTTCTGGTTTTGAATATTGCAAGACGATTAGTTTTCCATTTTCGTTCATATTACATTTTAAATTACTTTTTATTTCTACCTTTCTTCTCGAATTTATGTAATGGAAACCTAGCGTCTATATGTTTCCGATATTATTTATCCAACGTTATATTCTGCAATATATTGAAAGATTGTATCCTATTTTAATGGTAAAATTGCAGTCACTATCTTATCATACACTATGATATCACATCAAGATAACTTGTTATGAGCATGCATTATGAAAGCAATCATTTTCATAACGATAATTTAAGCAGATAATTCTTCGTATGAAATATCGCATTTCTAGATTTGGTATGCTAATTTGGTATGCTAATATGGCGTCATCTCAATTGTGGGTGTGTACTTTAACGCTTAAAATCATACTTGGAATGCCAATGGAATGGATATGATAGATTTACTGTCTCACTATTTAAAATGTGTGCTTAATAACCGTTCTGTTTAACGTATTTTTAATTGGCGTTTATATGCGCATATAATAACCGTTCTGTTTAATTGAATTTTAATTGGAGTTTATATGCACATATAAACAGCACCAATAAAAAGTAAAATAGTTAATTCGTTTAAAATAAAACGGAATCAATTCTAGTTGTACTAATTAAATCATTTTTAGAAATAAACTAAATATTATTTTTCTCACAAAGTTATTAATTACAATTGTTTTATAAGAAACCGATATAAATCATGGTGGATTTAATTGTTTTATTTAAAAAAATATTATCGATAAAGCAGTATTATTGCTGAATCACAGTCTTAAAAAGTTTACTTTGTTTTAATAAATGATTTTAAAATCACATAACTGTTTTGGCTTTATTCGAAATGTATTAAAAATCAACTACGGGTTAGGGTTCAATCAGCAACTGTCGACCGTATTAACTGTTTCACTCTCAACAAACAGTGAAAATCTGAGAGTACGTCTCTCAAGCTCCTTGGCCTAACGTTCACAAGAAACATGAGTTGGAACAATTACATCGAGGGCATTGCCAGGGCCGCTGCAAGGAAGGTGGGCTCTCTCTACCGTGCTAGAAAACTTTTAACACCCGAAAGTATCCTGTACCTCTATAAGGCCACTATTCGCCCATGTATGGAGTATTGCTGTCATATTTGGGCCGGTGCATCGGCTACTAGTCTCTCGCTCCTTGACAGGGTTCAAAAGAGAGTCGCAAATCTGATAGGCCCTAAACTGGCATATAAACTTCAGCCTCTGTCCCATCGTCGAAACGTTGCATCCCTCTGCCTGTTCTACAAGTATTATAATGGTGAATGCTCTGAAGAACTGAAAGCACTTGTGCCCCCACGACGTGAACACCCTCGACAGACCCGACAAGCTGCAAAATCCAACCCCCACACTGTAGAGATCCCTAGATGTAAAAGATCTTTCTACTCCAGTAGTTTCTTCCCCAGAACTGCTAGACTTTGGAATTTCATTCCAGGTCACTGCTTCCCCAACTGTACTGACATGCATAAGTTCAAGTGCAACGTGAACCAACATCTCGCTGCCCTAATCCCTAAATAGTACCCCAGTAGATGTTTCCCCTGATAGTAGCCCCCTACACCAAAGTGGCAATGTGCCTTGTTTGGGGTGAAAATGTAATAAAAAAAAAAAATGTTCAATGAAAGAGATTATTCTTGTTCGCGTAAACGGTTCTTCCAAAAAAATAAAAATGTACGTGTATTGCGTATTTGCTTACAACGTTAACATTTACAAGTAGCGCGACAATAGAGTTTTTAATTATCAAATTAACAGCACTATTTTAATAGGTTTATTTAATTTGCGTTTTAAATGATGCTGCGATGTTTTGGTCATGTTCTTTTTGCAAGTTGGTCGATTAATGATTAACAGTGAATGATCCTTAAAGATATATAAAATGTTATTCATTCGTAGGTAAGGCGATATAACACGTTTATATATGCATAATATATATATATGTGTGTGTGTGTGTGTGTGTGTGTGTGTGTGTGTGTGTGTGTGTGTGTGTGTGTGTGTGTGTGTGTGTGAGTGTGTGTGTGTGCGTATTCTTCAGAAAAAAATATCTAACAATCAACTCGTATGGAAAGCTGTGATTATGTGTGACTAAAATTATATATATATATATATATATATATGTATATATATATATATATATATATATATATATATAACATTACAGGAACAAACGAAAAAACAAATAAATAAATTTTTCCTTCTTTAATAAAAGCATTTATTACCGCTACTTTCCGCCTCGACACCACTAAAATATATATAAACTTAAATATATACAAGCTTAAGTATATATAAACTTAAGTATATATAAACTTACATCTATATAAACTTAAATGTATATAAACTTAAATGTATATAAACTTAAGTATATATAAACTTAAATATATATAAACTTAAATATATATAAACTTAAATATATATATACTTAAACATATATAAACTTAAATATATATAAACTTAAATATATATATAAATTTAAATATATATATATAAATTTGAATATATATAAATTTAAATATATATAAACTTAAATAAATATATATATGTATATATATATATATATATATATATATATATAAACTTAAATATATAGAAACTTAAATGTATATGAACGAACATATAATCGAAATAATAGATATCAATGAATTAACCGTTATGGCAAATATATGTAGATAAATACAGAAAGAAAGAGCTAGTTTAGTACATATCTTTTTCCCTCTTCCACATGATAATGAATTGATTATTTCACACCCGATTGTAACAAAATGTTGAATCTCTAATCGTTCAATAGAGCAATATCCTCGATGCGTAAGTCTGGTGGTCAACCTGTAACGAAAAAAAATGATAAAGATCACGTGAAAATGAGATTCGTCTGGTTCCATTAATGGTGTCTAATTTGCGTAAGCCTCCATCGTGTTCGAATTCCCTTAACCTTGATTCTGCGCCATCTCAAATTAAATCGCGCCTGTTTCGCACTTTGCCCTTTATCGTTCGAAATGAAAGAATCTTTTTATCCTCATATTTTTTATCTCGTTCAAAACACGCATTAAGAAGTGGAAGTTTCTTGAAGGTTTCTCGTCTTTCCTTCTCAGTAGGGCATTCCTTTTCCACTGGTACTCAATCACTGTCTATATGAAGTTAATTATGCATACTAGTGGAACCTGTGGAAATTCCACGGTGACATCTTTTATATGTAATTCTATGCACGTTCAGCGTGAATGGAGACCCCACGATATTATTGTAGCCCTTTTGTTAAAGCTGTAAAAGTGTTAATCTAAGTAATCTGGTTAATGTAGTGTCTGAATATATCTGCTTATTACGGTTTATCTTCAATATGCCTAAAGGAGTCTGTGACATATTTTCATTGTATGTACGCCTGGAACGATATCATTATACCATTTTTAGACAGCACAGATACTACCTTTGGCTCCTAGTCAGAAAACCAAGAAGATATATTTTAGTTTAACGTATGGTCCAAAAGCGACATCATTTTTTAAATTTTTATTTATTTATTCATTTATTTGTGTTTATATTGCGCCGTCGGTGATCAGGAGGTTATATTTATTAGAAATGGAGGATAAAAAAGGATAGCATACTACGGACATTACATTAAAGTATCTATATACTACTTTAATGTTCATAGTATGTTATCACCTACTACCCTTCTTTTTAATAAATAGGATCTCCCGATCAAATAATTTATAATCTGGAAACCGTGACACATGTACGTACGTGCATTAACAGTACTACAGTATAATTATACATAGATATGTTCATACATTTGCATGTACAGGATTAACACATGAACTAATAAAGCGTGAGGAATCGTAAAGTGGTTCATATTTAGTTTATTTTTGTTTTATACAAATGGCACATAGAGCGTGTAGAAAGTATTCGTTAACATTTAGATAACTTCGATTGTTGCGAAAGTATAACAATAGAAATAAAACATCAATTAATAATTACTACTAGAAATCATTGTGAAAGAGAAATAACTACTGACAAATTTTCAATTACTTTTGCGCATGGGCAAATTCATTCATAGCTTGAAGTGGTTAAATTTTGAAGTTTGTCATCTGTCTATCGATAGATCAAAAAATAGAAAACGCAGCAGGAGCACTAGATGTTGCAATTCTAGCTGATGGAACCCAAGTCATCTTTTTTTAAGTTTTGAAATCACTATTATATATTAGGTACAATATAATATTCATTAGAGAATTGGCTCTGTAACGATAAATACGAAAGTTTTCTCAAGTAAAATATATTTAAACGTATTTTACGACAGCGTGAAGCCCGGTGCCGTCCACGCTAGTTATATTATGATTTCAATACGCACATTAATCATTGTTTTGTGCATTCTTTTTTACACATTCATTTCAGCCTATCATTTACTGAACTATTCAAAAGTACGAATTCTTAGAAAACGCAGAACTAACTTTTATAATACTATATATTGAATTCCAAGTTTATAAGCGGCTAAAAATGTCTGATTTTCATTTTAAAAGTGCCCATAGGTATCGGAGGGAACCTTTAATTTATAAAAGTTATATGTAAACACTAAAACTTTATGATTATTACCCCGTGGCGATTCTTTACGAAAATAGATCTTGTAAACTTAATCTCAGTTTGGTATAAAAAATGTGTGTCCATTTTCTAACAAAATCTACACTTGCTCGAATGATTTTTAGAAGTATCCTAAATGTTCTATGGAAAATATTTGGCCTCTGCTGAATATTTGAAATCAATGTTATTTTTAACATAGAATCAGCTGAATCCATTCATAAATATACCCTTCCCTGCCTCCCTTCTCCCTGGCCAGTGCCGCACAATGTTTTACCAAGTGATACTCAATTTTCTGATATATTAATTATTTCCTCTCAACCGGGAGAGCCAACCCCCACCTTGTGTCTACTGCGCCGCCATCTTCGCTAATCAGCTGTTATGAAGGGGTAGAAAGGCGTGAAGGTCAAATTTCCCAGTCACAGGAGAAGTTTGATGATTTGGCCACATTTCAAGTTTTGGCCAAGATGTTTCACTGTTTTTAAGAGACGACGAAAATATGAAGTTTTCAAAACTTTGTTTTACTTCTTTTCGAATCTAACTTAGATTTTGCAAATCAACGATAGATAGGTTTTTAAACGTATTCAACTTGTTTAGGTAAGGATTTTGCTTAAAGTGCTTTATTCCGACAATAAGTTAATAAACTTTTGAAGTAAAAACCATTTTCATATAAATTTAACAATGTAATATGAGCGCGTATGAAAATATCAGCAGCTGAAGAGACAGGCGTATAAAGTGAAGACTAGAATTGGCCGGCTGTGGCCAGCGAGCGGTCAGAAGAAATTTAAACCTTACCAGGTTAGAGGGGCACGTGGCAGCCAGAGACGTATTTAGTGATGTCAAGACAAGAGAGTAACGGAAATAAATGCGTTTGTTAAAAAAGGAAAATGCCGACCCGGATTTTTATTTATTGACTAAAGTAAAGTCTGATGACCCATCAAGTACCAATTTTTCCATTTTGACCTTTTAGCAACCCTTTTTTAAGATAGAAACCAATTAAAATGTTTTCCACGTGTCTGGACATCTTATATACTAAATTTTAAGCCCATAGATGTAAAAATGTGTTCAGTATATACAGAAATGCCCTCACACACACACACACACATTCTCACTTTTATAGATCTGCAAGTATCTGTCTAAAATAAACTAAAGATATCAGACAATCATGAGGAACAAAATCAGTTTGTGTTTTTCATATATTTTCTCTTTCCTCACAGCATAGTTTCACTGGTTATGTTCGTATGATCTTCTTCAACAGCGATAATTTCAAATGTTAGAAATCTCGAGGAACGCTGGCCTTGTGCGTGAAATGATGCAGTGAAGTTTTTTTCCGTCGTTGTAGTTAAAATTCAAATAAAAATACATAAGTGTAGAAAACCAGTGCGATGCATAAATTTTAAAATATTAACAAATATTTATCTGTTTAAAATCAACTAAGTTTCAATAAAATAGCGCCATCGTATGATATAAATCTCATCTGTCTGTTTAAATGTATTTATGTATGCATGTATGTATGTATGCCTAAATCTTTCGACAGAGGCGACGGATTTTCACGGGGTCGGTATCATTTTGAAGCTCGACCCTTCGGACCACAAATATCGAACGATTGACTAAACGAATTAATTCCATTACCCTCAACTGGGCACATTTCTACAGGAAGGAATCGCTTTTTTCGATGATATTTTCGAAAGTCATTCCCTCTTTTCGATTACCTAACCTTAATTTAAACCTACATCACTTCCGGTTTGGCGATGCGTGCAACAGCAAAGACGTCACTTTTTTCACATTCTTTTCCTCCTTCGCGGTATCGGTTGGAGCCTTCCTGCCTACTACCATTTTTTTCTTGCTCAAGACACACCTTCAAACATCCGAGCAACGTCGGGCACACAGGCTCGTCAGGAATAAAATGCTTTTATGTAGTATTGCTGTCACATTTGGGCTGTTGAATCTGCTACTAGTCTCTCGCTCCTAGACAAGGTTCAAAAGAGAGTCGCCAATCTGATAGGCCCTGAACTGGCATCTAAGCTTCAGCCTCTGTCCCATCGACGAAACGCTGCATCCCTCTGCCTGTTCTACAAGTATTTTAATGGCGAATGCTCTGGTGAATTGCAGACACTTGTGTCCCCACAACGTAGACACCCTCGACAAACCTGACAGGCAGCTAAATCCCACCCCCACACAGTAGAGATCCCTAGATGTAAAAGATCTTTCAACTCTAGTAGTTTCTTCCCCAGAACCGCTAAACTATGGAATTCCATTTCATGAACCTGCCTCCACAACTGTACTGACATGCAGAACTTCAAGTGTAATGTGAACCGACATCTTGCTGCCCAAATCCCAACATAGTACCCAGTAGGTGTTGCCCCTGATAGTATCCCCCTACACTAAAGTGGCAATGTGCCTTGTTTGAGGTGAAAATGTAATAAAAAGATATATCGTTAACACTAAGTTACCGACTATAGTTAAGGATGACTGAAGGGCATTTTACCATTGGCTGCTACACCAAGATGTTGCGGGTTAGAGTGGCACTCTATTCTCATGATTACACACACCACTTGTTCTTGATTCCCTCAGAATGCTGATTGTATAGCAAGAGGACATTTTTTACATAGGCATCACCACTTATCAAGGCACAGAGGTCACTCGAGGATAAGGGTTAAAGAGTGTACAGTAGAAATTGGACAATATAGTAATCGTTAGTAATGGAAATTCGGTAAATTTGTAGACTTATATGGAACGGCTCATCAAAAACTTGTTTACGTTAGACTTGAATACAACCACATTGTAGTCAGCTGGAAAGCAGGAAAACGGAAGACAATTCCATAGGCGTGCTGTTCTGAGAAATAAATTTTGTTCATGGAATCTACGTTTCAGTTTAGGCACAGATAAAGAGTGGGGGTAATTATTGATAGTGTTTTCTGCTAGACGGGTGTTTCTTGTGAAAGTTTGGCGAGGGGGAGCATAGATTGGAGCTGTCGAGCACCTGCCCTGAAAATAACGATAAAGCAGAGACAAACTCGCAACGTCTCTTCTGTGAGAAAGAGGTTGCAGGGAATAGAAAAGGACATCACCTACGAGGCTCCGAAGTCTATTTTGAACTCTATCGAGGCAGGACAAGTCCTTTCTAGAAGCTCCTGCTCAGATGTGGAAACAGTACTCCATCCTTTGACGTACCTGACTTTTATATAGATAGATAATTGCATCAGCAGTGAGATATCTACTGAATCGATAGAAGGATCCCACCATTTTCCCAGCGGCCTTGGCAACGGATTTAATGTATGCGTTCCATTTAAGATCAGAAATAAAAGCCAAGCCCATTTTTTAGTATGACTCAACCAATAATGGAAGCCTGATCTCTTAGACTATTAGCGAACACTCTTAGTATTTATCGTTGTAACAAATGGGCTAGTTGGAAATATATTTATATGTGGGTGTGGGTGTTTGTCTTTGTAAGTGTATAAGTGTATATATATATATATATATATATATATATATATATATATATGCGTGTATGTATATATGTAAGAACTTCGTTTAAAAACACTAGGATATAAATGCATATATCTGCATTATATATACACACACACACAAACACACACACAGACACACACACACCACCCATATATATATATATATATATATATATATATATATATATATATATATATATATATATATTGTAATATATATACATACAAGGTTTCGTTCTTTTATTTTTTGTCCTAATCGTATTAGTTAGACTGGTTTCATCGTGTTCAAAAACACATATTCAAAACTGTAGGGGTGCATTGTCACCCTTATCTCCTCCGCTGCTCAAACCCCAGCCATTTCTATCGACAAACTAGATCTTTTACTCAACCATCAGCTCGCAGTGGCAAATTTCGCTTCTTGAATTCACCAGTGAAATGTCTTCCGACAACACAATCTTTACCGTTGACTAATCAGTTTTCCAAGTCATGTTTTTGTTTTAGGTTGTTTCGTAAATATCCTTTCTTCTCTTCTCCTTTTTTTACATTTTCACCTCAAACAAGGCACATTACCACTTTGGTGTAGGGGCCACTATCAGGGACGTAAGCTACTGGTGTATTATGTAGGGAGTTGGGTAGTAAGATGACGGTCCACGTTACACTTACCTTAAAACTAAAACTACGCACACACACACGCACACACACACACACACACACACACACATATATATATATATATATATATATATATATATATATATATATATATATATTACGTTTACCATTATTATTATATATTATTAAGTTTACCAAAATAATCCAAGATGGCAAAACTAAAGTATATTATAAATATTATATTCTCTGATGAGAAGGAAAATATTTCTTCTAAACTCCTCAGATTAAGGACTATCCACTTATTTTGTGCTTCCTTTTAAAATTAAATATGTTTTTAACTCTTTTTCAAAGCGTTTTTTAACATGTTTTATCAACTACTAGTTCTTATATATATATATATATATATATATATATATATATATATATATATATATATATGGTGTGTGTGCGTGTTTGTGTGTGTGTGTTTATGTGTATATTATTATTTAACATATCAGCATAAAATGTTACAAGGAATGTTATTCTTCTTTTTTGCAAACGCCAGAACAAGTAAAGAATCTTCATATACGTTATATATATCTTAGATTTGTGATGTATGGATAATCTTTCCTCTGTGAACTTTTCCATTGTTTCCAAGTTATATCTAATGTATTTATTTTAATCAGTCTTGTAAATCTTACTTTTATCAATAGTTGGAACACATCGATGAAGCTTGATATTTTGTTTCGAAATACTCCTTTCCGTTTATTTAATAAAAGTTAAACTAATTATTGAGTGAGAATCGCCAGTAAAAGTTACACGCAACATGCGTGTAATTAGTGATGATAAAAAACTGGGCACATCGAGTACATATTTCTGGTATTTCATTAAAAGCTTTGAAATTAGTGTAATATTCAGTCGATGTGTGAGCAGATATAACTGCTATCTGGTCTGAATTTAAAATTAAAAACCTAAAAAACATCAATATCATCTTGGCGACTGACAGGAAACGGCACCCTAGTTATCGGCGCCATTAATAAAGTTCTGTAGCGTTCCATAAAGAAATTGCTTGCGAATCATCTAAGAAAGGAAATGAAAGATTAATCCTGGGAATCTTGAACCCCATGCTGTGTGTAAAAAAGTTTTAGAAATGATTATCTGAAGATGTTTATATTTAGCTGACCCACGTGCCTTTTTCTTTGAAAAATACTGTTTCTTTTCAGTTACGGAAAACCATAATAACCATAATAGCCGATAATCTTTTGATGGTTTTCCAGCTCTCCTTAATATTAACCGCATTTAATTATAATAATAAACGAGTGGTCAGAATACATATATTCCCGATAGGAATTTTTAATTAAACAGGCTTGTGTTCAAGAGATTTACTAAATAGTACACCGTATCTCTATCTATATCTATATCTCTATTATAATATGGCAGTCACTTTGCGTGTGTGAAAGAGATGTCCTTCCTTAAGGTTCCCAAACGCTTGAGCTTATCTTTTGCAAATTTCACACAAAACTAATTTATATGGCTGATAGTGTTCTTAGATATATTTTATGCAGAAATTCATCTAATTAGTCTCTAAAATCGAAAAAATCTCATCCCAAATAGACACCTGAAAGTATCCTGTACCTCTATAAGGCCACCATTCGCCCATGTATGGAGTATTGTTGTCACATTTGGGCTCGTGCATCTGCTACTAGTCTCTCGCTCCTAGACAAGGTTCAAAAGAGAGTAACAAATCTGATAGGCCCTGAACTGTCATCTAAGCTTCAGCCTCTGTCCCATCGACGAAACGTTGCATCCCTCTGCCTGTTCTACAAGTATTTTAATGGTGAATGATCTGACGAACTGCAGACACTTGTGCCCCCACGGCGTAGACACCCTCGACAAACCCTGTTTCCCTAACTTTACTGACACGCAGTACTTCAAGTTTAATGTGAACCGACATCTTGCTGCCCAAATCCCAACATAGTGCCACAGTAGTTGCTGCCTCTGATAGTAGCCCCTACACCAAAGTGGCAGCCTTGTTTGGGGTGAAAATGTAAAAAAAAATAATATAAAAAAGTATTTTTCTTTATGATAAAAAAGAAGAATTTTTTACCAGGGAATTTTATACGTTACACCACACTATCAAATGCTCCCTGTTCAAGCCTGGGTGTAATTTACCATTTTATTTTTATTTTTTTTTTATTGATGAGTTCAATTTACAATAAAAGAAGAGGTACCATTTAAAATCGCCGCAGACTATTTCTTCGTTTGCATATTTTAAAACAAAATATTAATCAGAAGTGACTTTTCCAGGGCATTCATCGTCAAGTCCAAATATAAGCTGATGTGATATTGTAAACAAACACAGATAGATCTCGATGGATGACATTATCATTATCATCATTATTATTTTATTTTATTATTTATTCTTTTTTTGCCAATTAGTTCACCGGGCAAAGTATATTCAATAAAGGATTGATTCTATAATAATACGCAATCTAGATAAATTAAAATATACTTTTTAAATTCCGAGCATCTAGCTAAACACCGAGCTAATATATATATATATATATATAAATATATATATATATATAAATATATATATATATATATATATATATATATATATATATATATATATGAATTGAAATTTCAAGTCTCAAAGTACACAAACAAAATAACGAAACTATATTTGGACAAACCGAATTCGCCATTGATATTTGCTTTATTCAATGTTCACGCAAAAAAAAAAAAAAACGAAATGAACTAAAAGAAACATATCAGTTAATTTTCCTGACACAAAATGATTCAATAGTCATGTGGAGAAACCTAGTACCATATTGAACATGCACAGACAAGCATAGTTAGCCTGGTTATAATAGAGGATTGATTCTATAATATAATACATACGCAATCTACATAAATTAAAGTATCATGTTGAAGCGCATTATACGACCGGACAATACCGGGCGTCCAGCTAGTATCTAGATTCATTTACCCTGAAGAAGACCGAAGGATTGGTTGAAAATATGTGCTTTTGAACAAATATTTTCGGGGTTTTTTTCGAAAGACTTGGGAAATTAATACAGAAAAGATATTAACATGTATATTTTTTCGTATTGATTTTTTTATCCATACACATATATCTGATGAGAATAATGGAAATAGTATTCCGACGATTATATATATATATATATATATATATATATATATATATATATATATATATGAGAGAGAGAGGGGGGTTCAAAGATGGTGTAACTAAAAGAAAACACAATTGCAACTCATCTTCTAATTTTCGGATTTTGTAATCATGCCCATATTCCTTTTACTTTCTTTTAAAGTTGATGAGTTCCTATTCTTCTAGTGAGTAAAGACGGTCTAGTATTATATCTATAAAAGTGAGAATGTGTGTGCTAGGGTACTTCTCAAGCTATATACTCAACGAAACTTTTATCTACAGACTTGAAATTTAGTATATAGAATATTCAGACATATGGAAAACTTTTTAATTGGTTTTCATCTGGAAAAAGGGGCTACTAAGGAGTCAAAATTGAAATATTAGAACGCGGATTTTTTATCTGTTTGCTTATTGTTTCACGAATGTTCATGCGTGAATGATTTCCTTTGCCAGATTACTTATGTTAAAAATAAGTTAGTTTTAAAACCCTTTTTACAGATCAAGCTGACCCAATGATTATCGTACTTGATTCACTATCTTAAGGTTTTGGTTTCAATCTCAGCTTGAGTATTTTTTTTTACTTACAAGAATGAACTGTTTAGAAAAAAATTATATTCCCACGCACATGTGTCAGCTTTTGTATGAACCAAAATATAATATTTATGCGTGTTTTACAACCGGGCCACGCTTGTTTGAAATATACAACGGTTCTATTCTCACGAATAAATGATTGTATAGTGTTTATACTTTAAACAAATAAAAGAAGCGTCAACACTTGTCGAATCGTATTTACAGCCATGTTTACACTGACTAACTGTTTATAATACTATTTTTAAATAGTTCAATATATATTTAGAAACGTTGTAAATATTTTTGGAAAGTTCCAATTCTCACCTTCCGATATTTTCGCGGCCTTTTAGCACATGTAAAAATCGGACCTTCTTCAGGTGTATCTTGTTAAACTCGATAATCTTTCTGTCGAACCGGGAAATCTTCCTGTCGAACTTGGGAATCTGCACAGAATTTCGAAAGAGAGTAGCCTTCATGAAAATTATGTTAATCATCTACTAGCTGGACCTACTCGGTGATGCCAGTTAATGTATTCACTTGCCTTAAGGAAAGGGAGACTTAAGCAAGTGTAACAAGGAAGACACACACTGCAGTTATATAAAATGATTGTCGAAAATAGTAACATACCCAAGAATTTTCTCTACCGCTCTCCCTCGACCCAGGACTGCACCATAATAAACAAAGTCTCTGACAGTATAGACACAGCACTCTCCCTCGACACTAGCGCACAAGTACATGTATTTGGTGACTTTAATGTCCACCACAAAAACTGGATTGGATTCTCTACTTACACAGATTCAGCGGGCAACACAACACAGCTTCGCTATATCTCACTCCCTGTTACAAATGGTTACGTTTCCAACCCGTTTCGCTGAGAAGCAAGAACAACACGCATCACTTTTAGATCTGTTTTTGACCACAGTTCCCGATGATTGCATAACAAATGCTGACAGCCCACTCGGGAACGATGATCATGCAGTAATAATGGTCGAAATCGCCCTAAACTCTAGACCCAAAACTGAAGAGCCTGTGCTCAAAACAACGAGATATTATAAAAAGGCTGACTGGGAAGCCATCAGAGATCTTATCAGAGATGCCCCATGGGGAAATATTTTTCTCTTTCTGCTGAACAGTGCGCAAATGAGACCACTGAATGGTTCAAAACGGCAATTGAAGCACATGTTCCATGCGGAAATTTTATAGGAAGCCTCAATGGTTTACTTATACTTACGCAACTGCCATTGCTCAAAGGCAGCATGCATACCACAGATTTAACCGACATAAGTTCAGTTCAAACAGACAGAAGTATATAGAAGCTAGAAGTAACGTTAAGAAAGAAATAGCGACAGATAAGAGAGAATTTACTGCAACTACTAAAAAACGCATCGAAGCACAAAAATTAGGAACTCGTGACTCCTGGAAAATCTACAACAGTGTAGTAAATAACGCGCAATCAACAATTCCCCCACTAACAAACAATCACGAGGTTGTTTTCTCAGCAACCGATAAGGCTAATATGCTTGCCAGTCGGTTTGCCTCAAACTCCACACTGGACCCTTCAACCATCCCCTACCTGACTTTCCTTTGCCGACATACGCCACGCTAGACGATTTAAAAATAACTCCTGCTCAGGTGCAGTCTATCATAAAAACCTTGACATTTCAAAAGCATGTGGACCCGATCTCATCCCAGTTGTGCTATTAAAAAGTGTTCAGCCGAAGTAGCTCCAGTTCTCTCCAAACCTCTACAACAAATGCCTTAATGGATCTTGCTTTCCGGGCTGTTGGAAAACTGCTTCTGTGATACCAGTATTCAAGAATTCTGGCGAAAGAACTGACCAATAAAATTATCGCCCCATTAGCCTCCTCCCACTTTTCGCCAAAAGATTTTAGACCATAATTAACCATGCTTTAGTCCAGTACCTTACAGATGCTAAACTTCTGACTGACAAACAATACGGATTTAGACAAGCCTGTTCACCAGCATAAATCCTCAGTGTAGTCTCTGAACGTATATACCATTCACTGGACAAAGCGGGGGAGGGCAGAGAGGTAGCTCAAGATATATCTAAGGCTTTTGACAGGCTATGGCATGAGGGTGTCCTCATGAAAATTAGATCATACAGTATCACTGGCAGAATACTTAACATAATTAAATCCTTCTTAGATAAGAGAAAAATCCAGGTTGTCCTCGACGGTCGTACATCTAAAAAATTTGTATATAAATGCGGGAGTTCCTCAGGGGTCTATCCTTGGACCTCTATTGTTTCTAATATTCATTAATGACCTCCCCGACAAAATTGCCTCTGAGATGGATATATATGCTGATGACACTACACTCTATAACAGGCACGAAAGAAAAACAAATGAACACATATCTAAAGAAATGGCTAAAAAACTAGAGGATGACCTTCAATCTGTAGTGGAATGGGGACAAAAATGGATGGTCACACTCAATGCTGCCAAGACTAAACTGGTTTCCTTCAATATTTACAAGAAACCTTCTCAGCCACCAATGGCAATGGCCAGTGACTCTTAATCTGAAAGTACATCTTTCAAGCTGCTTGGCCTAACGTTCACAGGAGACATGAGTTTGAACAATTACATTGAAAGTATTTCCAGGGCCGCTGCGAAGAAGGTAGGCCCTCTCTATCGTGCTAGAAAACTACTGACACCCGAAAGTATCCTGTACCTCTATAAGGCCACCATTCGTCCATGTATGGAGTATTGCTGTCACATTTGGGCTGGTGCATCTGCTACTAGTCTCTCGCTCCTGGACAAGGTTCAAAAGAGAGTCACAAATCTGATAGGCCCTGAACTGGCATCTAAGCTTCAGCCTCTGACCCATCGACGAAACGTTGCATCCCTCTGCCTGTTCTACAAGTATTTTAACGGCGAATGCTCTGGCGACGTAGACACCTTCGACAAACCTTACAAGCAGCTAAATCCCACTCCCACACAGTAGAGATCCCTATATGTAAAAGAGCTTTCTACTCTAGTAGTTTCTTCCCCAGAACCTCTAGACTCTGGAATTGCATTCCAGGTCCCTGCTTCCCCAACTGTACTGATATGCAGAAGTTCATGTGTAACGTGAACCGACATCTTGCTGCCCAAATCCCAACATAGCACCCCAGTAGTTGTTGCCCTTGATAATATCCCCCTACACCAAAGTGGCAATGTGCCTTGTTTGGGGTGAAAATTTAATTTAAAAAAAATGTTAATTATGAAAAATGATGAAATCTGAGTTAATTGACTAAGATAATATATGAAAGTTATTATTTTCGTAAAGCGGTGCGAAAATGTGGTTTGAAATTATGAAAAATGATCGTCTAAATTAGTAACATATCCAATAATTATTTTTTTAAAATTCATAAAATGTGAGTTAATTGATTTTAGTGCTTGTAATGAAATTATCAACCCAGATAATATATCAAAGTTATTCATTTCGTAAAAGGGGGCGATAATGTTGGTTATAATTATTAAAAATGATTGTCGAAATTAGTAACATATCCAAGAATTAGAAAAAATTATGAAATGTGAGTTAATTGATTGGTGTGTTTGTAATAAAATAATCGGCCCACACAATATATCAGTTTCCGTAGGTGGTTAACAAAATTCTTCTGAATCTACGGGGAATGACGTCACAGTTGTTGCTGTGAGTAGAAAGAAAAATGGTTATGTTGCTTTTAAACGTGCTCTGAAGTTATCTGGGGATTAACAAACCTTCACTTTTGGGGTGGGGATGAAGGGGGTAATGTCCATTTTGGGGTCACTATGCCATCTCCCACAATGTCATATTCCAAAAATATGGAATCATATTCCGGAAATAACATCGTTTCTCTTATCTGTTGTTGGTGAGAGAACTACATTAATATTGAAAATTGTGGTAAAGTAAAAGTTGCCTAATCATCATTCGCGTCAATGCATTTATGTAATTTTTTAGAAAACCTGCTGAATTATGGCCAAGAAATGATGTCGTTTCACTTACAATGATGGTGTTAGTAGTAGGGAAGGAAAGAACACAGTAATGTGGAATTTTGTAGTGAAGCAATGGTTGCCTAACCACAAGCTTTTCAACATATTTATTTATATGTTTGTAAAGCCTGCTGAGTAATCTTCTGAAAATGACGATTTTTTTCCAAAAAAAATTGTTTTCGGTAGTGGGAAAAAATTAAACAGAGTAATGTGGAATTCGATAATGAAGCAAAGGTTGCCTAATCACTTAACTGTGTCAATATATGTATGCATTAATTTTGAAATCCTGCTGAGATATCTTCCAAAAATGACATTTTTTTTTTGCAATTATAGTGCCAATCGTGAGGAAGGAAACTAACGCAGTAATGTTGAAATTATGGTGAAGCAAGGGTTGCGAACTCATTAAATAAGACAATGTATTTATATATTAATTTGGAAATCCTAGTGATCAATCTTCTAATAATGATTTCAATTATCTTAAAATTATAGTAGCCTTGGTGGCAAGAGAAATTATTTCATATATTTTATACAATACCTGTCGAAGGTATGTTTTATTGTTTTATACATGTATATAAATTACCCGTCCAAAGGTTGGTAACCATATTTTAAATATGTGTTGTAAATTACCCTTCTCTAGAAGGTAAAATTATTTTATATACATTTTCTTTTCCATCGTCGCGGCACCGGTTTGCTCCTACCTGCCTACTACCACTGTTTTTTTTACTCAACCCGCACCTCCAAACACCCGGGCAACGCCGGGCACCCATGCTAGTTTATAATATAAATATTATCTGTTTATTTAAATGTATGTATGTATATATATATGTGTGTGTGTGTATGTGTGTGTATCTACCTAAAACTGGGCACTTTTCTACAGTGAGGGGTCGCTTTTTTCATCGATATTTTTTAAAGTTATCCTCTCTTCGATTGACTAGCCTTAATTTAAACCTTCGTAAGTTTCGGTTTGGCGATGGACCCAACAGCAAAGACGTCACGTTTTTCGCGTTCTTTTCCTCCTTCGCGATACGGTTTCGAGACTGGCTGTCTACTACCACTTTTTTTTTTTTTGCTCAACACAGACCTCCAAACACCCGAGCAACGCCGGGCACCCAGGCTAGTTATGAATAAAAAGATGGCTATTATTTTACTGCTAATCATTTATTTTTTCCTGATGAATGTTGGTCAATTATTATTGTAAAGCCCAATTTATACTTTATGTTTCCTTAAGGATTTTTATATGCATTTAAATTACAGGAAATACCAAAGAATGTATTATTTCCAACAGCGTAGGAAATAATAAGCAATCAACAATGCCCCACTATCCAACAATCATGAGGTTGTTTGCACGGCTCCGAGAAAGCTAATATGCATGCTCGTCACTTTGTTTCACACTTTAGTTTAAATCCAGAAAACCGCTACCTCCCTAATTTTTCTTTGCTGACAAAAACGATACTAGATGGTCTTAAAATTACTCTTTCTCAAGTACATGATATCATAAAAAACTAGTCGCCTCAAAAGCATGTGGATCTGATTTTATCCCGACGATACTATTAAAAAATCCTCCGCTGAGGTTGCTCCAGTTCCCTCTAAACTTTTCAACAAATGCCTTGATGAATCTTGTTTTCCTGGCTATTGGAAAACTGCTTCTGTGGTACCGGATCACAAGAAATCTGGTAAACGCTTTTTTCTTTCAATAATTACAAGAAACCTTTTCAATAACCAATAGCTATGGGTAAGTATAAATTACCTTAAAATAATTCGTTCAACCTCTTCAGCTTAACATTAACAGGAAACATGAGTTAGGACAGATACATCTAGGGCATTGCCAAGGCAGTTGCGAGGAAGGTGGGCTCTCTCTATCATGCTAGAAATTTATTTACGTCTTACAGTATCCTGTACCTCTACGAGGCCATCAATCGTCCATGTATGGCATATTGTTGTCACATTTGGGATGGTGCATCTGCTACTAGTCTCTCACTTTTGGACAGTGTTCAAAAGAGAATCGCCAACCTAATAGGTCCAGAACTGTCATCCAAGCTTCAAACTCTGTCCCATCGATGAAATGTTGCATCCTGCCTGTTTTACAAGTATTTTAATGGTAGATGTTCCACCGAACTACAAGTCCTTGTGTCCCTCTCCAACGTAAGTATTCCCGATAAATCCGACAAGCAGCAAATCTCACCCCTACACATAAGGGATCCTCAGATGTCAGAAAGTCTTCTTTACTCTACAGAAAGTCTACTTTACTCTAATATTTTGTTCTCCAAAATTGCTAGACTTTGGAATTCCTTTCCGGGTTCTCTGCTCCCCAGCTGTACTGATATGCAGAAGTTCAAGTGTAATCTAAACAGATATCTTGCTGCTACACTCCCTACATAGTACCCCTGCAAGTTATGTCCCAGATAGTAACCCCCTACATCAAAGTGACACATTGTCTTCAATGGTTATTCAATGGTTATAGTTATATTAAAAAATAATTCGATTTTATTGTCCTAAATAAGAGTAATTTGCAGTTAGTTCATTAAAGGACATGGCTTACAAGTATTTTTCAATTACGCCTTAGCTTACTTGATGGGGTTGGATTCTTCGCTATTGTTTTGTAGTGTTTGTCATTAATGCTTTCGTTTATTTCTCTCTTCTATTACTAGCCAAACAAAATTTAACACTTTTTTAATTTCATACTGACAGTGAGAAACATAAAGAGAAAGCGGCTCCAGCGAAGTTATCGACGATTAATCATTTCTGTCCCTCTGTCTTTGTCTCTGTCTCTCTCTGTCTCTCTCTCTCTTTGTCTGTCTGTCTGTCTATCTGTTTCTCTCTCTTTCTCTCTCTCTCTCTCTCTCTCTCTCTCTCTCTCTGACAGCTTCTCACTCACACTCATTATTCCTCTCCTACTACTTTTCTATAGTGACCATGAGTCAGGGAAAAGCTAAGCTAACAGCAACGATGTCGATTAATGGTACTCTCTCTCCCTCCCACTCTCTCCCTCTCTCTCTCTCTCTCTCCCTCCCTGGCACCTCTCTTACTCACTTTCGCTGTACTGTTGCTTGATTTAATTTCCTCTTACTCTCATTTTATATTGCCGAGGAAGTACATGGAAAATAGAAAATGGTGACGACTTTCTCACTCTCTTTGTTTTCTTCTGTCCATCTTTCTTTTAAACGCCGCTTTCTTCACCATGCGAGGATCCTATTGTAACTATGAAACTAAAAATTGAAAAAATAAATTATGAATAAAATGAAATATTACCACAAACAAATCGAAACTAAACATAAAAAAGTCAACATTTGAATTATTAAAATTCAGTTCTAAGCACATGCTAGTTTAGTCTCTTTCTATATTGACGAGGAAAGACACTGAGATAAGAAAACGACGGCCACTCTCGATTATTTTCTCTCTCATTTTACTTCTGATTACGCTTTCTGTACCCTTTCTCATCGGTCTTTTCAACTAAAGAAGAAAAACAGTAAGAGGTAAGGGACAGCGACGGTGTGGATGTCGACGACTGCAAGTATGACGCTCAAAATTAGAAAAGTCCGTTATAAATTGGAAAAGTCCATTATAAATGTAAGAAAATAGCATCACAAATATATTACAGAAATGGTAACATTAAAACGTCAATATTTGAAAAGATGGAATTCATTTTTACAGCACACACAATTCTTAGACATAAATAAACAGTACGTTAGAAATAGAGTGGCATTTGTTTGTTGATATTTATTTATTGTAGTTATTCTTTATTATTGCATCTATTTCTAACTCTCTTAAAATGTTAGGACTTTTACTAACCAAAACTCTTCCTTTTACTCTCTCTCTCTCACTCTCTCTCTCTCTATCTCTCTTACTCACTCTCTCACTATCTCGTTTATATTATGTCTCATTTTCTTGAATTCTACATCTATGATCGACTGTTTACCTTTGTTTGCATCGTATTGTTCTTATGCATGGTTCAATGATGACGCCGTTGTCAATAGTTAAGTCAGATCAATTGCAGTTTCCCTCTGTCTATCGCATAGTTTGAGCTGAAATAGTTAAGAAGCTGCTCTTTCGATTGATGGTTTCATACATGTGATTATACTGTACAGAATCACAGGCAGTGGTCCAGGACAAATGCTGATCATAACGCATATATGTGACAATAATAAAGAGACAATTATGACGTCTAGAACACCATGATCGTTTATTATACAAGCTAATGTTAAATGCTTCAAAAGACATAATCTGGGCTATTACCTTACAAATCAGCTATCGATCCATTCGCATAAGATTACGTGTGTATTTGGTTTTGCAAGGATATTCTTAGAAGCGACATTTTTAAGTAGACAGATTATTTACTGACATTTAAGTACTTCAAGTTTATTTTACAATATTTTTTCAGCAAGATTTTATATTTTCACAATACAGTTTTCAGCTTTGATTGATCGTATCGAAAGTTTTACAATTATTTTTTTCCCGATTCCATTTTTTTATTAGTTAATTTTTTCTCCATATTAACAGATGTTGAAAAATTGAAAAACGATTTAGAAAGATTTCTTTATAGCATGGAAACGTAGTTTGATATAATCAATTAAGCCTGAAGAATCCTAGAGTGGATGAAACGCGGAATATTCAGTGTAGATTAATCGCCATATACATTTTATAACTTACTAACTAGCTCTACCTACGTATTGAGCACTTTTGAAGTAAATAGTTTACGCATAAATCTATACTTTCGTATATTAATTTTAATTAAGTAGTTATATATATATATATATATATATATATATATATATATATATATATATATATATATATATATTAGAACCGCGGGAGACGGTGGCCTTAGGATATGATTTTTTCAGGTTACGATATGTTTTTCTAGCCCCTGATTATTTGTATTCGGTATTTGCCTCGCCTTTCGGTGTTATTTATAATGTTATTTAATTATATACATTTATATCATATAATGTACTGTATTTTGTTACTAATTTGTAATGCCGTATCCCAGAGTTCTACTATTATGTCTTTATTTAGATCTTAGGTAGCGAAAATTTAAAATATAAAATTAAGCAACAATCCCCCCAAAAAAAGAAACAAATTCTTATATCGCTAAAAAATATAACAGCACATGTTATATTTAAAGCAATAAAAAACCCGGTATTTTTATAAATAATTTTTCTGGGTGCTAAAATTATAGGTTTTATTCATAGATCCCAGTTTACTGTCTTTCACATACAGTTGTTTCAGTTCGTTTAACCTTTTCTGGCAAGTTTGTCGCATTACCTTTCTCAAGTGATTGACCGTTTCGTCTCTTTGTCCACAGAGTTTACATTTATTTTTTTCATAGGGTCTGTTCATCCATCTTGTCAGTAGTATTGGCAAGGTGTTATTGTAAGTCTCTTCTCATGGCATTCTAATGGATTACCCATTAATGTATTCATATTTTCAATTTTATTCTCATTTTTTCTTTATTCGCTGCTGTATGAATTACTTATTATGCTGGTTTGCTTTGCTTCAGTGATCAATTTTTATCGTGTGTCTTCTAAGCAGCTGTATATACTTTCCAATCCCTCTTCTTCCTTCGCACATTTTTCACGAAAAGTCCATTGGTATTATATTTTCAAATGCCCGGTTCAGTAGGTATAATTCATAGAGACGTTCATTCCTAACTTCAGAAAAATGTTAGTTATGTTACCGACATGGTGGGTAAAACTAAGTATTCTTTCTACTTCGGGACCATATATGAGTGTGTCTATTTTCGATTGATTATTTATTTCACATTTTAAAGTTTGAGACAGGGTTAATGTATATAAAAATGTAGACACGCGTATCTTTATCAAACTTTCTTCCACACACACACACACACACACACACATATATATATATATATTTATATATATATGTATATATTTATATATATATATATGTGTGTATGTATGTATATGTACATGTATTTATGCATAGATATATATTAACCACATTTGTCAAAGTGCGTACGTTTTCCTTTTTTATAAAAACCAAAGATCGCATAACGATATTTAGTTTTTATTGCGAATTCTCCACGATAGTTTTCTAACTGCTTAGAGTTTTTCTTTTAGTTTTTTTTTTCTTTTCCTGCTAATTTTTTGTAATAAGTCTTTTAAAGCAAAAGTTTATAATATATTCAATAAGTTTAAGGTGAAGAATTCTCTGTTTTTTCTCTCTCAGGTTATATAGACAGACAAACGTTAATACCTCAGTAAAGTGCTGAAATAATCATGGATCAAATAATTATGAATCAAAAATCCTGGATCAGATAATCATAGATGAAATAACCATGGATGCGATTTTCGTATTATATATTTATTCATGAAGAATACTTAATTCAAACACATCTGAATTGACATATAGAGATTATTATCCCATTCTGAGCTTTTTGTATAAAACTACACTTCACTAAATATAACTTACATTATCTTCTGTTACGTTTATAAGTTCAGTTTCCGAATTCATGAGGCTCGGTTAATAGTTTCGAAAACTGTACTTACTCAAAGAAGAGCAAACAAACAGATATTGATAGAAATATACTTTGTTACACACATGCATGTGTTTGTGCGTGTGTATGAAACAAGGTATATTTCACATACACACATGCATGTGTGTATGTGTGTTAGGAAATGTTTTGTTAAAAATGTATTTTGATCAACAAACGTGTTAGTTTTTCTTAAAAATAAATACCGCATAAATCGTATCTTGTTTTACACTTTTTAACCCCAGCCAAGACATATTGTCACTTGCAACATACGAGGGATCATGTCTTAAATGGGAGAGTGAGATGAATGTTCACAACACATTGCAGTCAGGGAAGCAGGAAAGAGGGAGAGAATTCCAAAGTCTAGCAGCTTGAGGGAAGAAACTATTAGAGTAGAAGGTTTTCTGAATTCTATGGACCTTAACAGTGATCGAGTAATATTTTGATACTTGTCAGGTTAGTCTGGAGTATTATGTCGAAGGGGCACAAGTGTTACCTATTCATCAGAGCACATTCAATATGAAACAGGCACATTGATGAGATATTACGACAATGGGGAAGAGGTTAGAGCTTCGCCGACATTACGGACCTATTAGATTTGAGGCGCTTCTTCTAATTCTATTGGACAGTGAGAAACTAATGGTAGATGCGCCAGCCCAGATGTAACTACGGTACTAAATGCAAGTGGCGAATTGTGGTGTTGTAAAGATATAAGATGCTTTCTGATGTGAGGAATGTTCTAGTTCGATTATTTCATTTATATTTTAATTATGTTTTAATGTATTTGTTTGGTTATATCATTTATATTTTAATTATGTTTCAATGTATTTGTTTGGTTATATCATTTATATTTTAATTATGTAATGTTTCAATGTATTTGTTAATATGTCTATTTATCTACACACTCTCTATCTTTATATATAGAATGGCCGGTTAGAATTAGTGTAGAGTTATAGTTATAATAAAGAATTGCATTAATATAACTGATGCATGAACTTTATATATATATATATATATATATATATATATATAAGGAGAGAGAGAAAGAGAGAGAGAATGATAGATAAATAGAAAGAGATACACACATATCTCATTTCACCCATCCACAAAACGGTTATGACCATTATTTTAAAACCAGTTGTTTAATGATAGTATCGCCGACGAAAAACAGCATTTGCAAGCCATTACTGGGAGTTCAATAAAATGGACTTTCGCTTATAGACGAGTGGATAGGGGAACGACAAGCCAGTACATGTAGAAATTTAGACCGTGTTTATTATGTTTAAATAAGAAATTCGGAATTCAGTCCCAAAACTCAGTCAGAGAACTAACAAAACATTTTATATACAAAACAACGTTTATTTAAGCATAACAAAATATTATAAGAAATGAATATTTATAAATTAAAATATGAAGAAAAGAAAAATTTTAAAAATAAAATAAAAGTAAGAAAAAATGCATGCACATTTATAAACAATTTTTAAAATTGACAAAAGAGGAGAAGGATCCAAAATAAACTTAGTCTTTTGGTGTGATAATCCTTGCTATTGAAACATTAACCTGTAGGTGGAAGCAACATTGAATCTTATTGGTTAGTTACCTGAAATAAACACCACTTAACATGAAATTAACATATTTAATTGGACGATTTTCGACGAAGATGAAACGCGGAGGATTTTTTTTATATATATAATTTACAGTTTTTTGTATTTCAATTCCGAAACAATTTTTGTTTTATTTGAACAGTGAATACAATATTCAAAGTAATTTCCATAATCCATGGATTTTCCATGTAAGCTGATCTCCTCAGAGGAAAGTCACGAGCAAAATATTAAAGTTGATTAAATGACTTTCCTTGAGGAGATTAGCCTTTTGCTCAAATAATAATTTTTTTTGATAATTATATTTTTCTGAATGAAATCTATAAATATAAAAGCGAAAATGTATGTATGTATGTATGTATGTATGTGTGTGTGTTCGCTTTTCCTGTGTGTCTACAAAAGGCTTCTTTCAGAGAAGCGGTCGGTCGGTTCACAACTTTTTAAAACTTTTTATATCACATACAAATCGTAATATCTCACAGTTAACAACGAAACTCGCCTGTATATTTAATTTGCTCGATTTCGGGAAGATAAATATCCAATATTTGTCGCTCGCCGCATGTGGGTTAGCCTTTTTCCTATAACATCTTCGGCGAAAAAAAAAAAAAAAAAAAGCGTTCAGCAGTAAATGAAATCCCGCAGTGAAAACTTGACCTCATTTAAAACGAGCACCTGCTAAATCCAACTAATTAAATAAATTCAAACGTGTTTCCGTTAGCATCTCGCGGCGGGGCAATGGTTACCATCGCACTTTTATTTCACACTTTAATTTACAACTTTGCCTCAAGGGTTCGGGTTCGATCCTCATACTTACTTTTTTTAACCCCCCAAACACCCGGGCAACGCCGGGTACCCCTCGCTATTCTATAAATATAAAATCAAAAATGTATGTATGTATGTATATGTGTTCGCTTTTTCTGTGTGTCTACAAAAGGCTTCTTTCAGAGAAGCGGTCGGTCGGTTCACAACTTTTTAAAACTTTTTATATCTTTTTTTTTTTTTACACAGTGATCACCACTTATCAAGGCCCGGAAGCCACTCAGGGATAAGGGTTATTGCAAGTACATTACGTTAATGTGGAGATATCACATATAAATCGTAATATCTCACAGTTAACAACGAAGCTCGCCTGTATATTTAATTTGCTTGATTTCGGGAAGATAAATATTCAATATTTGTCGCTCGCCGCATGTGGGTTAGTCTTTTTCCTATAACATCTTGGGGGCGAGAAAAAAAAAAGCGTTCAGCAGTAAATCAATTCCCGCAGTCAAACTGACCTCATTAACTCATTAAAACGAGCACCTGCTAAATCCAAATAATTAAATAAATTCAAATGTGTTTCCGTAACGCCGGGTACCCCTCGCTAGTTAAATATAAAGAACTGTAAATTCTAATTTGCTCTATCTACTATATTGAACAATTTATTTGGTTGAGATTGTCTTATATAAAAATATTTCCTCCCAAAAATATTTTATAAGACATAATACTACAAGATTTATTTATCTGTGGTCTAATTCATCGCATTGTTCTGATATATATATATATATATATATATATATATATATATATATATATGGTTTTAATGATGTTTTACATAAACAGTAATATGTCGTTACACAGTCATGAGAATGTTTCGGTATTCTAGTATTAAGTAGTCATGGATATCTCCAGGCAACAACACTTATACTCAAAAGGGAAATTCATACTGAAAAATCAAATCAACCTATCAATAAAGGTTTTTAGGAAAAGAGTTAAAAGGTAAAGTTCAGCTGTGCAAGGACAAATTGATTGGGTGTTGATTTTTTTATTTAGTACGTTAAATAACTCGGGGTAAATCTTAACCTTTTCGCAAAAAGACATCAAAATGCTAATAAAAAGAAAAAGTCTAATATACACTAGCTCATAAAGGTTTTAAGACGAACAGCGGGCAGACAGAGCGGACACTTGTTGCAGATAACATCTATATCCGTTCTTGGCCCCAAAACTTAGCTTTTAAACCTCCAACCCTAACTAATTCATTTTCCCACCCCAACATACTAATTAAAATAAATACATTTAAAAAAATCCACGCCCAATTGTTCTTCGCAAAGCTGAACTTAAACCCCCGACCCTTTTCCTAAACCCTTTTTTTTTCGGAAGGTTGATTTTGGTTTTTCATTAAGAATTTAGCTTTTGAATATAAGCGTTGTTGCCTGAAGAGGTATCTAGTTAGTAAATACTAGAAGACTGAAACATGCTCATGACCGTGTAGCAACACATTACGGCTTATGTTAAAACAGATTATAAGTATATCTTGTTCTGCTTCGGTATTGGGCGCTCTTCCATTAACCTTGTTATATTTCACTGGTTACCTTACCTCTAGAAAATAGAAACCTCAAATTATATATATATATATATATATATATATATATATATATATATATATATATGTATATATATATATATATGGTACCGTCATTTTTATGTAAATTAATTATAGAATATTCAAGTACTTATTATTAAGATCGATCCATTTTAAAGCGCATAATTTCTAGATGTTCTTTTTTAACAATCATCTTGGGTATTCTATTTATAAACAAAAATAAAGAAAATGGCGTCAACGATTGGTGTTGAGTTGTGACAGAGTTATGGCGATGGTGGTTGCCGGCGGGGGTTGAGTAACTGAGACTTTACGTGTGGGAGAGGCGGGATTGTCGTCGATTCTTTCATAACTTCTATCAAGTGGAAAACAACAATAGCGAACTATTCTCTACTCTTCTCATGTCACGTGGTACTACCGAACGCCTCTGTCTGACCTCGCCGTTTTCTGGTCTGCATTAAATTTATTTTTTTACCATTGCTTCTTGAGACGAATAAGAAAATACTTTTTTTCATCTTCTCTTTGTTATTTGATATGTGCGCATTGATCTGATCGATAAACTTAAAAATAACAGACATATTTATTTGTTTTTAGTCACAGACGTTTCGTTTAGTTTATTTGGAATCGATATTTCCTAAGACTGCATCACTTTAATTGATCGTTTGGTCAGCAAAATAACTTAACAGGTGATTTCCTCTGCGAAGGAGGTTATGCTTTACGTTTGTTCTCTAAACAAGTGCCATTGTTGAATGAGCATTCCTTGCTAAGATATATTTTCTTTATCTTGGACGCAAAACAAAGCTAAAAACTCGGCAATTAAAGTCAATCAAATAAAATCATTTCTATCTCTAAAAAATCATTTTGCGTGTATGAGAGATCCTTCCCCAGAGGTTCCGAAATTTTCAAATGTCACACAAATCTAATTCAAAGGTCTGGCACTTTTTTTTAGATATGTTCTGTACAGAAATTTTTTCCGACGTATCCAAAGTGTCGAAAATAGCAAAACTCCCATCCTAAACATAGTATTTCTTTCTGATAGATAAAACAGAATTTTCAGCAAAGGAAGATAATAACATCTTAACGAATCATTTCTTCTTAAAAAAACAACAACGGAATTGTTGACATCTGGCTATATAGCGCAGTAGTAGAGCATTCGACTACAGATCTAATGATCTGCTATTCAAGTCTGAATGGACCCAACCATTTTATTTTATTTTTTATCTTATTAATGAGTTATATTTACGAAAGAAGAATAAGTAACATTTAAAATCGCCGGAAATCATTTCTTCGTTTGCATTTTTAAAAACTAATCAATCATAAAGAAATGACTTTTCCTGGGCATTCATCGTTAAACCCAAATATCAGCTTACGTGATATTGTAAACGAATACAGACGGAATTTGATAAACCACATTCAAATTATTTTTCTCTCCTATTTTTATTTTTTATTTTTTTGCTTGAACGACCGGTCAACGCCGGGCGTCCAGTTAGTATACTATACGCGCAGAATACCAGGACGAGTAAAATAAATACCTTGAACGTATTACATTGACCCCATAATCTTATGAAGCCAATTAAGTAAAATTCCTTGAATTGTTATTTTTTCTCAAAACTCCGTAAGATTAAGCCTTTATTTATATACATTCTTGTAGAATTAAAGTTATATAAAATATTTTATGAAAACTGGTATAAGTTTTCCAGACGAAAAGTTTAGCAGTTGTATATCTTTATTCGAATCTTTCCAGTGTATATACAGCTGCCGAAAAAATATTCGGTTCGGGACAAATTTTTCCTCTCCTAAGACGGATATTATACTAGTATGTGTAACAATATATATATATACATATATATACATATATATATATATATACACACTACTACTACTACTACTACTACTACTACTACTACTACTACTACTACTACTACTAACAGGAGCTGTTAACCGGCGTTGCTCGGTGGAAGCATGCTCCCACCCGTATAAAATTAAGCTGTAGTTGTTGTTGGTTGCCAATCATCTATCCAACTGTTAAGAACGAAATTGACACACCTAAACTCCTCGTTAAGAACGTTCTATGGGATAGATACGCGCAACCTCTCCATGGGCTTTCGGAACAGACACCCTATTTTATAAGGGTGGGGGGTTATCAAAATATTTACCCCAAGTTTAACTTAAATATATGCTGTAAGCATACCCATCTGCAAAGACTATAAACTAAAAAGGAAATTGGAGGATTGCAGTGTCGTGCGGAGAGATGTATACTTGTTTATTGCGCGTGTGTAGAACAGTTAATTACAGTGGATAATGCATGCCGTTATTTCTCAAAAACTACTTGTCTTCGCCAAAGTTAACAGAGATTGTCTTATTCAGCATACTCTTAAACCTAAAGAAGTCGTCAGTTTAAAGGAAATATTGTAGGTGGAGCTAAGGTAAAAAATACCTAATAAAAATACAAAAAAGTTAATGTGTGAGCAAAGTTTAAAATGAATCCTGAAAAGAGAATTAAAAAAAACAATTAATAAAAAATAAACAAAAAAAAATAAACAAATATATAACAAATAAGTCTATCCGTAGGAAATGTAGTGAGGGGGAAGTTTATACTTAAGCGGCGTAAATTATTTTACATTTTTTTTCATTATGGCGTAAATGTAGTCAAAATTGATGAAAATGAGAATTTTTCTGAATGTTTTTTTTATCTGAGAAGAAATAGTTGTTATTATTTGTTAGCCTGTCAAGAAACAAAGCACCCACTACTGTGGGATTAAATAATAAAAAAGGCGGAAAAATAAAATAAAATCAAAAAAGAAAATATGATCTTGCAAGTGTTTAGAGGACGCTCCAAAATCGAAAGATTTTTGTTTTTGCCTAACCATCCTAATCTATGTGCCACTTTGATATAGGAGGCTACTAAAACTCTCTTTTATTAAGAGATTTGTTCATATTTTCGGACGCTGCATCGAACGATATTTTTATTAAATCCAAACATTAAAGGAAGAAGGCTGGGATTACTTTTTAATGTCAAAGATTATTGTTTTAAAAGCGCTTCCATAACATGTACTCTTTAATTAAAAAAAAAGTTAGTTGCCGCAGCACATTTATTAAATGTTTTCATATAAAGGAAATATTGTTGGGCATTAATTTTTTTAGAGCCCTACCATCACTTACTGCTAAATCAAAAGAAAAGGTTTGCATGTAATGAAAGTATTGTTGGATCAGTGGTTGTTTTCAAGTGCAGACAGCAGCTTGTATTCGTGTACTAAGAGATCAGTTCATTTTATCCGCATAGTTTCGAATGCTGAAATTATAGATGATAAAAAGAAAGCTGCGACGAATTTATGTTAATACTCGGGCGGAGACAACAGTTTGTGTTCGTGTACTTAGAGACCGGTTTATTTATCATCGTATAGTTTAGGACGCTAAAACCGTACATAATAAAAAGAAAGTTGTAACACATTTTGTTATTGTACCAATAAATAAATAATGTTAATCTAAATTATAAAAAATGACATAATTTACAACACTAAAATAAACGAATCAACGGCGTTTGAATTAGATATAGACATTAACAGAAGAAGCTGCGCTAACTTATTTCTACCAAATTTCGTCTATTTATTTGTGTAACTTAAAAGTAAATGTCATGGTAAGTTTTTTGTAAACATTAGTTAGTAACATTGCGGAAGAGCGACGATACGAATTATAATTAAGCTTAAACAATCTGTGCCGGTATTGTGTGTGTAGTAAAATGTGGGGGTATAACAATGTAAAGTTATGAATAAGAGCGTGGTGCAATTTTTTATTTAGTTTAATATGCATAAAAAGTAATGTTTCGTGTAGATTGAGTGGTCATTTTGAATACGTTGTCACGTTTTCGTTTTTTGGTATGAATGCCTGCATTCCGGAATAATAGAATTTTATGGTCTCAATGAGATAAGCTGGAATGTTAGTGGGAAGAAATCATTATTTGGGAATAATGAACTGTAAATGTAGTTGTATGTGTATGAGTGTTTTATACAATTAATAAAGGTTGCAGAGCAATATGGTTATAATGTTTAAATAATTATCTGGTATTGACTGGGGGGGGGGGCTTTCGTTTCAGAGGAGAAAATACGGACCACTTTGTCTAAAGGTCTTCGCGGTCGTGATAATGTCGCTCGTAGGAATTTAGGTAGGATTTTATTATAACGAATAAATGTGTATGTAACTGCGTTCGAAAGTTACAAAAGATGGTAGGTAATAGTTTAGACATAATAAATTTGTATGTGGCATCATTTGTTTTTGCAAACCTACCATAATTTGGACCAGATGGAAATTTCTACAATCATTTTATTATATAGTGGAAATATGGCAAACACAAAGAGAAAGTCTATAAAAGTAGATTTACCGGGATTATACAAACCCACCAATTGAAGATGAAGCTTATATAAAAGAGAAGAAATGAAAAAATGACAATATAAAGATATATACATATTATGCATATAAGTTTAATTGTTGATTTAATAAGCCGATAACATCAATTAGGGGCGAGAGATAAAGAAGCGTTTTCTATCTTTCACATGCCCCATTACTTTGTTCCTAATGTAGTTATCAATAGACGTCACATCTCTAATAGGTTACCTACCATCTTCTCTCCTTCTCTGATGAGAAGCATTAGGCTTCGACGTATCTAGATATAAAACATATTAATCCCGCACCCCTAGTTCATGTAATCTCCTTATTGAATCAAAGATTAAATTTATATACATTAGTAATTATCGTTATACTCGAATGTTCATGTTTTTCTCTTCTGTGTATGTTTATATATATATAGTAATAAAGTTTTTAAAAATGTTTTCATAATATTATTATTTTGTATTCCTGCACGTCACCAATTGAAAACGAATAAAGAAAAGTTATAAGCTTTTATACTTTTCGTATTCTTTTTTATTCATATATATATATATATATATATATATATATATATATATATATATATATATATATATATATACATTGAACAAAAGTTTCTTCGTAGATACCTATTGAGACTTTTCTAAGACCTGTATTATTCAAGTATGTGTAACAATATATATATATATATATATATATATATATATATATATATATATATATATATATATATTATAAAGAAGTGAACCATCGCGTAAATTCAATCAACTAAAATAAGATGGAAAACGGGGCGAGGAAAAGGAAAAAAAATGGGGCAAGTTACATGTAAAACATGTACAATTCAATAAAATAAATAAGTCGATTAAAAACAAGATCGTTAAAATACACCCGAAGC
>NC_136488.1:8370459-8392959 GCF_053919585.1 Euprymna scolopes
ACGTGGGTTTAGTATCAACTTGTTTAGTATGGGTTTAATATGGACTAGTTTTAAAAATAAGGTTTCAAGTATATATTTAACGAAATATTACAAAAACTTATGTTTGAAATGACGGAAACTAAGCTGATGGATCAGATAAGAACAATACTTGGATTAGGATGGCATACGCCAGTTGAAATAGAATTGGTCAAGATGAGGATAGTAAACAGCCAACTATACAGTGCATAAGTTGGTGGCGTTTACTATGCTTAAATCTTGCTCGAATTTGAATCTGTTAAAACCTATCTAGAAATATCTCAAGAGTTAGCAAAAGAAAGCAGAAATGACACCATGGGAATGATAGATCAAATATAGTTCCAAAGGAGATTGTTTACTTGATAATATTGAGAAAGGCATAAATAACAGATAAAGGAGAATAGAAGGTGACTTAACGAGATTAAGATTATGTCGAATTATGTACAGTGGAAAAATGCAAACAAGGAGGGGCAAACCGGTGTAAAACATAACAACACTTTGAAGTTAATGGAATAATAATAATAATAATAATTGTCGGGGACGTCATTTATGAATAATAAAGGTTCAAGGATAGACCCCCTGAGCCACTCCCGCATTTATATCATATTGTTTAGATGTATGACCGTCGAGGACAACCTGAATTTTTCTCTTATCTAAGAAGGATTCAATTATGTCAAGTATTCGTCCAGTGATACCGTATGATCTGGTTTTCCTGAGAAGACCTTCAGCCTATACTGTCAAAAGCCTTAGATATATCTAGAGCTACCGCTTTACCCTCTCCTGCTTTGTCCAGTGAATGATATATACATTCATAGATTACAGTTGGGATATCTGCTGTGGAACGGCCTTGCCTAAATACATATTGTCGGTCGGTCAGAAGTTTAGTATCGGTAAGGTGATGGACTAGAGCTTGATTAATTATGGATTCAAATATTTTGACGAAAAGTGGGAGGAGGCTAATGAAGCGATTATTTAATGGGTCAGTTCTGTCGCCAGAATTCTTAAAAACTGGTACCACAGAATAATAATAATAATAATAATAATAATAATAATAATAATAATAATAAATTCACCGTATTTGTTAGCAAAATCTTTTTACGTGACGGATGTACTAAAATCTGAAATATTGTCGGATGATTCGTTACATTATAACGACTCATCATTTTCTTATGAGTTATTTATGTTTATATTTTGGCATTGTTATATAATACTTAAACCGAGGATCTTCTCTAATTCTTTTTCATATTTTATTTTAATTGTGCACTATTCTTCTTCTCAGTGGGCAATCACGATTGAAGAAAAAACCTGGGCACTCATTGAGTAACGAAAGCGTTCTGTTTTTTAATTACATTTTTGTAATTTGTACGAAAACGACAAACGATTAATCGAAATGCCACACAGGCATTTGTTCTCGAAAAAGGACATTATGTTATCAGTATAAAAGGTTTGTGCAACTCAAAAGAAAAGAAAGGGGAAGATGCCTGTATAATTATTATTATTATTATTATTATTATTATTATTATTATTATTATTATTATTATTATTAGCTCACAAGGAGCTTTCACACAGGTCTTCAGAGATCTTTCCGTCAAAACAGCCTGTGGTGTTGCCTAGAAGCTAAGTGACAACATGTTTCCTCAGATTTCAAGTACTCTTTATCTCTTTCGATAACATTTGCAAATAAATTTGCATTATCGCAACAGCTGCTTAGCATTTATTTCTCGTTGGCAACGGCTATTGATCTTTGTTGGAATCTGACTGTCAAAAAGCCACCCCAAGGTTCCAGTTCTCTTCGCACTTATTCGGCTGGGGTCAGGTCAGTTCATCGGCTTTTCCTTCCTCCTTGGCTCTACTTGGTTATTTGGTTTCGCTCTGTTTTTTTTTGGGGGGGGGATGTGGGTAGTGATGTGACAATGGGGGATGTGGGTAGGGTTGGGTTAGAGAACTTATAGATATGCAGTTTCGGTGTTCTTGGTTCCATGTAGTGTTTCATGTTTTGCCTTTGCAGCAGTTTTTTTTTTTTTTGACCGCGCTTGTTGCTCCTGTGTGTTAGTTCCACATTCAGGATTTTTCTTAACATTTCAGCTGTTTTCATGATTGATGTTCGTTGTATTTTTGCAGGCATTCGTTTGATTTCAATAAACCTATTCTTTTTTCAAAGATTTTCGGGATTGTTCCTAGTGCTCCTACTATTATAGGTATTATTTTGATTTTCTTCATATTCCAGATCTCTTTCAGCTCTCTGGCTAGTTCTGTGTATTTGCTCCGTTTCTCATTTTCTTTGATATTTACCCTGTGGTCAGCTGGAACAGCAAAGTCTACGATTTGATATGATTTTTCTTTCTTATTAATTATTACGACATCAAGTCTTCTTGCTTGGATGGGTTTATCAGTTTGTATGTCAATGTCCCATAGATTCTCGTTTTCAAGTACTGTTGCCGGCTTTTGTCTGTACCACTTGGCTGTGCGTTCGAGATGCAGTTGTTTGCATAATTCCAAGTGTACTACCCTTCCCACTTCGTCGTGTCTTTTCTTGTATTCCTTTTGGGCCATTTTGCTGCATTACTTATTATACGGTTTATAGTCTCGTCTCTTTGTCAACATGGTCAGCATTTGCTGTTTTCTTGTGTTTTGTCGATCTTTGCTTTGATGTGGGTGGTTCTTATCGAGTTGTTTTGTGCTGCAGTTATTAAGGATTCAGTTTCTCGCGTTATTTGTCCTTTTCGCATCCATGTTCAAGTGTTTTCGTTATTTTCATCTTTGTAATCCTTATGAATCTTCCATGTAGTTGTTTCTCTTCCTGCTTTTCTTTTCTTGTTTTATTCTTTGTCTCTATGTTTTCTGTTTTATTTATTTTTTCCGTGTCTCCGCTGCTATGATTATTCCTTTAGTGTTTTGCATTAAGTATTTTTCTAGTTCTTTTTTGCTATCGTTCGCAGAGTCTTCTATATTAACCATTTCCCTCCCGCCGTCTTTCCTTTTTACGTAGAGTCGGTCAACATTGTCCTTCGAATATAGTTCGTTGTGCATGGTCATGAGTTTCCTGGCCTTCTGATCGAGCTGTCTGGGTTCTTCTTTAGTCAACCCTATGAACGGTCCAGAGGATCTTACTAGTGATACTGCCCAAGTATTTATACCTTTTATTAGGTTTCTGCTACATAATTTGGTTTCGAAGAGGTTATTATTATTATTATTATTATTATTATTATTATTATTATTATTATTATCATTATTATTATTATTATTCACCAGAAGTTTTTATACAGGCTATCGTCAAAGAATTATCTGTGGTGTTTCCTGGACTCTGAGTGACAACAAGTATCTCCTAATTTGGAGTACTCACAAACTATTTCAATAACCTTTGCAAATTACTTTGCATTATCGCAATAGCCATTTACCATTTATTTTTTGTTGGTAACGACCATTATTATTATTATTATTATTATTATTATTTAGAAATGCTATTCATTAATTTTATTTAAAAAAAAAACATTATTTCGCCATCGAATGTATGAACGTGTTTGTATTTTGTATAGGATGCGTATTAAATTAGCTGGGAATTGAGGGTCACTCATTATTCAATTGCTAAAAGAGACAGAAAAATATTACAGAGTTTCGTAGAATAACTATTTAGAATAATAATAGTGAGGGAATTAAATAACTCGTCAATAGAAAGCTTTGTTGCGCTTACGATTAATTTCAAATTACGATGAATCAGAACAATAACAGATTTTTAAAGATATAGAACTAAAAGTATATTTTAGTATTTATTCTGTGTTATAAATATATATTAGGACACAGTTTTAAGGAAACAATTTTTTATAAATTTGGCTTTAAAGAGTTTTAGGAAGCATAATATGGGAATACATTTCCATTTGTATAAATTTAAATGTATCAGATTTGTATTGAATTTGATCAATAGAAATTAATCAGACAGACATAGTAAGTTTTGTGAGATTTGTATCGAATTTGACTAATAATCATATACTAGCAGGGAGACTCGACGTTTCCCAGGATTAAATAGGGATCAACAAATGTTCGACTCTCCCATACTTTTATTGCGATTGAAATCAGTAAAAATCTCCCATTTTCAATCAAATCTTGTGATTGCTTACTATTGTAAGGGATGCATCGCGATATACCGGGTGAAATCCTCCCATACCTCCCAGCACTGACTTAATCCACAATATATTCTAGTCTACACTGCACTGTAGTATACCTACTATTGATTAGCGAATCTCTTGACAAAGTCTACCTTTCTAGGGCAATTGCTCTTGACATATCAAAGGCCTTCGACAAGGTATGGCATAAAGGCCTACTTCACAAGATTTCCAGCTAAGGTATAACTGGAAATGTTTTCTCAATCATTAAATCATTTCTTTCTGATAGGCTCATAAGAGTAGTGGTCGATGCACAAAAATCAAACGCCTGCAGTATTAATGCTGGAGTCCACCAGGGGTCCATCCTGGGCCTTACTCTCTTCCTGATCTACATCGATGATCTCCCTAAACACATATTTAAATAATTCGTTGACATCTATGCTGATGACACGACCATCTACGGCAACACATCATAGGCTGTAAATGACAAAGTTCTCTCTGATTCTCTCTCCTCTGATCTCGAGCGTGTAGTTCAGTGGGGAAGACATGGCTGGTTACCTTTAATGCATCTAAAACCAAACTCCTATCTTCACACCATCAACGCTCTGATCCCATCTGGCATCAATTGGGATGGATGGCTCTCGTCTGAGAGAGGTCCCGTGTTTTGACCAAGCTTCTGGGTTTGACCTTTACTCCTGATCTGAAATGGAATACGTACATCAAGTCTGTTGCCAGGGTCGCTGGAAAGATGGTGGGTTCCTTCTACCGCTCCAGAAGACATCTCACCTGATGCAATTCTCTATCTATATAAAAGCCAAGTACATCCAAGGATGGAATACTGCTGCCATATCTGGACAGGAGCTGCTAAAATAGCCTATCCTGCCTTGACAGAGTACAAAATAGACTTCGTGGCTTAGTGGGGGATGTCCTTTTCTCTTCCCTGCAACATCTCTCCCATAGAAGAGACGCTGCGAGCCTGTCTTTGTTTTACCGTTATTTCCATGGCAAGTGCTCGTCTGAGGTCCAATCTTTGGTCCCCCCTCGCCAATCTTTTACGAAAAACACCCGTCTAGTTGAAGCCACTGTCAAAAGTTTTCCCCACTCTCTATCTGTGCCTAAATCAAAACGTAGATTCCATGAACACAGCTTCTTTCTTAGAACAGCACGCCAGTGGAACTCTGTTCCGTCTGCCTGTTTCCCACCTGACTACAACTTGGATGTCTTCAAATCCAACCTAAACAAATTCCTTATGAACCGCCCCCTTAAGTAGACACTTTATGAAATCTCAACACTAACGTACAACGTACTGTACATGCAATAACCCTTATCCCTGAGTGGCTTCCGAGCCTTGATAAATAATGACTAAAATTAAAGGATAAAATGTAAACTGTCAAGTATGTTTCAATATTGCTCTAAACAGAAACGTTTCTTCGTTATTGTCTTATCGAAGACTATATTGTCGATTGTGCGGTGATAAAACTTCTCGAATTCAATCGTAAAGTTAGGCTCTATAAGTTGTTAACTTCGGTGAAAATCAGATATCCTTTTAAATTTTATTGTTTCAGCTATCGATTTTCTATTCTCATCTAAGCCATTCCGATAGTAAACTTATCGAAGAACACTCCCGAACATATGAAGTACACTTGCGTGAAATTTCTAAAAGAAAAAATCCAGCTAAGATATCCAAAAGTAGAAAGCATTGGATTTCAAGAGGTTGTTGATTGTGCTCAATAAAAAGAGCAGAATATTATTTTAATCAATTTGTGGAAACAAAATAACATGTCGCACATGAAGACTAGTCTTTTAATTTAATAACAGAGGCTTCTGTCGCCTGATGAGATTATTCTCGATTGAAACAGTAATTTTATTAAAGCGCCATATGTTAATTTTGTCTGTTTACGTAAAGTTAATAATAATAATAATAATAATAATAATAATAATAATAATAATAATAATATATATATATATATATATATATATATATATATATATATATATATATATATATATATATATATATTAATACTATTGTATAAAAAGAAACTTTTTTCTGCGTGTGTGGGTGTGAATTCGTCATTTATAAACTCGAAAACGACCAGGCTGATTTCTTGGAGGTTTTAAACGAAGGATGTGTGTGAGACTGTTAAGTATCGAAAATCAATTATCGAAAAAATATTATTAAAAGGGGAAGTTCGATTCTGACAAATATTAACATTTTTATACAACCTAACATTAAAGGTGCATTTGGGATGTTTTATCGATATACAAACAGAAATTCCCAGCTTATAAAATAAACTGTACGTTCTTTAAAAAGACGGGGACGCTTTACAAGATGTATGTTTCATTTTAGAGCACAATTGAACGATGATACTTGACTTTTGTACGTTTAATTTTAATTCAAGTTATTTAGTAAAAATAATTACATGAAATGAATAGCTAGTTTTTGATAAGACAGAGCGCGTTCGGAAAGAGTGTTTCTGTTTAGAGAACAATTGAACTCTTTAACTTGTATTTCAAATTTAAGGACAGCCTTTATTCATTTCTACATATAATTTCATTAAATCAACAGCAGATTCTCTACATTGCAAAACAGACTGCAATGTATTCTGAACAAAGTAACTGCAGAGAGGTGTGTGACCTTTTCCCGGTACAGTGCAACCAGGAGAGGGGGGGCTAACCAAAGTACGCAATCAATCGCTTTGATTAAAAATAGGCAATTTCACCGATTCTGAAAATAATATATACATGGGGGGGGGGCTTAATCCTGGACAACATCGAGTCTGCCTTCAAATATATATATATATATATATATATATATATATATATATATATATATATATATATATATATATGAGCAAACAGTTAATAAAATATGTTAAAAAAAAAACACTTTGAAATGAGTTAAAAACATATTTAATCTGAAAAGCAAACACTAGATAAATGGATAGTCCTTAATCCGCGGAGTTTCGAAGAAATACTTTCCTTCTCATCAGAGGGTAGGAATTAGCAAAATGCGGGATCGGATTTTGCATGCAGAAGTATTTGATGAAACAACAAATAAGTCAAAGATTCACTTGAAAACAAAAAAAGTGAAGCAGAGGGAATATGGTGAAGAAAAAGGTGATTACACATGAATAGATAGTCTGGTGGAAGATTAAAAAATCCAGTGACAGTAAAATCCAAATGTAAAACTTTAAGAAAGTTAAAAGAATTTCCATATATATATATATATATATATATATATATATATATATATATATATACTAGCAAAAGTACCCGTAGTTTACTGGGTTCAAAAGCAGCCTACAGAAAATGGACTCTGATTTATGAAAGTATGATAGGTTATGAAAAGGAAGGGTTGTAAAGAGATAGCTTCGAATTTGGGGGTATCAAAACCAAAGCATAATATGATGAAAGTAAAAATAAAATAGATAAACTTCATAATTTATTATACCATACCTGTTCACACTGAAATACTTATCACAATATTCTGTGGATCTATATTAAAAAACCTTGTTACTTTGTGACATATTTCCATTCTATGGAAGTCAGGCGCGAACAAACACCCCATAATTTTATTATACCATATTTCTTCAAACTGAAACATAATTATCAAAATATACTTACGCAGATAGATATGAAAAGTTTTTATTAAAGTTTGTGCCTATTTCCATTCTATGGAGGAGAGGCGCGAACACAGACCCCACAATTTTATTATACCATCTCTATTTAAGTTAAAACATACTTATCAAAGTATTCTTATGTACATCTTTATCAAAAACACTTGTAAACGTTTTTTTTTTTTTACATTTTTTATTTCCATACTTTGTGGACCAGGCGCGAACGCAGACCCCACAATTTTAAGAAATCATCATTATGCCAGATCAAACATAGCCATTCCTGTGTCTCGATTCATCTACTAACATTATATGTGATCAGTTTTCCATAATAGTCACCCATATAGGAGCATTTCAGACGTTCAGCTTTATATTATAGATGTAATGGCTTTTAATAAGATATCCGGACATACAGAGTTGGGAAACAAATAATTGTTTAAGGGGTAAGCGAAAATTTGTTAATAAGAACGATTTACAGGTAAATTTATAAATTAGCGATTATAAAAAATCTGAAATAAACCTCGAGACATCTTTCAGCCGATACATTGTCAAGAGAAAATATCGGTGTCTAAGATTAAAAAGAGAAAAAAATAGTAAATATCGTTTTAAAATATAATTGTTTTACAAACGGGGTGTGTGGAAATGGAAGAAAGGACAGAAAAAATATGTGTGCAAGAAATTACTTTACGTCATTGGCAATATAACATGAACTAACTTGCAAGCCACACTTTATATTATTGCTGTTTGTTTGTTTTTTTGTTTATTTTCGTACTAATGGGCCCCCACATCAAAAGGTCACTCGAGGATAATCGGTTAAGAGATCTTCAGATAAACGATGACTGTTTCCACATTAATAGCAGAAACAATATAGAACATGACCCGAAGGTTTCTTCAGAAAAATTGATCATCCAAAAGTACGCTTTATCAAGTTTGCTTACATTGATCATTACTAGTGTAATTGATTAAGGTGCAGAATCGTGATATTTTGATCCACGAACGGCATTTTCTACGAAAAACACTTTGTTCATTGAAGCATAATTTAGTAAAGAAAAAGAGAAAAAAAAGCCCATACAGTGTCTGTAACTTGACGATTTCTGGTTGTGAACGTTTTCTAAGGTGTGTATTAAGAATTGGTGTTTAGCTGATCACCTACCGTGAATATAACGATACAATCGCGAGAGGTTGATAAAATATTAAAAAAATAAGTGCGCCAGAACCAAAGGTGAAGAATTAAAGCCATATAATTGTCGAACACAAAAGAATATAGAAGCGCATTTTAAAGATAGCGAACGAATAAAGACGCTAAAATAAAAATGTGATATAAACGATTTGGCGTAAAAATAAAATTAAATTAAACTGCGTATAAATCGATGTAAACGATTATAAGTCAATTCTGGCGGCTGATTATAGTGTCTGCAAAGTGAGTGACAGCTCTTTATTCTACTAGGAAGACATAAAAGTCAGTTCAATCGGCATGAAATGTGAAAGAAAAATACATAAAAGGGCGTCGATTTTAAACGTCAACGTAATTAAATGTAGTTATAATTAATTTATGCAATCTAACGTCATGAAATACTGAGGAACTCCGGCGGTAAAATGCAATTAATATGGCGCCTGTGTCTGTGTCGTGAAATTGTATTTGTTTGGAATTTGTTTGATAAACGTGGAGATTCTTTTTAAATATTCAATTTCTCCAAGAATTGTTACAAGAGGTTTTGTCTGTTGGTCTCTTGCGCATCGGTTTGGAATAGAATTCGTATTGTTGGTTGTTTTTGTTTTACGGCATATCAACCCTTTTCATGTCATTTAATGCCGAATCCAGTGATTTTAAAGAACAATTTTTTAATAGCGCATATTTGTCTTTTTAAGTCTATTTAACCCATAGTTGGGACCTTAACAGGTACTACCACTCCGGGTCAGAGTGGACCTGGGAGCGATGGTAATTAAGGAGTTGCTCCACACTCCCCAAAGCCCTCAAGCTGGCGCCTCACCATCGGATATAGTTTAAGGTCATATCCAGGACCTCGTATTGTTGAAGGCGTAGATTGAATCGACATATGTCAGTTTAGATCCGTCCAAAAATTTGTTTAAAAGCTTTGTTCATCAGTTCGTCACGCTTTATGTTTAAATAACAGTTTTTCGGTCTGTTACGTTTAACTTTTAAATATCAGTTACCTTGGTGTGTTACGTTTATGATTTAAATTGCACTGGTCTGTTGGTCTGTTGTGCTTAAGTTTGTAATATAAGTTACGTTGGTTTGTCGGGCTTTAATTTTAAATTGCACTTTCGCTTTTCTGTCACGTTTGGGTTTGAAATAACAGTTTCGCCGTTTTCTTATGCTTACGTTTGAAAGTCAGTAAGTCACGCTGAAGTTCGAAATAACAGATACCTTGATTTGTCTTGCTGAAGTTTTAAGTTTCAATTACATCGGTCTGCCACGTTTACGTTTGGAAAAGCATTTACTTCGGTGTCTCGTGTTTAGGTTTGAAGCACCAGCAAACAAATCGGTGCATCTTTCGAATATTTTACCAATCCTTTTTAAAAAAAAAACAGATTTTGACATTTTTAAAATCTTTGACAAGTTCAAAATGCATTCTATTAAACATGATTTTTTTTTCTTTTCAGAAAAGAATCGAAATTAATTTAAAAGGGTTGAATAATTTAAAGGTTATTTTGAAAGGTTGGTGAGTTTTCGCTTGGTTCGATGTTAGAGGCGACACAATGGAATTGAATCAATAAATAAAGAGGAAAGAAAAGGAAGAGTAAAAGAGAAAAAATAAAAAAATAAACGAAAAAGTAAACTTAAGTTAAAAATGAATAGAACCAGAAGAAAAAAAACTAGTAAAAATGGAGCAAACAAGGAAAAGCGGCAGAAAGTGAGCAAGACAAAAGAAAGGCAGAAAGAAAGAGAAAAAAAAGTGAAACAAAAAGAAAGGCAGAAAGAAAGAGAAAAAAAAGTGAAACAAAAAGAAATAAAGGCAGAAAGAAAGAGAAAAAAGTGAAACAAAAAGAAATAAAGGCAGAAAGAAAGAGAAAAAACGTGAAACAAAAAGAAATAAAGGCAGAAAGAAGGAGAAAAAAGTGAAACAAAAAGAAATAAAGGCAGAAAGAAAGAGAAAAAAGTGAAACAAAAAGAAATAAAGGCAGAAAGAAAGAGAAAAAAAAGTGAAACAAAAAGAAATAAAGGCAGAAAGAAAGAGAAAATAAAGTGAAACAAAAAGAAATAAAGGCAGAAAGAAAGAGAAAAAAGTGAAACAAAAAGAAATAAAGGCAGAAAGAAAGAGAAAAAAGTGAAACAAAAAGAAATAAAGGAAGAAAGAAAGAGAAAAAACGTGAAACAAAAAGAAATAAAGGCAGAAAGAAAGAGAAAAAAGTGAAACAAAAAGAAATAAAGGCAGAATAAAAAGAGAAAAAAAGTGAAACAAAAAGAAATAAAGGCAGAAAGAAAGAGAAAAAAAGTGAAACAAAAAGAAATAAAGGCAGAAAGAAAGAGAAAAAAAAGTGAAACAAAAAGAAATAAAGGCAGAAAGAAAGAGAAAAAAAAGTGAAACAAAAAGAAATAAAGGCAGAAAGAAAGAGAAAAAAGTGAAACAAAAAGAAATAAAGGCAGAAAGAAAGAGAAAAAAGTGAAACAAAAAGAAATAAAGGCAGAAAGAAAGAGAAAAAAGTGAAACAAAAAGAAATAAAGGCAGAAAGAAAGAGAAAAAAAAGTGAAACAAAAAGAAATAAAGGCAGAAAGAAAGAGAAAAAAAGTGAAACAAAAAGAAATAAAGGCAGAAAGAAAGAGAAAAAAAGTGAAACAAAAAGAAATAAAGGCAGAAAGGAAGAGAAAAAAAAGTGAAACAAAAAGAAATAAAGGCAGAAAGAAAGAGAAAAAAGTGAAACAAAAAGAAATAAAGGCAGAAAGAAAGAGAAAAAAGTGAAACAAAAAGAAATAAAGGCAGAAAGAAAGAGAAAAAAGTGAAACAAAAAGAAATAAAGGAAGAAAGAAAGAGAAAAAAGTGAAACAAAAAGAAATAAAGGCAGAAAGAAAGAGAAAAAAAGTGAAACAAAAGGAAATAAAGGCAGAAAGAAAGAGAAAAAAAAGTGAAACAAAAAGAAATAAAGGCAGAAAGAAAGAGAAAAAAAAGTGAAACAAAAAGAAATAAAGGCAGAAAGAAAGAGAAAAAAAGTGAAACAAAAAGAAATGAAGGCAGAAAGAAAGAGAAAAAAAAGTGAAACAAAAAGAAATAAAGGCAGAAAGAAAGAGAAAAAAAAGTGAAACAAAACGAAATAAAGGCAGAAAGAAAGAGAAAAAAAGTGAAACAAAAAGAAATAAAGGCAGAAAGAAAGAGAAAAAAAGTGAAACAAAAAGAAATAAAGGAAGAAAGAAAGAGAAAAAAGTGAAACAAAAAGAAATAAAGGCAGAAAGAAAGAGAAAAAAAAGTGAAACAAAAAGAAATAAAGACCGAAAGAAAGAGAAAAAAAGTGAAACAAAAAGAAATAAAGGCAGAAAGAAATAAATGGGCGAAAAATAGAAAACAAAACCGAAGATAAGAAAATGAAAAAAACATAAAAAACGAAAGGAAGAAATGTGAAGTGAAAAAAAGAAAAAAGAACTGGAAACACAGAGGAAGAAAGAACACGAAAATGAAAGGGAGAATGTAGCAGTAATCTAACTTAAAAAATTGTGTAGATTGATTTTCTAGTAACGATTCGTGAGATTTCAAGCAATCGTTAATTGTTGCCACAACTGGGCTGCTGCATCAGCCACTAGTCTCTCCTTCTTGGATAGGATCTAAAACAGATCTTCAAACTAATAGGTCCCACTTTGTCAGCTAAACACCAACCCCTGTCCCATCACTACAATGTTGCATCTTGGCGCCTGTTTTACAAGTATCTTAATGGAATGTGCTCTTATAAACTCATTTCACTTGTGCTCCCTCGACGTACCTATCCCCAGCAAGACGGCTTAGCAACAAATTAACACCTCTCACTGTTGATGTCTTTAAATGCCAAAATGCTTTCTACTCTAATGGTGTCTTCCCTCGAACAGATAGACTTTGGAATTCTTTTATTGCTACTTGCTTCCCTGACTGTACTAATATGCAGAAGTTTAAATGTTGCGTAAACCAACATCTTGTTAATCTTTCCGAGACATGGTCCCAAATATCATCCTTTAAGTTCAAGTGGCGATGTGTCTTGTTAGGGTAGAAAGTGCGTAAAAAAGGTTCAATTTTCGCTTGATACGAGATTATAAAGTGGAATTGTTTAGTTTAACAATGGTGAAGTAAGCAGACGTTCCCTCGTTGCTCCCTCAACTTTGGGGAGTTGGAAAGTTGACTGTACTAATAAGCGGAATACGTTAAAAGAAATGTCGACACTCTACATACAATAAATTATTTTAAATGAAATTTACTTATTTTTTAATTCTTCATTTCATTTAGATTTTATGAGCAGTAAACACCAACATAGCAATGTTACCTGTTCTTATGCATATAATTTATAAAGAATAACTAGTGTAAATGTTTTAGAGTAAACTTAAACATCCTAGAGCCGCTCAAAAAGTAATGCAGCCCATTTTTATTCCATCCGAATAGATCAAGGGTGATTGCAAATTACATTGTTATAATGACTGAACTTGAAACTTGAAAGAAGGAACTCATCATGGCTTGAATTTATGAAGCCGATACAGTTTCGTTATAAATTATTATTAAATTATATAATAATAAATCATTAAATCATATATATATATATATTAGTTCTATTTAATGATTAATATTCAACGTGCTTCTTATAATTAGAATTCGATTCTTTTATAAAACTTTGTGAGCGAAAACAAATTTAATATATATTATCACATTTTCACACACACACACACACACACACACACACACACACATATATATATATATATATATATATATAATGTACAGTTGCGATACAGTGGAACATTATGCCTATGGATAAGTAAAACATGCTCTCTTTCTTTCGTTGAGCAAACCAGTAAATAGAATAACTAATTACTACTAGCGTATATATATATATATATATATATATATATATATATATATATATATATATAATAGAAAGATCTATTTGAAATTTCATGCCTATTTCCGAGCTTGACTGAAAGATTCCCGAATTAGACAAAAATATTCCTGGGGATCACATCAACCGAAACGTTGTGAAAATAATATTCAAGATGAGAACAGAATTCAAATAATAAAATCTTCATCTTAAAAATTAAGGAACTTATTGTCTTTTGTAATTGTTCCCTTCCTCTCTTCCTCTTCCGCCCTCCCCGCACCCCCAACCTCATTCACTCTTCCACTCTTTCCTCCCAAAATAGCGAACATTTCTGTAAAAGTCTGAGGACGCTACAGACGGCCAAAAAAACGGCCGTGTAGCCGAAACAATAATGTAACTTAACAGAAAGATACCGTAATAAAAAATAAAACGCATATTTGCTCTACAACAGTATTGAGCACTTTATTCAGTTTTTATTAATTACCATCTCCACTAAATATATATATATATATATATATATATATATATATTATACCTACATAATATAATATAAACCGCGCCGCAGACTTCTTAAATCTGCGCTTATCGCAAATTCAAGCACAATTAAACAACGTGCAGGTTTCTATAACATAGCGCCATTAATAAGTAAACTTTTATTAAAAGAACATAATTTAGCTGTAGACACAGGTTAACCTTCTCACACCATTCAAACAGCCCCTGTAATAATTAATGCATATAATTTCAATCAATAAATTACATAACAAAAAACACTCATTTCATTTCTGTTACAAACCTATATTTGAATTTCAACAGATATATTTCTTTATAGTAAGAATATTAACTGCGTTCATATCTTTTAAAATTACATTAAAGACTATATGACGTCACTAAGATTTCCCTCTCTTTAACAGCGCAAGCCCCCCCCCTCCTTTTTGAATTTCCAACGTCTTTTTCCGTTTTTCTGAAATAGAACAGCGTCACACTTTGCACGTGAAACATTTTCAAATATTTTGTACTGGCGTTTTTTGTTTCTTAATCTCATTCATCCAGAGGAAGTTCCGAAACGTTGATGAACACAATACGGTTTGTTCCTTTTTATTTCTCTATAATATAATATATACTGTTTGAAACGTTATGAAAGCAAAAGAACTGTAATATTGGAATTAGCATTGGCCGTAGAACAACATTTTTCAATCAATATCTAATGGGGTTCCTCCAAAGAATTAATTATCTTCTTTATAATTAGATTCAAAAGAAAATAATTACTTTTATCTTTTATTTCGTGCTTTAATCGACTTTATGTTTTTCTTTGCGTCTATGTTGACATTTCTCAAGAGAGGTCAGCGAACGTTCGTACATGCGTGCGTGCCGATATGCAACCACTTGAATTTCATATGACGCAGCTTTGTCTTACACAACAGCGATTGCTCCGTAGCATCAGCTTAAAAAAATGACAATTGTGAAAATTGTGTTGCACTATTAAAACGAGGAGAGAAATTGTCTCTTTTTTTAAAGTAACGTGTGAAAATAATCCTGTTAACTGCGCACAAATTTCATAATTAGATTTTAATATATTTATTGAAGATGGGAAAAAGGGAAAGGTTCAGTGGTTGAAATAATAGGATTTAACCACAAGACTAAAGAAAAAACAGAAATAGAATTGATGAAAAGGGAATAGAGAGGAGAGTGCACCGATATTTAAACCAACTTTGAAAAATATAAACTTATAAGAACAAAATATAAGATAAATGAAATTAGCTGATTTTATTGGATTATGCTCTGCATTTACTTTTGCCTCTCATATATATATATATATATATATATATATATATATATATATATATATATATATACTAGACTACCCGTGACCCGTTGGGTCAGTATGTTATATTAGCTATGGAATTCATGTTTGAGTGTCACACTTATGACGTAAAGAAAATAGGTTTTTTTTTTTACATAACAGAAACATTTCTATGAAAGTATATTAAAATGAAAAATCACGACGGATCATTCAAACATGAAAAAAACTCCCTATTCGTGTAAAGTTACCTATTTTTCCGAATAATCGCTCAAATATCGAAAAGTAAACATGATTTTCCTACGAATCGAACGCCGACGAAAGCCATTAAGCAGCAAAAACGCACATGAACCTACCGATGAGAAATATAAGAATGAAAACCTCATATTGGCATCCTTCAATCAAGTTAAAGAAACTAAAAAAAATAATTAATAAAACCTTAAGCAGAAAAATAACACCTAAATAAATAAAATAAAACTAATATTGAAACAGATTAGTAAATATGTCAGCAAATTCACCGTTCTCACACAACTATTTTGTATCTAGAAATGTAAATAAAAAATAAAAAAGATAGAAGGAAGGAAGAAAGGAAAATGGACGGATAGAGAGTAGTAGTATTGTAGTAGTAGTAGTAGTAGTAGTAGTAGTAGTAGTAGTAGTAGTCTTGGCTTTACTACAATTGTTCTTATGTTTGTCAACGGGTTAAATTGTTTAGTTGTAAGAAAATAGCGACAGTATAGTTGTAATAAAGAATAGTTGCAAAACACCCCCACTCTTCCCATGTTAAATAATAATTTCGAAATAATAACGTTAATATTTCAGTGCGAAGGTCAAAATCTGCAAAAGAAGCGATTTGTGTTTATTTGTTTACATTGTTATGTGTTAATGTTTATAGTGGGTTACATCATTCGTTACAAGGTCATTTCAGTTTTATAATTATATAGATATACTAAATATACCTCCTAATATATATATATATATACAGAGAGAGAAAGAGAGAGAGAGAGAGCGAAAGATAGATATTATATAGAGAAAAAAGAAGAGATTTAATTAGGAATCCTGATGACAACATGCAGCCTTGCCAATGATTTCGATGAGTCTATTCCAACTCCTGTTTCCTATGAACGTTAAGCCAAGAAGCTTAAACGAAGTACTTTCTGGTTATGTATCTTTACTCATAGCTATTGGAGGTTGGTAAGGTTTCATTTAATTATTAAAGGAAACGAGCTTTGTCTTGGCAGCGTTGAACGTTGCCATCCATTTTTGGCCCCATTCACCTACAGACTGAAGGTATTCCTCTAGGGTTTCCGCCATTACCTTAGATATGTGTTCATTAGTTTTAACCACGTGCCTGCTATAGAGCCTGGTGTTGTGGGCAAATATACTCATTTAAGAGACAATTTTATCAGGTAACTTATTTATGAATATCAGAAACAACAAAGGTCCAAAGATATATCCCTGAGGTACACCTGCATTTATATAAAATTTTCTGGACATTCACCCATCGAGGACAACCTGGATTCTTCTTTCATTTAAGAAGGATTTAATTATGCTAAGCATTCGTCCAGTAATACTATAGTATTTTATTTTCATGAGAAGACCATCGTGCCATACCCTGTCAAAAGCCTTAGATATATCTAGGGTTACTATCCTTTGCTCCCCTACCTTATCCAGTGCTTGGTATGAACGTTCAGAGATTACAGTTAGAATATCTGCAGTATAACGGGCTTACCTAAATCTATATTGTTGGTCAGACAAAAGTTTAGCAGCTATAACTGGTGGACTAGAGCTTGATTAATGAAGGACTCAAATATGTTGGCGACAAGAGGAAGGGGGCTAATTTGGCGATAATTTAATGGGTCAGTTCTTTCACCAGAGTTTTTGTAAACTGGTACTACAAAAGCAGTTTTCCAGCTGTCAGGAAGGCAAGATTCGTTAAGACATTTTAAAGAGTTTAGAGAGTAATGGAGCAACCTCAACGGAGCTATTTTTAATAACACAGCGGGGATGAGATCAGGCCCACATGTTTTTGAGGTGTCTAGGTTTTTATCATGTACTTCAGAAGAGGTGATCATCTAGTGTGGTTTCTGTCCGCAGAGGAAAATTAGGGAGGGAATGGTTTGCTGGGTCCGAGGTAGAGTTTGAGGCAAATTGACGAGCAAGCATGTTAGCTTTTTCAGTTGCTGTGCAAACAACCTCATGATTGTTTGATAGTGGGAGTATTGTTGATTGCTCATTATTTACTACACTATTGTAGATTTTTCAGAAATCACGAGTTACTAATTTTTGCTCTTCAATGCGTTTCCTGGTTGTTTCAATATATTCACTCTTAGCTGTTGCTACTTCCTTCTTACAATTAGTTCTAGTTTCTATATACTTTTGTCTGTTTGTACAGGACTTATGCCGGATAAATCTACGGTATGCTTGTTGCCTCTTAGCAATAGCAGACGCGCAAGTAGAAGTAAACCAATGGGGAAAAGTGGAGTTTGCTATATTTCACAGGCACGCCAATAAATTAAAAGTAGTAGGTGTACGTTGGTTTTGTTTGTGCATAGTTGCATGGCGGTTATCGTAAATTGATAGCAACAGAGATGGTAAGGTTAAAAGAAAACATGCTTTCACAGATCAATATATCAGCTGAATTCGTATTCCTCAAACAACCAAAGTAAATATATATTAGGTTTGAATCTGTAAATTTAAAACAAAATTAGTTTTGTTGAGACCATTTCACACACACACACACACACACCCAAACAAGATAATTACGCTTAAGGTCATATAAGTAACAGCACGCATGTGAGCAACACTGAAACGGTTAAGATTGTCTCCTTTGAGTAGGATACACACGTACATTGAGGCCGCTTGTGGGTTCGATATTTTACAGCAACTTTCCCGCTTAGACTTCACTGAACTAAGAAGGTTTTTAATCGGAAGCCATGTTTGTATTACAGAAGAGTTGCCGATGGATAATTATTCTATACAAGTCCTGGAGATAAAGAATTCTCGGTGGGCCACCTGTTTTATAGAGACTCTGGATTTTATAATTTGGCAGCCAAAGAACAAAAGATCCTTCTCGTGTAGACACGGAAAAATCATGTGCTGGAATGCTAAATATTTAATTTTTATGGGCAATTATGGTTTCTGATTGGTAGTTAGCAGAACGTAAATCTATCAGTTCCTATCAGCAGCGTTTATAAATACAATCTCCCTAACTTTTAGGTAGGTACTCCATCAAATATTAAAAACATTTCAACAACAGGGATCGGTAAATTCGATATTACTATGTTTAAAAAAATAATTTTATACTACGAGTTTAAAAAGTTTTGTTTTTGTTTGTTTTGTTTTTTCAGTTTTCATGCGTTGTGTTTCTCTAAAGAAAGGTTTCGACTTACACGAAAAGAAAGCGATAATTGAAAGTAATATATGGTTGATAATAGAGTAGACCCGGATATCCTTCCAAAATACGCCATCTGAATCTGTCTCGCGTTATCACTTGTTCCCGATTAGATTTGAGGAAATTTATTGACTGCTGTTAATTCAAGATTTCTTACAATTTATCAGCTCGTTTGTCACATTCTTGACATTTCTTCAATTAACTCAACAGACTATAAATCCAGAATGAAAATGGATATTTTTTAAAGAAACATTATTTCAAATGTATTGATCTATTTCTCTCTCTCTCTCTCTCTCTCTCTCTCTATATATATATATATATATATATATATATATATATATATATATATATATATATATATATATATATATATATATATATAAGTAAACAGTTCCAATACTACATAAATATACTTGTGGGATTGGAACTTTTTACTAACTATATATACGTATATTGTGCAAATCCATTTTTATTTCAATTAAATAAATATGCTAAATTTTTAAATAACATTATTTAATATATGCACTAAAGTGTGTGTATATATATATATATATATATATATATATATATATATATATATATATATATTATTTAGTTAGTAAGTTAGTTAGAAAATATCAAGTTGGGGCAAAAATAATATCGTTTTTGACATTCAACTATACTTACATCAAAACCACATTATTAACAACAGAAAATCATCGGCACAATAATGCAGAAATTGCCAAACAATCCCCTTCGCCCGTTTAGAGTTATGAAACTGTCAGCCGATATCACTCCTCTATCCATCCACGAATTAAAAGAGATAACGGAAACAGTCCAGACACAGGAACCCAAACTCATCTCTCCTATGCCATCTCTCTTTCCCCCCCTCTCTCTCTCTCTCTCTCTCTCTCTCTATATATATATATATATATATATATATATATATATATATATATATATCACTTTCTAGCGTGCGCTCTCCTTACGTCTTTCAAAAAGTAAAAAGAAAAGGAAAAGATTATAATGAAAGTGGGTGATTTAAGCAAGGTTGAAAAAAACAATATTGGTGGAAAGCAAAAGCCACGCTCGGCAAAAAATTTCAGAGAATGAGTCTATGCATTTGCCGGTGCTTAATAAAGACACCCGAATCACCGCGTCTCGTTAACCGAGCTACTATATGAATCCGCGGTATATCAATCCACAAGGATGACTGAAAAGGGCAAAGCTGATTTTAAAGTTCCTGTATATTGGAGGAAACAAAGCGACTTTGGGGTGTGGCTAACAATTACGAAATCGCCATGATATAATTGGAGGCATATGGCGACCTTATAAAGACTAAACCGCAATAAACTCGGAACTTACGTCAAGCGACTAATGGTGCCGTGAAAAACAAATCTATAATGCAAAAATAAACGAGGATTATTTGCTGAAGAAATAACCTAAGATGAATATTCGAAGAAAAGAAACAATGTGAATATAACTGAAAGGGAAAATAAAAGAAAGTGATGAGAGAGCGGGAAACAAACAGAAAAATGATTTAACAGCATATGGATTGTACCATTATTTCCCGATTTCTGGAAGGCTTTGACTCTGGGCAATTTTTTTTTTTATATATTTTGTTTTCGGGTTGCTGATTACGTCATCCACCTTCATGTTTTCATTCACCTAATCCCAACATCCAACTCCATCCCTGTTTGACGATCAGACAGATTTTGCACTAATATTCATGTTTAAATGTTCTTTTTATTTTAATCAATTAATTATTGTATTATGATTATTTTTGTTGTTGTTTGTGTTCACCCCCTCTCTCTGTCCATTGAGTTTTGTATTTAAATTTTAGGACATCGAATCCTCTACTGTAATAAAACGTCGTGATATAAATCTGTGAGTGTTCAGGCATTCTGAATTTTTGCCACTCGTGTGTCTCACTTGCATTTATAAAGAGGATATCTGATATTAAACAAGACAACGAATCATAATTTTGTTTTTAGGAAACGGCACTAACACTATGCGGGTTTAACCGGCTTCCTCTAATGGAGGAAGTTCCATGAGAGTATAAGATCACAAGCGGACCCCAGTCGCATGCATATCTCCGTTAAGAGAGATGACGACGGACGTTAGGATTTATAAATTTTGCAGGGTAATGTCGACGTTCTACTACATACATCGCTTGGAATTCCAAAATTGGTCACCAATCTGGTACTGAGCAAGAACCGGTGTGTCAACATCATTATGCCATACTATCATATGATGAAGTCCGTACTTCTCACGGCCAACATATCCTTTTTCATTATTCATGACGTGCGAGTTACGTACGGGGGAACTTCTAATCAGTAGGGTTATAGATTCTGCACGGGGGGCCACGCCCGAACACTGAGTTCTCGCGGCTCCTAACACTATACAGAATATTCTACGTTTGATCTCTTAGGCACTCGCCAGGCATTAATGTTAAGGCGTGTTAATATATATATATATATATATATATATATATATATATATATATGTGTGTGTGTGTGTGTGTGTGTGTGTGTGTATGTGTGTGTGTGTGCGTGTGGATATTGTGTTTAACTATCTAATCAGTTTATGTTTGTATAAGTCAATGGGAGTTAATGTTTGTATAAGTCAATGGGAGTAAAAGTTTGGCTGACGTTCACTTCCCCCACTTTTTTTCTGTTTTGAGGAGAGGTGATTAACCCTTTTGTGTGAATGTGTCGGATAAATAGTTACTTTTCTTTTAAGACGCCCTTGCTTGGAGTACTCGATTTTATTTTATTTTTTAGGTGTTGTATCTGGTAAGTTTTTTATTCAATAATTATTTTATTTTATATGCATTTTTGTATTTTTTCTCGTGTGCTGTTATCTTAAATTATACTTTATTTTGTGTATACAGTTGTTTTCTATTTTATTTTTACAGATTAATAGATCTTTTAAATGGAGTATTTCAAATTTCTCATTTAGACGTAACGCACACAGGTCATCTATCTCTGTGTACTGGTCTAGCGTACTATTTTCTATTCTATTATTGGCGGGCTCTACGTTTGTTTAAGCTACTAGTAATTAGTCGCTAGTGTTGTTTTACTCTAACGTTTTTGCTATCAAATGGTTAAAAAGTCTAGCGATGTCTTACGTAGTACTTCTTCTTATTCGGACTTTTTCTTTGCAAAATCTTGCAGCTTGGTAAATATTTTTTATTAGACTTTTAGTTTGAAGTGGAAAATATAAGTGAACGTTATAGTTGTAACTTAGTACCAGTTATTTTGAGAGCTCTGTTGTAGATATTGATTTATTTCTTAAATACAGTTTTGTCATTGATAGGCCTAAATTAGAAAGATTTTGAAAACTGTTTTATGATTGATGGAGTTTATGGAACTTTTGGTTTACCTTTATTGGATTGGTGTTTTACTTTAAGTAAAAATCGTAAGTACTTATGTATCTATAGATTAATATCTAAGGTGGAGTTATTTCATGTTAGCAAGTACGTCCACTCTTACGTGATTCGGCATAACATATCTTTTGATGAAGAATACTTCGAAAAATATCTTACCGTCTGCATCTCTCTGCTGATAAAAGCCGCTGGAAATTACA
>NC_136488.1:8400459-8440459 GCF_053919585.1 Euprymna scolopes
GTGAACTATGCTGTATTGTGGACTAAGTCACTACATGGAAGATTTCTCCCACTGAACATTGGAGCAGGAAATTAATTAATTTGATTTAAAAATAGACGATTTCATCTATTTTGATGAAAATAATGATGGGTGAAACATTCATTGAGCATCATTCAATCCCAGACAACGTCGCACTTTTCTGCAAGTGTGTGTGTGTGTGTGTGAGAGAGAGAGAGAGAGAGAGAGAGTTCCGTCATACAAGCGGGGATTTAATTAGAATAAAATAAAATAGTATCAAGTGCGCTTGAGAGCAAAATTACAACGCAATATTATGAAAATAAATAATTACTTGTTTGAAATTTATAATTTAAATATATTTCAGAGTCAAACTCCATCCTCAGTATTTTGTTTCATTCTTTTTTTCTTCCTCTTTCTAGACAAGTTATAAAGTTGGAGAAAGAGAAACCAGTAGTAAATATCCGCGCGTTGTCTCTCAGCGGTTGTATTTTGAAATGCCGGGAACGGTGCGTTGGCACCGCAAGACGTACGACTGAAATCAGTTGATCACAAACATATTTACTTGAATTAAGATTGATTTTGGATAAGAAAATGGTAGGCGTTAGAAGACTTTATGTGCTTTATTTGTGACAAACCTGTTTTTACTTTTTCTATTATAAACAAATAAACTCGGTATGTTTGGTTTGTTTATGCAACGCCCTTAAATACCTTTTTATTATTTTTGTGTGTCTGTGAACTTTTACTACTTGTTTTTGTTTTGTTTTTTGTTTGTTTGTTTGCTTGTTTGTTTGTTTGTTTTTTTCTGTGACGCAACATTAATTTGTCCTGGTTTGTATGCGACAATGAAATAACTTTTTGTTTTGTTATAATATGTCCTTAGAATTTTTTGCCAAAATTTTATTTATGACGCGCAATTAACGTGTGTTGATTTTATTTTTTCATAGCATATATAAACGTTGGTTATAATTATTTATACTAACCGATATGTGCGCTTAATTGAATATACACCGTAATTAAGACGGGATTACTTTTCGATACATTTCCCAATGTTATTTGTTCATATTGCTGTCAATAGCTGCAGTTGGATATGTGCGACTGCATATAATTTGGTAATGATTTGGTAAAGATTTGGTGATGATACTTTTGTTCCTAAATCAAACACCGTTCACAAGATGGCGGCTATTTGGTTTGAATACTTTTGGCGCTTTTGTAAAAGTAGCGCTATTCATTTATCATATAGATCGAATTTAAATCAAGTAAGTACAAGATGATTCCGATGTTTCGGGCGCACACGCCGGCGAGATAAAACACGTTTTACCCATTGCAGTCCTGAAATTACGAGGGTGGGGCCGAGGTTGATTAAATGGCGTGACATCGGCATCTCGAAGTCCGTGCTGCCGGGTGGTGTGTGAGGAGGGCTGGAGGTGTTGGTGTGAGGTCGAGTGACAGTAATCATGACAGTAAATCGACGAGCAGATATATTTATGTTTATTCAGCCTGGTGATTGCATTGGGCGAAATAAAAATAAGGACAGCATCAAATGAAGTCATCACCGATACGTTAGTGACAGGCGGGTTAGGGTTATGTCCGATGAAAGACAACGGCTGGTGATTACATCTATCAGCAAATACAAAAAATAATAGCGTTGGATGATGATCAGCAGATGGATAGACACAAGGAAAATGAGATATTTAGATAGATAGATAGATAGATAGATAGATAGATAGAAAATGTAGATAGAAAAAGGAAAAAAATAAAATATCTTTACTTTTACACAAAGTCACTGTATGTGAATTCCTTCCTCATATGTTCCGAAACGGCTGAGCCTATCTTTTACAAATTTCACACAAAGCTAATTTATATGTCTGGCAGTGTTCTTAGATATGTTTTGTACAGAAAATCATCCGATAAGTATGGAAAAATCGAAAAAAATCTGATCCTAAAATTAATCTCCCTTACTTATAGATAAAAAAAAGAATTTTAGAGGGAATATTTAACGTTACACCGGTAATGAAAGATAATAACATTTCAACAAATCATTTCTTCTAAAACAATCCAGAATTATTGACATTTTGAAATATAGCTCAGTAGTAGTGCATTCGATTACAGATCAGATAAAGCCTCTGTTCAAACCCAAATGTACCTTACTGGTTTATTTTCATTTTTTTTTTCTTATTAATGAATTCAATTTACGATAATAAAAAAATCGCCGCAAACCATTTCTTCATATGCATATTTTAAAACTAAGCATCAATCAGAAGTGACTTTCCAGGGCATTTATCGTCAACCCAAATATCAGCTGACGTGACATTGTAAACGAACACAGACGAATTTGATGAACGACATTATCATTATATTTTTTTTTTTTTTTTTTTTTGCGAATTAGTCCACCTGGAAAATTATTCCCTGTAATATATAATAGTCAATGGAGAATTGATTCTATAATAATACATACACAATCTGCATAAAATAAACTATCCTGTTTAAGCGTATTCTATGACCGGGCAACACCGGGCGTCAAGTAGAGAAATAAAGAAATATAAGACGGTGATCAAAGTGATTCATGGTACGAACAGAAAACCTGGGTGTTCCAAGTTCGAATTCAGTTCGTTCTACAGTAACACTTTCATCAAACCAGCATTTGCTGAAGATGGGGAAAATAAAATCAGATAGCTAGAAACACAGAACAATTAGATGTGGAGAAATGAATAAAAATAAGATAATAATATCAATATAATGATAATAAATACTAATATAATACAATGTATATGAATAATAAATGTGACATACAAATAAACGGCTAGATCGATAGATAGATAGAAATAGAGAAGACCTTTATAAAAAACTGGATAGATGGATAGAAATTTGAAAATATTAAACAGATAAATAAAAAAATAATTTTCGAGTATCTATTTTAGTTCAGAATTAATAATAATAAAAACGGAAATAATAAAACAAAAAAGAAAAGAAATGATGCAAATCGTAAACGAAAAAAGACTTTTAAAATACTGAAACTATTTTTTTAATTACAATTTTTTTTTTACATTCTTCATACAAAAATTCTTTATTCCCAATATTGAACATGTATTTCTTTCATCAGAAATAAAAATTAAATAATTATTTAAAACATATATATACACATATATATAGATATATATATACATATATATGTATATATATGTATATATACATATATATATAGATATATATATACATATATATACATATATATATACATATGTATATGCATATATATACATATATACATATATATACACATATAAATATATATAGATATACATATATATACATATATATGTATATATATATATATATATATATATATATATATATATATATATTGTTGGCAGAACTCGGATATGAGTACACATTTTTGCTCATTAAAGTTGAGTCAGCTCCAACTATGAAGTGTTTTAGGTGATCGTGTCGAACACTTCATATATCAGCATTCGGTGCTCCAAACATGTGCTTGACATGAAGGTTCAGAAAGATATCTCGCAGCAGAATGCCAGTACACAATTACGTGGAAACCCTCCTTGTCGCCTACCCGCTAAGTGAGTTTATTCAAGGCTGAATCTTTCCCAGTGAATTAAACGCGCCCACAGATACTAACATGGTAATTTTTACAATTCGGCACGGAGATATATATATATATATATATATATATATATATATATATATATATATATATATATATATATATATATATATATATACCGTATATACCCGGCGTTTCAAGGTTTAAACATTGGCGGAGAAAAGGTTTTGTCGCATACTATTTATGATACATCGAACAGTTTAACTAATTTTCCTGAAAGTGTACCACATTTGATTTATGTAAGAATAAAACACTTATATTTCCGTCAGTGGAATTAAACCGGAAAAATCTCATAAAATAAATAAACTTACTTTCATGTTTATTGCAACTTGTGACGTTGAAACCAGTGCAGTTGATATCAGCACAGTAAACAGATGAGTTCATCAAAAGGCGACAGAACTGTGAGTGACAAAGTGTATTTCGGACTCCCATGCATAGTCACCACCCTATTGCTGGCAAAATGGCATTGAGAATAATGATGACTATGTAGAAAAATGATTTATAAAGCACAAATGGTCGCTCGTTTTAATTGTACACCTCCTTTCTTCCTAGCTCTTAAACCTTTTTTAAATTAATAAATAGGATGAATTAGTTTGGGTACAATCGTTTTATATATTTATTTATTTATCTCTCTCTCTCTCTCTCTCTCTCTCTATATATATATATATATATATATATATATATATATATATATATATATATATATATATTAAGTAATGTGATTTATAATTTAAAATTTAAAAATCAAATTTTAATTAAATTAAAAATCCGTTTCATAAGAAGGAACAACAACAAAATCAATTATATGTACGATCGTTTCGGAAAACAATGCTTTTTATTGTGGTATACATCAAGTTATGTAGAATAATTATATATAGTTTTTTGGTAAGCAAGGTCTCCTCATCAGCAAATTTAGGAGGGTTTTTATTGAATTTAAAAGACACCATAAATAAACCTAGCATTAAAAGTAAGGCAGATGAATCTGAAAAATTGAAATAAAAGGTCTGGATTTAAAATTTATAAGAAAATTAATATGGGTTAGAGATAGAAATAAGTAGAGAAAAATATAATTATTACTTTTAATGCTAGGTCTATTTATGGTGTCTTTTAAATTCAATAAAAACCCTCCTAAATTTGCTGATGAGGAGACCTTGCTTACCAAAAAACTATATATAATTATTCTACATAACTTGATGTATACCACAATAAAAAGCATTGTTTTCCGAAACGATCGTACAGATAATTGATTTTGTTGTTGTTCCTTCTTATGAAACGGATTTTTAATTTAATTAAAATTTGATTTTTAAATTTTAAATTATAAATCACATTACTTAATATTGAATTAGCTCTAGGACATTTAACTATCGAGCTTATTATATATCTAAATTACAACGAGCACTTTCTATTTCCTGTATTTTAATTAAACTAGTAATTACACTGTTACATTAAAATACACTCAGCTCTTTAGACTATTGTTCTAATCTCCTTTAAATTATATATATATCTATATATATTATATAGTTCCATTTTATCAAATAATGAATATAAAGCTACTATTTTTATTTATAGCTGTAAAACCCACTTTCATTTATTTTCGAAGATTTTAATAAATACTTAATATGCGTAGAATACATGAGGTCAGTAAATATATATATAATATAAAGCCATTTTATAGTTCACTATTTTTATTACAGTATTTATTCTGAAACTAATTAACCGATCATCATGTACTTTAAACACAACTTTTTGGTTCAAAGTGTTAAAATACGGGCTATATTTAATTTAATTTTTAGCAAACGAGGTAAAAACAGGATTGAACCCCTTTTTGCTATTGCAGTTGTGCCCGATTATTGTTAATATAAATTTACGTCTTGGAAATCAATTGATAAAAAAATCGCTAAATGGCAGTTTCGTTGGAATATTTGTAAAAGTTTTAAGGGGTGAAATATAGAAATTAAACTGCCATTTTCAAATAAAGCATGAATTGAATTTGATCAATAATCTATCATACAAATCAAGCTAGATTCCATAAATTACAGTTTCATTTTAGATATCATACAACAGATTTTGATAGCAATTTGAATAAGGATTCTACACAAAAGGTGTAGTATCATTTATATCTTAATTTTAAACTTTCTCATAGTACATAAAATGGTGTAAATCTATTTTTGTTCCAGTAATGAAAAGTATACTTCCTAAAAGGTATATAATCTGAAATTAGATATGACCAAGTGTTCAGATATTTTTATGTATAAAATTTTATCCTAAACTAATCAGGCTCTTTTTTACGAATTATAGTCACTAGACGTAAGAATGGTTATTATTGCTACGTTGTTGAATGTAAATAGAAATTTCAGTAGCACTTTTAAATCTTACAGACATATATTTCTAATAACGACCGCTTCATGCGAGAGTTTATAAAAACAATGATTTATTTACTATGAATGTCATTTGGTGACGAGGCTTACAAAGTGACGAGTGAGGTGTGGAGATCGGACCTGTTAGCTATTGCTGGTGACGCCGAAAATGGTCTCCACATTTCGGTCGCTACGAACACACACACACACACACACACACACACATCTCTCTCTCTCTCTCTCTCTCTCTCTCTCTCTCTCTCTCTCTCTCTCTTTCTCTCTCTCTCTCTTTCTCTCTATCTATCTATTTATCTATCTATCTATCTTACTTTTACGTACACACACGCGGGTGCACGCACACACACACACACACAATTTGTTTATAGAGTCTATTTTAGTGTAATTCATTTTTATCCACAGTGGCTTAAAAGGGAAATTTTAACAATAGGTGCTAGATATCAAATCATAACTATTCCTCAACTTAAGTTTCTTTTAATAGAAAAGAGTAATTTTAAGTTACAGAGTTATAGGGAACATTACAGAGTTATAGGGAGCATTATAGAGTTATAGGTAACATAATATAAAAGGCAAACCACCATTAATCGTCCTAACAGATATAAACATGACGTAAACTATTCTGTTCGGGAAATTCATTTTACTTGTTCGCGTATGGTATTTTGCTAGTATAAATATCATAAGATGAATTGATTAACTTTACTAAAGTAGTAAGATTATTGTTTCCTGAGAATTGAGCATTCATGGACTGTCTTTTACATGGAAAAATCAATCTGCAACTTTATATACTTGTATTGATTAATTCGGCGCTAGGAGGTCATCTTTAACTTTGGAAGTCCGAATATAAGTTTAGTGTTTCACGGTTTTTATTATCTATCTTTTTCTGTGATCTGATTTTAAAAGTTAATATAGTAAGGTTAAAAAAAAGTTTTAATTGATCTACATCATATGATAGATTATATCGTTTAGTCACTTTGTAGAATAGACTTTTCAGATAAGTTGCATCGACCAGAAAAAGTCGATGTTAGTGGCGTTTTCTACATCAACTGAGTAATTACGCGGACCGTTCCAAAAGTAATGCCTACGAGGAGATTGCAGATTGCGGTGAATGAATGTATGCATTCATGAGCTGAATATTTCATTACTCTACTGCATATATTCACGGTGTGAAACTTTAAGAAAGCAAGCCTTCTCATTGTCGTGCGTCAGAAGAAACACACGATTGAATTTCTACCAAAAATGCATTGGGAATGGTGGTGAATCTATAAAAAAAATAAATTCTGGAGCACAAAAGATTATTTGTTTTTATCGTCAACGTTTGGAAATAAAAATAGAACGCCATATTTTGGACCTTTGTAATTGTTGGATTTCAATTGATTGGATTCAATCACAAAACCAAATATGTACTATATATTGCCACCAAAGAACTAACATGTACACTAGATTCACATTTATCCTCGGATCCTGCTGATTTTAAACGTAATAAAACCCAGGAAAAATAAAATAATGTTTTTGTGTATATCGTCTAATATTATTTTATTTTAGTTATTCTGCCAATGAAAAATGGCTGCCTCAGATGTAAGCCGCGTGAACCATTGTCGGACCCTTACACCCTGTTTAACTTGACAACAATCGATCTGCGAAAATTAATCCTTAAATGTTTACTAGTTGATGTACAAGCAACATTTAAATCTATGACCAATGTATTTCTAGGTGTTTTTATCAATAAGTATTCTTAATTTCTGACCCTAAATATCTTCCATTCTTCTCAGAAAACCTCAACAGCTAAATCACCATACAATCTTTGGACATTTTGTTCATTATTATTATTATTATTATTATGTATGGTTGATTTTTAGACAGAGATCAACGGACGGGTATATCAGTAAGTAACTCATTGCAAGTTTTACAAATTTAATTTCACAAATTTTACCCATTTTCCTATCAAAATAAATCATACTTTACATAATCGTCCATGTTTTTTATCTCTTTATTAGTAGTTTTCTTGCATCGAATGTTGCTCACATCCGTGTTTATTTAGCCATATTTGCTTACGAATGTTAAAATTATATTTGTTTTTTATTTGCTATGAGATTAACCACGCAAAAATCAGTTTTAAATGAGAATAAAAGGAGAAAAGCAATAATAATTGAAATAGGCAGTTGAATGCAAAGCTTTCTATTGACCACCCACTCATCAATAAATTGAAAATATCGATACACACAAGAGAGGTTTTATTTTCTTCAATATAAAGGGATAATAAATGGCTTCATGTCTATGTTAGATTTTTTCTTTTCAAGCAATGTTTCTGCGTAATGATTCTCTCTACGTGTGGTAACCGCGTAACATCTCTATATTTTACTGGGAGAATAGATTACGTATTATTTAAATGGATATTAATTCAATAACTACAGCTTTATCAGCAGCAGGATTCTGTCATCACTATTATTATTATTAGTAGTAGTAGTATTATTAGTATTGTTATTATTATGTGAGGTGGTCGGTTTTTGTTTAGGCTGTTTTTGCTGCCTACGGATAGCTATGAATGTCAATAATATTATGTATGTTGGTTATGTAGGTAGAGATTTCACTGGTAAACAAATATCTCACAAACTTTATTTTTGCTAACATATTACGTGATGTTTTTTCTTGGCTTAGTATTTAGAAATAATCAGGTATAAAATAAGAAAAAAGAGGAAAAGAATAGTCACTGTTGTGGAAAATATGATCTCACAAATTTTAGTAAAACGTTAGTGTTAAACATAAAGTGTGGAGATTTGATGATGTGTTTACTTAAGGGGGCGGTTCATTAGGAATTTGTTAACGTTGGACTTGAACACATCCAAGTTGTAGTCCGGTGGGAAGCAGGCAGACGGAACAGAGTTCCACAGGCGTGCAGTTCTAAGAAAGAAGCTTTGTTCATGGAATCCACGTTTTGATTTAGGCACAGATAAAGAGTGGGGGAAATTTTTCACAGTGGATCCAGCTAGACGGGTGTTTTTCGTGAAAGATTGGCAAGGTGGGGACCAGAGAATGGAGTTCAGACGAGCACCTGCCATGGAAATAACGATAAAACAAGGATAGGCTCGCAACGTCTCTTCTGTGGGAGAGAGGTTGCAGGGAAGAGAAAAGGGCATCCCCCACTAAGCCACGAAGTCTATTTTGTACTCTGTCAAGGCAGGATAGGCTGTTTAATGACAGCAGTATTCCATCCTTGGACGTACTTGGCTTTTATATAGATAGAGAATTGCATGAGTAGTGAGATATTCTCTGGAGCGGTAGAAGGATCCCACCATCTTTCCAGCGACCTTGGCAACAGACGATGTACGTGTTCCATTTCAGATCAGGAGTAAAGGTCAAACCCAGAAGCTCTCAGACGAGAGCCATCCATCCATATTGATGTCAGATGGGGATCAGAGCGTTGATGATGTAAGGATAGGAGTTTGGTTTTAGATGCATTAAAGGTAACCAGCCACGTCTTCCCCCACTGAACCACGCGCTCGAAATCAGAGGAGAGAGAATCAGAGAGAACTTTATCATTTACAGCCTTTGATGTGTTGCCGTAGATGGTCGTGTCATCAGCATAGATGTCAACGAATGATTTAAGTATGTGTTTAGGGAGGTCATTAATGTAGATCAGGAATAGAGTTGGGCCCAGGATTGACCCCTGAGGGACTCCAGCATTAATACTGCAGGCCTCTGATTTTTGTCCATCGACCACTACTCTTATGAGCCTATCAGAGAGAAATGATTTAATGATTGAGAAAACATTTCCAGTTATACCGTAGCTGGAAAACTTGTGAAGTAGATCCTTATGCCATACCTTGTGGAAGGCTTTTGATATGTCAAGAGCAATTGCCCTAGAAATGAAGCCTTTGTCAAGAGATTCACTAATTCTGTGAGATATAACCGTCAGCACATCTGCGGTAGATCTTGAGTGTTATAATCACAACGTCTCAGTGGTTGTAACGTCTATCTTTCTTCAGATGTATCATTTCGAACTTGGGAATGTTTCTGTCGAACTCGGGAATTTGGATGGAATTTGGAAGGGAACACTTGTTTACTTCAGGGGGGTAGTATGCTCGTGTCCCGTCAGTTATGACTGGACAGGTCCTAAGTAATTAGCAATTTTATTTTTGATTCGTAACAATGTGAATTGAGCTTTCATCCTTCAAGAGAATATCACTTTTACAATTTGTTTTCCTAGTACTGTAACGACTGCGCAACGTGTCCTTGCAGACAGTTCTAGTACGAATTCTGGGAGCCTTAAACCTATTTTTATTTCTAGTTATTAATATCACTATTTATTACTAAATTATTATTACTATATATTAGTGTATAAATATTTATTATTTATTGTTTTCTTATTATTTATATATTATTTATTATTTATAATTAATGGTTACCATATCGTATTAAATTCTATACTAGGTCTACTTACTAATTGATTGTCTCCCAGCAGATGTGCTGCTTCTTTCAGTTGTCTTGTTCTCCACCGTTGTTCTTATTCTTCTTATTATTATTATTTCTAGTTATTAATATCACTATTTACTACTAAATTATTATTATTATTATTTCTAGTTATTAATATCACTATTTACTACTAAATTATTATTATTATTGTTATTATTATTATTATTTCTAGTTATTAATATCACCATTTACTACTAAATTATTATTATTATTATTATTATTATTATTATTATTATTTCTAGTTATTAATATCACTATTTACTACTAAATTATTATTATTATTATTATTATTATTATTATTTCTAGTTATTAATATCACTATTTACTACTAAATTATTATTATTATTATTATTATTTCTAGTTATTAATATCACTATTTACTACTAAATTATTATTATTATTATTATTATTATTATTTCTAGTTATTAATATCACTATTTACTACTAAATTATTATTATTATTATTATTATTATTATTATTATTTCTAGTTATTCATATCACTATTTACTACTAAATTATTATTATTATTTTTTTTTCTAGCTATTAATATCACTATTTACTACTAAATTATTATTATTATTATTATTTCTAGTTATTAATATCACTATTTACTACTAAATTATTATTATTATTATTATTATTATTATTATTTCTAGTTATTAATACGCTATTTACTACTAAATTATTATTATTATTATTATTTCTAGTTATTAATATTACTATTTTTTACTAAATTATTATTATTATTATTTCTAGTTATTAATATCACTATTTACTACTAAATTATTATTATTATTATTATTATTATTTCTAGTTATTAATACGCTATTTACTACTAAATTATTATTATTATTATTATTATTTCTAGTTATTAATATTACTATTTTTTACTAAATTATTATTATTATTATTTCTAGTTATTAATATCACTATTTACTACTAAATTATTATTATTATTATTTCTAGTTATTATTTCTAGTTATTAATACACTATTTACTACTAAATTATTATTATTATTATTATTATTTCTAGTTATTAATATTACTATTTTTTACTAAATTATTATTATTATTATTTCTAGTTATTAATATCACTATTTACTACTAAATTATTATTACTATATATTAGTGTATAAATATTTATTATTTATTGTTTTCTTATTATTTATATATTATTTATTATTTGTAATTAATGATTACCATATCGTATTAAATTCTATACTAGGTCTACTTACTAATTGATTGTCTCCCAGCAGATGTGCTGCTTCTTTCAGTTGTCTTGCTCTCCACCGTTGTTCTGTGTCTATAAGTTTTTCTTCGTCCTATAATAGTAGATGGGTTCCCTTTTGCCTCCAGATATGATCAGCTATAATATATATAATATCTCCATGTATTACGGCTTTTTGATGTTTTTCTAACCGTACTTTTAATGGACGACATGTCTCCTCTTTGTATATTTCACAATTACATGGGATCTCATATACACAGTTCTTGATCATGATTTTTTCCGGATGTCATATGGTTTACATATTTTTTTTTTCAGACAAGCCCTTCATGTATGGTATACAAACTGTGGTGCGTTTCTCAGTGGTGTCTTTTTGTGTCTAGTCCAACTTAATATTTAAAGGGATTTTTTACAAATTTGTTTAACTTGAAAATTTAGTTTCCGATGTCACCATCAAAACATTTTTCATTATAGCTTTTTTCACGTGTAAAACTATTTTCCTGTTAAAGATTAACTTAAGGTTTTAATATTTAAATACAATCAAAAAGTAATCCGAAACCTACAAAAAATTATGATAAGCTGGCTGTCAAAACCATATCTCCCATTAGTCTCCGCCATTAAAATGCACGTACGTAGTATATATGATTATGTGTGTGCGTGTAATAATATACGTGAATCGATTGTCAAGCCCGGGATTGCTGTCATGTGGCTGTCTCGACATGGCGCTAACCTATGTGATTAACACGGGACTGTGTTTGAATTAGACTTTATTGCTTTTTTACTCTAGTTTATTAATATTTGCCTTGTCGTTTTTCATGCACAAGTGATGTGAACACTCCAACTTTCTCTATTTAATAGCACGAAACCAACGATTGAACAATTCACTGATATGCTCACAAAGCTCTGTTAGCACAAAAAATGATTTGGGAATAATTCGTGACAAGCAGAACAAAAAATACAATAAACAATCAATCCAGCCAGACGCGACGAAAATCGGTCAATTTATTTACACTTTTTTAAAGTTCTATTTCAAATATTCCGTTCTATCCCAATTAAAATGTTACACAAGAGCAGGTTGCTTTGTTACATTATTACCAAAAATTATATTTCCAGCAATAAATAATAATGGGGCATCTGTAATACATTAGCAAGGAACTACTTCATAGTGAGAAAACGACCATCAACCTTTTTATATTAAGATATAAAAAAACAACAACAACAACAACAACAATAATAATAATAATAATAATAATAATAATAATAATAATAATATTCCTTATATTTATTATTATATAATAAAAGAGGAGCAGTTTTTCCTCTCTGGACCAAAATACCGTAGGTTTACAACAACAGATGCCACATACAAATTCATTGTCTACACTATTAGGCACTATATTATGTTACTATCGAACGACATTTTTGACACATTAATTCGTTATAATAAAACCTTATAAGTAACCTTAGGAGTTGCATCATCACGCCCGTACATATATCTAATGGAATTAGCTGTTTTGACTCCTCTAAAAAATGTACTACTCCCACTACGAGTCGACACCGAGAGGTTTTCTGCATTAAGTCCATATATGGGGTTTCATTGTAATTTTCTTGCTTATATACTTCTATACATACCATAACTATTCCTTTTCTACATCCCAAAAAATGATGATTTCTCCCTCCTCACATTTCAGAAAATCTCATTGGCTATCACCTAGATATTCAGTCATTCTGGAATGAACGAAATCGCATTTAAAACAAAACGTTCCAGAGATTAAAACAAACATGGTTTCCCTGATTAGATTAGGTAATCGTTTCAGATTAAATACCACGATTACAAACTTCCGAAACTCGAAAACAAAATGAAACGAACTATATTTTTACTATTTCAAGAGAAGATGTATTTCCCCATGTTAATATTATAGTAAAAAGAAATCACTATTGTTACATGATAAAGGGCTGGCCCCTCTTCATGTAAGTAAAAAAATAGGGAATTAGTTAAATGCAAATATAAAATAGGATAGTCAAGGATTCGAACTTGCAAAGCTAGATTTGGAATTGAAAATTCCAATCACAAGTTAAAATAAACACAGAATGTTATTATAAATGGAATGTCGAGTAAATTGTTGATTCTGTTAAATATTTAATAAATACAGATTTGGCTGGACACTATTTACATTCTTAGAAAGAATGCATAATAAAATATGGGTTACAGAATTAGAGAAGTAGATTAAATTCCTTTGTAAAACAACAAAGAGAATGGGAATTTTCCTGGTCGTCAGAAATGGTTTCAATAACGTGCAAATCGCGCATGTTGATAACACGTGAGTTATAGTCACGTTGACCAGACATACATCTGATTTCTCATTATAGGAAAAAGTTCGAAGTTAGTTGGGGAGAGTTAGATCAGTCAGATCAGAGGAGCAGAGAGGTTCAGACCGATTCTCAGCACCCTCTGGGAGCGAGGGGGGTTAGAGATAACCATGTAACAACTTTGAATACCTGAAATACAAAATCATGTCCGACCGGTCGAAGAAGAAATAAACGTATCATCATGTGGTTTTGTATCTGCGTCTTCTGTGTTCATCATTACAACCAGAAAGGTTACATATTTATATTATATGCACAACTGTCAAAACGTAAATGTCAAACGCACTATCTCTCCGTCTATCTATCAAGATATTCATAAATCTCCTCTCATTAAATTGGTTCTCTTGTAGTAATATGTACACTGTCTATTATATATATACAGAACTGTCTCTCTGTTTATATATACCCTGTTTATGTTTCCAATATGCTATCTCTTACAACATCAACATCTTAAGACATATGAACACTCAACACATGAACGCTCCTGAGACTCTAATCTCTCACTAAGACTCTCCTAAGACTGTATCTATCACTTAAAACTTTCTAAGACTCTTACAAATATGAACAACAACAAATAACATCAGTCCTCTTCTAATAAGAATTACGTAATACTATTTCTTTGTCTTTTTTACTAAAATGTTTCGTTATCCTTTTTATTAAAATACAGTTGTCGGTTCTTTAATTTTTTCCATGCGAACTTTATAATTACTATAACTTTTTTTACTATATAAAATATCCAATGTTGCTTTCATTACGTAACTGTTATTAAAATTATATTTTCAGTACTTGTGCATAATTTGAATTAGACGTAACTCAACGTCCGATCGGCTTTGCTCGGAACATGACGTAAAAATAAAAAACATTGCTTATCTGTTTTGTTTTGAACCTTTTCGTTGGAAAAAAAAATTACAGTAAAAAAATAATTTAAAATAATTGTTACTGTAGGTCGTTGTTATTTGGTTTACTTTTGTTTTGTTTATTCATTCTGTTAAAATTATTATGCTTACACGTTTCCTTCGATTTCTTTTTTTTTTTAGTAGCGTTTGTGACACTTTAATAATTAGCGACGCTCGGCGACGCTCGGCGAAGATCAGGGGTTGTCTTCTATGTTCCGAGCAAAGCCGATCGGACGCTGAGTTACGTCTGGTTCAAATTATGCACAACTCGACGATTATGAAAGCGTAACAAACGCTACTCAAACAAGAAATGAAGGGAACATATTTCTTCACTTTTTTTTTATTAAGTGGCATGTGGCTCCGTCCTGCTGCAACCACATGATGAATTTCCAAACAAGGCAGAAATCATAATAATCGATAGTTTCCGAATTTGTAATTAAAGAAAAAATTGTAAATTTTAAGTTCGCCGCCATTAAAAAGCACCATAGATTTCAGAAGTATGGAAATTTTCTAAACAGCTTACATTATGTATGAAATAAACCTTAATTGACAGGGGATATTTGCATTGGCATTATTCAGCAGAACATTATTATATTTTTTCATGAATATAATTTACAACATCTGCACCAGTGTGATCATTTCTTTCTCTTTCTCCTGCTTTTATTAATCTATCTATTGTTAAAGAACACGCATTTGGATTAGGGTTTTACTGACTTTTGATTTTGTGATGCTAGTGCCATTGGTTTATTTGATTTTGAATTCTAGTATTCATGTTATGATCTATAAAGAGTTAAGCTGATGGCAGTCAAAAATTGAGTGTACTACATTAACCGGCGTTAGGCCACTGGGTGTCGCACACATGGTTAGTCTAATAGGACGTTTATGCATCCAAATACAAAAATGTTTATAGTGTTATTATGTTGTAAAATATAATTATCCTATTGGTTAAGGAAATATCTACAGTTTCTGTGTAACAGTTTTTGTTGGGTCTTTTTTTACATTTTCACCCCAAACAAGGCACATTGCCACTTTGGTGTAGGGGGCTACTATCAAGGGCAACAACTACTGGGGTACTATGTTGGGATTTGGGTAGCAAGATGTCGGTTCACGTTACACTTGAACTTCTGCATGTCAGTACAGTTGAGGAAGCAGGGACCTGGAATGGAATTCCAGAGTCTAGCGGTTCTGGGGAATAAACTACTGGAGTAGAAAGATCTTTTACATCTAGGGATCTCTACTGTGTGGGGGTGGGATTTAGCTGCCTGTCGAGTTTGTCGAGGGTGTCTACGTGGTGGGGGCACAAGTGTCTGCAGTTCGACAGAGCATTCTCCATTAAAATACTTGTAGAACAGGCAGAGGGATGACACATTTCGTCGATGGCACAGAGGCTGAAGCTTAGATGCCAGTTCAGGGCCTATCAGATTGGCGACTCTCTTTTGAACCTTGTCTAGGAGCGAGAGACTAGTAGCAGATGCACCAGTCCAAATGTGACAACAATACTCCATACATAGGCGAATGGTGGCCTTATAGAGGTACAGGATACTTTCGGGTGTTAGTAGTTTTCTAGCACGATAGAGAGAGCCTACCTTCTTCGCAGCGGCCCTGGCAATGCTTTCAATGTAATTGTTCCAACTCATATTTCCTGTGAACGTTAGTCCAAGCAGTTTAAAAGATGTACTCTCATATAAAGAGTCACTGGCCATTGCTATTGGTGGCAGAGAAGGTTTCCTGTAATTATTGAAGGAAACCAGTTTAGTCTTGGCAGCATTGAATGTGGCCATCCATTTTTGTCCCCAATCCACTACAGATTGAAGGTCATCCTTTAGTGTTTTTGTCATTTCTTTAGATATGCGTTCATTTGTTTTCCTGTTGTGCCTGTTATAGAGTGTGGTGTCATCAGCATATATACCCATCTCAGAGGCAGTTTTGTCGGGGAGGTCATTAATGAATATTAGGAACAATAGTGGTCCAAGGATAGACCTTTGAGGGATACCCGCATTTATATCATATTGTTTAGATGTACGACCGTTGAGGACAACCTGGATTTTTCTCTTATCTAAGAAGGATTTAATTATATTAAGTATTCTACCAGTGATATCGTATGATCTAATTTTCCTGATGAGACCCTCATGCTATACCCTGTCAAAAGCCTAAGATATATCTAGAGCTACCGATCTGCCCTCCCCCGCTTTGTCCAGTGAATGGTATATACGTTCAGAGATTACAGTGATGATGTCTGCAGTGGAACGGGCTTTTCTAAATCCATATTGTTTGTCAGTCAGAAGTTTAGCATCTTTAAGGTGATGGACTAGAGCATGGTTAATTATGGTCTCAAATATTTTGGCGAAAAGTCGGAGGAGGCTAATGGGGCGATAATTTGATAGTTTGACTCACTTGCATCGTGTTGATAATCATATAAAATAATACAATGGGAAAAATAGTACTCATGCACTTATTGATCTGTGCTGAAATAATAACGTTATTATTTAAAAAGCCATTCTTAACATGGGGAGGGGAGGGTGTTTTGTATCTATTCTGTACTTTAACATTACAATTGAATAAAAAAAACATATCATAAAACTTTAATTAAACTTGGAAATACGATGTAAAAAATAGCGCGGATCGGCATTAGCACCGAAAAATTATAAAACTAAGGACAAATTAAGATATTACATTAGTTAAGCTCATAGTTACAAAACTGAAGGAGTAAATAAAATAATAATCCCCTCAAAACTGATAATAAAAAATACCAAAACATATTAATTCCATATTAAATATTACAGAGTAGTCTAATGAGACATAGTATGCGCTTATATCAACAAATTTTCATTCCCACTGGAAAAATACAAAAAACTATAAATCACATAATCATACCTTTGTTAGTTAGTTGGGGTGACTAGATATCCCGGAATGACAAATCGATGTCTACTTTCAAGGAAAACTTATATAAAACTGCGTCGTACTAAGTGTGCCGTACCCTCTCTGAGTTAGGAGAGTGCTGGAAGGGAGGAAAAAGAAGTACGTTGCCAACTAGAAATTATGAGTACGTAAGCAAAATTGGGTGACAAAATACCCTATGGGACTAACGTTGGGTTAAAACTTCATGTTTATTGATCAAAATTGCATTTAAAATCGTAAGCCAATGAAAATTGTTATAAACATTAATTTCATTATCCACGTTTCATTTTCAGCCGCTGCTGATAATTTGCTCTGCGCACATACGCGCTCTGTTACGCAATTTTAACGACCTCTTTATCCGCTAGTGTATATGTATCGTTTTCTTTAATAATGAAATATCTGTACGTGTTTTTTGCGCTTTATTTTTTACGCGACTTTCGCGTGTAATTCATTCAATCGCTCCTTCTTTTTTAATAGTTAGGTACAAGCTTAAATGTCCGTCATAAATATAAAATGAGAATTATCATTTTTTTTCTTTATTGCAAACCTATTTTGCTGTTATTCTTCTTAGCGCTTCTTTTAATGTGTTGCCGGTGATCGTTAGTTTAACTAAGATGAATACAACTTTTTCATGAAGAAAATATACAAGGGAACATTTGCTGAGTTTCTTCAATAATTTAATTATGGAGAAAGATTAATGTATTTTAATACTTATTTACATTTTAAACTTGCTACCTTAGAAATACGAGGCACAGACGGACAAACTTCGGTCACATTAAATTTACATTACTCTACATTTTTTTGGCGCGTCTCATTCGGAAGTATTGTAAAGTTTTATCATATGTTTTAATGTGGAACAGTTGATCGACCAACTCAATATGACAAGCAGATTTATCTTCCTTTGCTTAAATTTACTTAAATTAAGGGTACGTCCTTTTTAAGCATATAATCCTATAAGGTAGTTGTGGATGATTTTTTTTGTTTTGTTAAAAATACATCTAGCACATATTCTAGTAAATCATTTTCGGGGGGGGGATTATGGCACGTAAGTACATAATATTGTTTCCTACCTAAAATGCGCTAAATTAATAGATCACCAATCCATACAAGTACAAAAAAATAATTACTCTGCAGTTTAATAATATTGTAAAGTTGTTTCCTACTACTTTCCAGTGTTGGGCAAACTTTGAACTAGTCCATTTATTTAGACATTTCTTGAAATTAGAAGATCAATCAAAAGTGTCGTCTGCCGTTTCTGGTAGGCAGTTTTTTATCACTATCTGCAAGCCCAGAAATTGATAAACGTAATTTGTTTCATTGGAAACATTTCATAAAAAGTTCATCTTCGTTTAGAACGAATTTCAATGTACTCATTAGGACCCATAAGTAACACAGAAATTAAAATTATTTCTGAACAACATGATTGACCTGTAATTTACAAAATTAAGTTGTTGTCCTGTATTTCATGAATAAAATCTTACATTGAATTAAGCTTAATGTTTGTTAATGTACGTGTGTAATGGGAGGAGGGCGTGTTTTAATACTAGATCCCATAATTTAAAGACATTCAGTTCAATCCCTGTACAGGGCAGTACATTATATATGGTTTATATCATATTCAAATAAAATGTCGCTAATAAATATCTTAGAAGACATAGTTGGTGTAGATAATTGCTTGAAAGGAAATAAATAATAGTTATTCTATATAAAAGTGCTGCTTATTTTTTCAATAATTGATTTTTGGATGACTGAAACATTACTAATTAGTGTTTTTATTAAATGGGTCCCCTCGTATTCTTTTTAAATAATAACAATAAGGGAATATTTTTACTTTGAAAGAACGTCTATGCTTAATTAAATATCATGAGACACTTAATATATTAAAGTTAACGTTTACTATTGGTTAAATGTATTATTATGTAAAATAGCAAACAATAGGCCAGATACTTTTGTATTAAATTGTTTTAGATTTAAAAAATATATTAATACTTTTGTAAGTTGAAAATTCATGTATTATAGTTATTATTAATTATGTGTAGAACTTACTGAGGTTAAAATCTACTATAGGTAAATCTTACTATGGTTAAAATCTAATATAGGTAAATCTTACTATGGTTAAAATATACTATAGGTAAATCTTACTACGGTTAAAATCTACTATAGGTAAATCTTACTACGGTTAAAATCTACTATAGGTAAATCTTACTACGGTTAAAATCTAATATAGGTAAATCTTACTACGGTTAAAATCTAATATAGGTAAATCTTACTACGGTTAAAATCTACTATAGGTAAATCTTACTATGGTTAAAATCTAATATAGGTAAATCTTACTACGGTTAAAATCTACTATAGGTAAATCTTACTACGGTTAAAATCTACTATAGGTAAATCTTACTACGGTTAAAATCTACTATAGGTAAATCTTACTACGGTTAAAATCTACTATAGGTAAATCTTACTACGGTTAAAATCTAATATAGGTAAATCTTACTACGGTTAAAATCTAATATAGGTAAATCTTACTACGGTTAAAATCTACTATAGGTAAATCTTACTACGGTTAAAATCTACTATAGGTAAATCTTACTATGGTTAAAATCTAATATAGGTAAATCTTACTACGGTTAAAATCTAATATAGGTAAATCTTACTACGGTTAAAATCTAATATAGGTAAATCTTACTACGGTTAAAATCTACTATAGGTAAATCTTACTACGGTTAAAATCTACTATAGGTAAATCTTACTATGGTTAAAATTTACTACAGGTAAATCTTACTAAGGTTAAAATCTACGATAGGTAAAACTTACTAAGGTTAAAATCTTCTATAAATAAAATTGACTAAGGGTAAATCTACGATGGGTAAACTTTACCAAAGGTAAATAATTTGCAATTTGCGGAAGCAAAAGTAAGGAATGACAATATGTGAATATTTTCTAGTTGTAAATATATTCAAATATTTTTAGTGGTATTAATTGTAACATAGCTACCATTTACTATAGGAAAAAAATAAGAGTATACTTAATTATGGGTTAAAATTAAGTAAGGGTATGAATTTCTATGGATAAAATTTAATGACTCCATGGATCTTTATGATTCCTTATATTCATAAATGATCTCCTTGATAAAATTGTCTCCAAGATGGGTATATTTACTAATAACACAACACTATAACATACATGAGAGGAAAACGAATGAACACATATCTAATAAAATGGTTGAAACCTTAAAGAAAAACCTCCAGTCTGTAATGAAATGGAGACATAACTAAGCTTCTTTCTTTTGATAAGTGCAAAAACCTCAACCGCCGATAACCATGACGAATGATATATTACCTGAAACTCCTCAGCTTAGCATTCACAGGAAACATTTATTAGCACAAATAACCGAAGTGCATTGCTAAGGCTACGAAGAAAAAGTGACCTTATTTTACTGTGTTTGAAAGTTACGCCTGAGAGTATGTTGTTACCACATGCGGGTCGCTACATCTGCTACAAGTCTTTCGATTATAGACAGAGTTAAAATGAGTCGCTAACATAATAGGTCCCGCACTAAAAACTAAATGTACACCTCTGTCCATATCGACAAAATGGTGCATTCCTGTGTCAATTTGACAAGTCCTTTAATAGAAAGTGTTCCGACAAACCTAAAGCGCTTGTACCCACTCAAATTAAATGCCCCCCTACTAAACCGACAAGCAGAAAAATCATAACGCTAGACTTTAGAGACTCCTAGATGCTGGAAGCCTTTACTTATATAGTTTTTCCCCTCTTTTCTCCCGTTTTCCCAGACTGTACTGATATGCGGATGTTCAAGTGTAATGTGAACAGACAGCTTGATACTCAACTCCCTACATAGTATCCCTACAAAATTTGTCCCAAATAGTAGCCCCCTGTATCCAAGTAGCACTGTGCTCGCTTGAAGTGAAAAATTAGTAAAAAGTATAATTTACTTTGGGGTAGCATTTAGTATATGTTAAAAAATAAGTTCTGATAAATAACTCGTTTTCAGTATACTGTTTTTAATTTCACACACACACACACACACACACACACATATATATATATATATATATATATATATATATATATATATATAAGCGAGATGAGTCACAGATTAAAGATCAAGTGAGATATCCTGTTAGATATTACATTGAGGTAATACTTTCAAGGTGATCCTAGCCAAAACGGTAAAGCTCAATATTTACAAATAGAGCAATATATAAGTTTAGTGATTAAAGTTGAATTCTGAAAATCAAAATATAATCGTCTAAGATATCGAATCGAATAAGCATCTCTCCGAGCATTTATCAACCCAGGCCTTCTAATTTTCGAAGACTCTCGCACCCGAGATATACATATATGACTCAACGTACTAATTTCGTCACCGACTGAAATATATGCTATGGAATGGAAAGTTGATTCAATATTTCATACATTGTCTCCACACCCATAAGGATTTTGGATTTCATCTACCAAAACATCTTTAAATCACCGACGAAGACGGCCGCTTCGTTTACCATTTGGAATAACAGTATGGAGCAACCAAGCATTCTTGTTATATAGGATTGCTGTCTCCTCCCCTGGACCACTATTCATCTGACTTGTAAACAATACCCCGGAAGATATTGAATTCTTTCCGATAATTGACTGCCCAGGTTGTATGAAATTCCTTTTCCTATAACGATTATTCACCACCCAAATAACATTTTCAATATTTGTGCTGAAAAGCAAAATACTTGTTTATTCACAGCTAAACATTTTGTAAACCGCATTTTATTTCCTCTGATGATATGGCCAGTATTGAAAATCCATGGATTAAGGAAATTAACATAGCTCCTCTCTATATATAATGAATTCTTAACTCGAATATATGTGTTTATATTTGGATTTTCAAAATTTAAGTTTAACCACTAAACTTATATATGATTTTCAGAATGTGAGAGATTATATAATGAATTCCACAGTCAAACAAAGTCGCAACCCGCAAGAGCCATGACAGTCAACGAACCGGAAGTCCAAGACTCGAGTTTCGCCCTTATTTTGGGCTCATCAGTTAGACAAATCCGAACTCAGGATTTGAAACACGAGCCTCTTGCATGCGAGGCAAGCACTCTACCAACTGAGCAAACGCCCTGCACATAAGAATTTCACAGTCGGATTTCGGCTTGCTTGATTTCGGTTTGCTCGATCTGTGTTGGTTAATAGAAATTCTTGTGTGCGGGGCGTTTGCTCAGTTGGTAGAGTGCTTGCCTTGCATGCAAGAGGCTCGGGTTTTGAACCCTAAGTTCGGATGTGTCTAGCTGATGAGCCCAAATGAGGGCGAAACTCGAGTCTTGGACTTCCGGTTCGTTGACTGTTATGGCTCTTGTGGGCTGCGACGTTGTTTGGCTGTGGAATTTATTATATATATATATATATATATATATATATATATATATATATATATATATATTATAGAGAATGACAAGAAAATGTTAATTTCTTATAAAAACCATAATTAAACAATAATTGCAGCTATTTTCTTGTGCATGTGCTAGTTAAGTGATAGAATGGTCAAAGTTATTCCTTGCTCTGCAAATTACGGGAATATTTACAATTAATTTCTTTACGTGACTGAAAATATCAGTTGATACTCAGAAAAATGTTAATAAGGGATAAAAGGCAACAACGAAGTGGTCTAAGCTTATTGACTTAATGGCGATGCCTCGTTTCAATGTGAATTAATACACTTTCAGTAATATATTCAATTCGGAATCCGCTTGAAAGCTGACGCGAAGATACTAAATGAAGAAATAGCAACCAGGAAATTACCAAAATCGTCTCAGCCTTTCTTTCATTTGACACTAATTTCAGCTCATTTGACAGCGAAATACCAAACCGAAATTATTTCGGTAATAAGGAACTGACAGCATAAAAACTAATTAACTTTTGATTTGCGGAAAGAGAAATTGGTCCATTATTTAGAACAGAATCAAGGAAAAGATTACTGGTAAACATTGTAAATAGGCACGAGGACATTTTAAAATATATACATATATATATATATATACATATATTATTAATCATTTGTTCAAATATATATAGTGAGATTTGGGAATATCTTTGTGATCCGTTTTCGGCAAGGAATTTGGATGTTTAGGGGGCAAAGTAAAACTATTTGACCTTTGGGAACTCTAGCAAACTCCTCCGAAAAATTCGAGTCTGTAGACAAAATTTACAGAGTAATTGCGTAGGGAAACGTACACACACAGACACTCAGACATACAGATACACAGATACGTGATAGGTTATTTTTTACTTTTTTATTTTTTTTTATTACATTTTCACCCCAAATAAGGCACATTGCCACTGTGGTGTAGGGGGCTACTATCAGGGGCAGCAGCTACTGGGGCACTATGTTGGGATTTTGGGCAGCAAGATGTCGGTTCACGTTACACTTGAACTTCTGCATGTCAGTACAGTTGGGGAAGCAGGGACTTGGAATGGAATTCCAGAGTCTAGCGGTTCTGGGGAAAAAACTACTGGAGTAGAAAGATCTACATCTAGGGATCTCTACTGTGTGGGGGTGGGATTTAGCTGCCTGTCGAGTTTGTCGAGGGTGTCTACGTGGTGGGGGCACAAGTGTCTGCAGTTCGTCAGAACATTCACCATTAAAATACTTGTAGAACAGGCAGAGGGATTCAACATTTCGTCGATGGGACAGAGGCTGAAGCTTAGATGCCAGTTCAGGGCCTATCAGATTGGCAACTCTCTTTTGAACCTTGAAAAGAAGGGTGTTGTAAAGAGATAGATTTTGATACTCAACAATTTTACCCTAAGCAAAATATGATTAAAGTAAAAGATAATTTTCGCGAAAATATATTTTTATATCAACTTTGTTTCCATTCGTAGCCAAGAGTGACCAACAAAATGCTGTTTCCGTACAACGAGAAAATTATATATATATATATATATATATATATATATATATATATATATATATATATATATATATATATACAAGAAATAAATTTTACCATAGTCAATAAAAGTTACTTTTATGGTAGAAAAGTTCATTGGTTTGTATTTTTTTTAATTTATGAACCGGTTTTTTTAAAAATCAAAATGGCAGCGACTTTGAAATTGAGAGCCCCGTTTTCAATTTGAAGGATGGGCACCTGGGCATTCTGTGTTAACAATTTAAGAGAGTTCCGTCAACGTAAGGAATATTTATAAACATATTTTAATGTTTTCCGTTATTTTGTGCTTGAGGAATATTCGATTATGGCATGTGTAGTTTATATAAAAATTAATTTAAGTAGTTATCGCCTAAAATTTCGTTTTAATTTCGATTCGCTGGAATTATTTCAAGTAAAGAGCATTAAAAACTATTTCAAAACAAAAGAAAACATGAACTGAACTTTTATTTACTATGGTAACATTTATCTCCTGTATATTTATTTTTTCGCGTAGTCGTTTGTTGGCTTTTCTGCTAAACACTCTTACTAAATAATCCCGACGAAATATCGAAAACCAAAGAAACAAAAACAGTTTTGTAAAATAATAAAGCTTTACTTACTTTAGTAAAATAATCCGAAACAGCAAAATGGGATATTTAAAAAGTAAAGACGTAATTACTTTAGTTTTTTAAAGCAAAGAATCGATATAAATATGAATAAGAAGAAAATGACGCCCTTTTCAAGCAGAACAGCTTCGTTTCAGTTTTACAGTATTGAACAGTGTAGTATTGCGCCGTCAGATTCAGGGTTGTACTATTGTAATGTACAGAACACGTAGAACGGGTTTTAATAAACTGAATTCCTTCTAGTACACCGACAAAAAAAAGCTTAAACAGATATATAAATAAAAATAAAAAAGGTTATGTAAATGTTTTTAAAAAGACACATAATCACGTGAGCAGGAGTTTCCCTCCTTTGACACGATAACAAGTAACGTTCTTATTTTTTATTATTTATCTATTTATCTACTTTCGAAAGAGTGCCGCGTGCAAGTGGAGAAGAAAAAAAACAGAGTTATGCAAAATCTGTGTCGAGAATTGTCTAAAGTCCCGACTTTATTTATTTATTTATTTTTTTTTTTGCTTTTATAAGAACGTGAATTTATGAGGTGAATTTCTTCGACACAATATGATTCAACTCAAAAAAATAAATAAAAGCTCACATGAATTAAGATTACAGTTACGGTGTTATTGTGGGCCCTCACCCCTTTTAAAAAAACCTTATTAAACTTTCTGGCATATTTACATTCTATGGAGGTCAGGCGCGAACGAACACCCCATAATTTTATTATACCATATTTTTTCAAACTGAAACATAATTATCAAAGTATACTTACGCAAATAGATATGAAAATTCTTTTTAAGTTTGTGCCATATTTCCATAGAGTACAGACGCGAACGCAGACCCCACAAGTTTATTATACCATCCCTATTTAAGTTGAAACATACTTATCAAATATTCTTATGTATATTGTGTTGGCATATTCAAAGTTGGATGAGTTCCGGCAAATCATATATGTACATAGATATATTGGGGTAACTTGTCCTACATTAATATTAAATTCCTCTTATTCTAACATTAATTTATTAAACCTGGATATATAATAATGTTTAGTTTGCTACCCACTTTAATTCAATTACAAGCAAAACTAATTTATTGATTTATCTTCACCAAATAATAATGTATTAATTTTTAAACAAATTAAATTTAATCAGACTATATTTCTCTGGCAAATATGATAAGACTTTATCCCAGCATATTAGACTACTTTAATAGATTCTGGCACATATATATTAGCTCACGATAATGGCAAAAAATAACCCATCTCATTTATATAAAAATTCAACTTTAATTAATAATCCATTCGCTACAAATTAAATTAAATCAAATCAAATTAAATTAAATTAAAGTAAATCAAATTAAATCAAATAAAATTAAATTAAATCAAATCAAATTAAATCAAATTAAATTAAATTAAATTAAATTAAATCAAACTAAATTACCATTGTCCAATCTAGATAACTCATATATTAATTTATTAAATAAAAATGGGGATATGATAATTGATTTGATGTTGAACATTTAACTTTTATCTTCTAATCTATACATTTTCTATGTGACTCTACCATTGGAAATGTCATAATATATGCATACGTCTCTCTATTACGTTATAATAATTTGCTATTTAAGTGTATTTGTATTATCTAATTAAGTATACTTGATTTATTGTTTAGCATATTTTGTCGGAGTAGATAAACTTCTAATTTTCTGTGTATTTTTATTTATTTATTTATTTATTTATATACCTCCAATCGACTAGATTAAAATGTAAGTTTTCCACACCTACCCACACACACCTATATTAAAAAGTACATATTTCTCACTTGAAAGCTATGATAGTGTTAATTTTGAATAAACTTTTACCGTAACCTAACACTCACCCCTCCAAAAGAACTCAATATTTACTATTAATTTGCGATGCCAGACCTCATAGACTTTGTCTCTCCTTTTTTTCTTTTCTTTTCCGTTTTCCCTCTTTCTTTTTCTCCTTAAACTAGCTCTTTTCCCCTCTTTTTCATCAAAAATTTGAGCATCGCCTCGCATTTGTGGGGATCAGACTAGAATGAGACTTTATCCGAATGTTTACCAAATAGAGACAAACTGTGTTCAGAGATTTTGTATTCTAAATTTGCATATATGGTTTGAGGGATAAAGTTCTGAATAATTGTACATCCGTACACGTGTTGTTATAATCGGTGGATATATATATATATATATATATATATATATATATATATATATATATATATATATATATATACACACAATGCAATTGAATATTGATATTGGTCCTGGATATGACCTAAAACTATATCCGATGGTGAGGCACAATCTAGCGGGTCTTGGGGAGTGTGGAGCCACTCTTTAATTGCCATTGCTCACAGGTCCACTCTGACCCGGAGTGGTAGTACCTGTTAGGGTCCCAACTATGGGTTAAATAGAATCTGACTTTAAAAAATATATACTCCATTAAAATCGTTCCTCAAAATAACGCGATTCGGCATTAAATAACCTGAAAAAGGTTGATATGCCGTAAAACAAAAACAGACAACCAACCAACCAACCGCATATTTATATATATATATATATATATATATATATATATATATATATATATATATATATATATATACAATGCAATTGAATATTGATATATATACAATGCAATTGAATATTGACCTCCAATATGCTATAATGTCTCCGCACCCCCAAAGATCTTTACCTCGCCGAAAATGGTTGCCATCTCTAATACGCCTGGAAATCGCAGTACGGGATATTTAAACATTCTGGATCTTACCTCAAATTGGGAGCCTTTTTCTAATGTAAAAGATCATTCTATTACCTCTAATATTTCCCCCGGGTTGTCTGACCTGGTAGAAATATCCCAAAAATAATTGAATTCATCCTGACGCTGGATTGCCAAGGCTGTATGATATCCTTTGTAGATGACTTTAAAATACCTTTAAAAAAAAGGTTTAATATATGTGCTGATGAGCAAATAACAGTGTCGGCAAAAAGAAAGTTCGCACTTGTAATTTTTTCAAAAACTGCAAATTTAAGCTTAATTTTATGTAACTGTTTAAACAACATATACCTCATTTGATTCGCCTTTTCTTCCTCCATAATTTTACCTGTTCATATTTGACTTGTAATTGAAATATTCTAGTGTTCACGTCAATTAAAAAAATAACTTCAAATTGAGGAGGCAAAAAGAAAGTCTGCAGCAACAAATTCGCTTAAAACCAGCTTAAATTATCGCCCCTAACTCAGTTAAAAAAAAACACCGACAGGCAACAAAACATTTCTAATCGTAATTGTTGCTGTTCCAGGTTATATAACGTAACATTTAGTCCATATGCCACGACTGTCTCTTAGTGATCGTCAAGAGCTCATTAATCTCCACCTTTTTTGCTGCATATTGAAATGGGATGAGAAAACGGTCCGAAAGACTGGGCAAAACCATCAAATCACCAGCAGTTTTCGTAATGCCCCTAAATCTGGTCGTACTAGAGTTACTTCAAACAGGGAAGACAATGCTATCAAGATCCGCAGCTTCAGAAACAGATTTGAAACGGCTGCCCAAATCCAACAAATCTTGTCCAAAGTGCTCTCTTTCTACTGTCAAGAACAGATTAAAGGAATTTAATTTTGGGAGGATATGTAGCAAGAGGCAAGCCAATGATTTCTGTAAAGAACAGAAAGCGCCATCTTGATTTCGCCAGATGCAATGAAGATCATGACTTTTCACATTAGTCAAAAGTGCTTTGAGCGACTAAAGCAAGTTCAATAGGCTATGCAGTGATGGTAGGCAGTACGTCCGTCGGAGAAAAGATGAAGAATTTAATCTTAGGTTCTCAGTTTCAACGCTGCATGGTGGTGGAAATACAGTTTTGGTGTGAGACATTATAGGTATCAATAGTCCAGGGTCTATGGTTCGCTTGCAAGGTCGAATTAATTCGACCAAGTACATTAATATGTTAATTGAGCATTTTCTACCTTACTTTGGTCGGAATTTGGATGATAATCCCATCTTCATGCAGGATAATACTCCCATTCACACAGGTGGCAATGTCAAGAGGTTCCTGGAAGAGCATGATATTCCGTTTTTGGATTGGCCTGTACAATCCTCAGACCACAATCCTATCGAAAACATATGGCATTACATCAAGCAACAGCTACGCAATGATAAAATTTCAAATTTGGAAGAACTATGGACAAAACTTAAAGAAAATTGGGATCCCCTTTCCTCGGAGTATTGCTGCAGTCTAATTCAAGGAATTCACAAAAGATTGCCGGCTGTAAAATTTCAGAAGGACTATTCTACTAAATATTAACTAGTTAATTGTGTTCCTGTTGTATTTGTGTTGCATCAATGTCCTAAAGTTATGTTTAAATAACAATTTTCCACTGTGCGGACTTTCTTTTTGGCTCCTCAATTTGAAGTTATTTTTTAAATTGACGTGAACACTAGAATATTTCAATTAAAAGTCAAATATGAACAGGTAACATTATAGAAGAATAAAGGGTCAATCAAATGAGGTATAGGTTGTTTAAACAGTTGCATTAAATTTAGCTTAAATTTGCAGTTTTTGAAAGAATTACAAGTGCGGATTTTCTTTTTGTCGCTTGTGTATATGTTTATTCATGACTGATCATTATTGCTAACTGCATTTCATTTCCTCTGATGATATGAGCCATTATTGAAAATCCCTGGATTAAGGAAATAAATATAATTCTTTTCCATATATTGCTTGCTTCAAACAATAAATTCCTCACTTGAATATATTTTCATGTATATTTTAGTCTCTAGAACTTAACTTTAATCCTAAACCTTATATATATATATAAATGTTTAAATAATTATATATATATACATATATATATATATATATATATATATATATAAAGAAGGCTGTTTTCATAAATGCAGCAAACTTTAAATTAAAATGAATCACAAAAATGTATTTTATTATAAAGATGTGTTCATTCAAAGTATTATATTATAGCATTTACAATTAAAATAAAATTATGGCCCGCGTATAGAAATACAATCCATTTTCTATATTACTGCTTTAATTTATTAGCATCACTGCTAATTAATTCACAGGAATACAATTTTCGAAGAACTGATTCAGTAATTGTAAATAAAATTTGAGCAATGGTGTACATGAATCATAATAGAATCAAACTATCTACGTAGCTAACAAGTTTTGTCGACCTTCTCCTACCAAGTTCATTTTTTCTTCAATTTTGACCCCTTACCAGCTATTTTACTGGTTGAGGATCCAATAAACAGCATTAAATTGGTTAATTAATTAATATTGGTTGATTACTTATATATAAATATAACTATAAATGGAAAAGAGAAACTAAAATACTCAACGTTGCGCCCCCCTGTCACATGGGCGTTTTCAAGATCGAATAGAATAGCGTATATTATTTATGGATTTTCGAATTGAAGGGTTTAAATAATAAATACTATCCATGTTATAAGTAAAGTAATTTCCCCATGTGAAAAGCAAAGGCTCCACGTTATGTAATAAAATACATCAAACAATATTGTTCTTTCCTGTCTCATTGTCAACTAAAAGCTTCATAAGAAGGTAAAAAGGAATCATCACAAGCGGACATTATTTAATGAATAGTTGATTTATTTCACTGCATAACAGGTTCTTTTATGCATTGATTAATTTTCTGAAACAATGCATTTATAAGAATACTGAGATAACGAGTCTGTTACAGATGGTATAACATACTACTAATAATACTACGATTAATAAATACTCATATCCTCTAGGTTTATATATACATATATATATATATAACTACTTCATTTACTCACATAAAATTAATATACGAAAGTATAAATGTATGCGTAAAATTTAAGTATTTACTTCAAAAGTGGTCAATAAGTAGGTAGAGCTAGTTAGTAATTTATAAAATATATATAGCGATTAAGCTACACTGAATATTCCGCGTTTCATCCACTCTAGGATTCTTCAGGCTTATCTATTATATTAATCCTAAAGACTCCTAGAGTGGATGAAAATTGGAATCTTCAGTGTAGCTTAATCGCTATATATATTTTATAAATTACTATATATATATATATATATATATATATATATATATATATATATATATATATATATTAATGGAAATGTATAAAAAGAAATACGAAAAGTATAAAAGCTTATAACTTTTCTTTATTCGTTTTCAATTGGTGATGTGCAGGAATACAAAATAATATTATGAAAAAAAATTTTTTTAAATATATATATATATATATATATATATATATATATATATATATATATATATATATATATCAGGTAGCCAAGAAAGTCCTTGTGGTTTTCATCTTTTAAATTCAGATAAACATATCTCGACTCAAGCAAAACTTTAATGATCAAACTAAGCATCGTCAGAATCATCACACGTTTGCCAGCGAAAAACAAGTATATTTAATGCCAGTAACTTAACAATTTTGCGTTTTGATGGCGATGAAGTCGCTGAAAGCGTTTTCGATATCGAAAAACGCGCATATGCAAATTAGGATCTGTGATCCAGTAGAAAAAGAGAAAAATGCGCTACGTAGTCGGGGCTGGGGGGTACAACGCTGGCGTCGAGGAAAATGGACGTGTAAATTGGCAAGAAATGGTTGGTAACGGTTGGCGTAAGGTCGGAGAAGAACAGTGTACACCGGGAAACATGGACGATAGCGAGAAATTTTTAAGTGGTGTCAGGACGGGAGATTAACGGTAAAAAATGCTTTTCTTAAAAATAACAGCCCGACCTGGATTTATTTATTTGTTAGTTCATTTTCGACGGTGGCGAACGTCATGGAGGTCCGAGAGTATTTTAGACTGTAACGACCGCGGTTCCAGCATAACGGCAACGTTACCACGAAATAGGACACCTTTTCACCCAGTTTGTCGATTCTATCAGTGATGGTTGTTGCATACACACAAAAAAAAACCAGCGTCATTAATAAGCGCAAGGGAAATATTCGTTGGTGGGATGCAAATGGCTGTTTAGAATTACACTGGCATTCATTCTCCCACCACGATTTGATCGACTAAGCAGGTGAGCCAATCAATGGCGTACGTGTCATGGACCCCCAGTACGTTAAGGACAATCGTCGGAAAAGAAACCCGTTAATGCTCGCCACGTGCCGATTTCCGATTAGGAAAATATGGAAGGCGTGCAGATAGTGCGATCTTAAAGAAAAGATGTAGCCTTTCATAATGCAGTGCAAAATGGTTTCCGTAATGGTAACACCGCGATAATTCCGATTCTAACTATATGGCTGTCCTTTCAAGCATTCATAAAGAGCGTTTGGAATAGAAACTACGTGACGATCACCGGACGAAGTTATATTACCTAAAGCCGGGCACAAATAAGAGAAGGAACCAGAATGGGTCGTTTTTTTTTTGTGTGTTCATCTCGGAAAACAATAAACGTTAACCTAAAAAAATATTATATATACGTCGGTTATATCGATAATATCAACGATTTTAAGAGACAATTAGAACGAACTGTTAAGATTGAATTAAGACTATTATCATTATTTATTTATTTATTTTTATTTCCAAGGATTGTTATGAACAATTACTGATAATAACCAGGAAGGCTGCCTTTAATATGAGTGACAACAAGTCTCACCTTTATTCCACAACAAGTTTTTGCGTTATCGTAACAACCGTTTACTATTGAATTCTTAATGATCCTGACTGTTGATATTCTTGTGAATTAAAACGGCAATAAGCCTCTCAAGGTCGAAGTAAACTATTCATTTTTTAAGCACCTATTGGTTAATTCATTCCTCACTCTTTCTATCGTCTTTGACATTTTCTGACTATTTTTTGTGGTACAAAACGATATAATTGTCGCCTTATACGTGTATGTACGAGGGGCGTGCAATAAGTAATGCCCCTGACCCACTTCCCATATCAGTAGAGCAACAAAACATAGCACAGTTATTAGTCTTTCTCTACATTCTCTTGTTCTTTACATAGATTAGTTTTCGCATCATTAAATAATTTATTGTTTCATCTGTTTGATGATGCTGTCCACATTTTCTGGGTTTTGTTTATATTTGCTTTGGCATGATTCGTTCTGATCACATTGTTCAGTACGGCTGTCAATAGTAATACCGTTTCGCTGTGCAAGTAACCATTTTTAGATATTTCTATTTTTTTTTACTCGTGTGTCTTTTCTAGCCAGCGTTATAAATCGTTGTTTTTATTTTTTACACTGTCTCTTATAGCGTGAATAATTTTTTGTTGTCAACTAAGCCCTATTCCCATCGCAGCAATGTTACATCTCTGTGTTCTTCCATTACGTTATAACTGGTACATCTTGGCAAAATAAGAGAATTGAATCTAATTGCTGATTACACATAAACTTGAACGTGTGTTGTAATTATTTCCATTCAATATCTGAAAAACAGAAGACTCTTTAAAAAATAGTCTTCAATACTATTAAAATTTGCCTGGCTTTTGTTTAATGTAATATGTCTTCCTCTCTTTCTCTCATGGTTTGATCATTTGCATACGCGCGTCCGTGCTCTGTTTCCTTTTTTTTTTTTTTTCATTCCATTTTCACCCCAAGCAAGGAACAGTGCCACTTTGATGTAGGAGGCTACTAACGGGGATAGAAGTTGCAAGGATTCTATTTAAGGAGTTGAGCAGCAAAATGTCTGTTCACATTACACTTGAAATTTTAAATGGCGCCTACATTTCATAGAAAGTCTTCATTGAAAAATATATTTTTCATTTCCATACCAGACGCCAACTACCTACAATAATCTGTTCTCTTTCTACATTTAGGATTGAATCCAGATATGAACAGCAGATATGACAATTTCTTGTCTAATGAGAACATGCTATCAACGTAATTTCAATTGCTTTCATAAAGTCGTTTAACAGCAATTAGTTTTATCTGGAATTGCTCCAGTCAAGGTATGAAGCAGCTAAAACAGACACATTTTAAGGTAAAAATTGAGCCAAAGACAGATGTATATTCATACTCTGATAATATAATAAAGTCACGATAATCTGAAGGCAAATGAAATATTATTTTCGATCAACCTTTATTAGGAATGGATTTATTAGGATTTCATTTTCACAAAAGCATTGTGTGATCACTTCTTGTACATGTGCTGATTCCCTTTCTCATATATTATGACTATTATAAAATAATTATTATTGAATATCATGAGATGATTTATAAGCACCTATTGCGATTATAAGCACCTATTACGATTATAAGCACCTATTACGAACAGGTATAAATATATTATGATTCTATTCTATAGCTGAATTCACGCCACCAAATAAATGGGATTCTACTCTTTACGGGATTAAGTGTAAACAGTCTGAGAACCCATTTGGTAAATATAATAAAAACACATTTTAGAATTTAGAGCAGGTGATCATTTTGGCGTATAGACTTAACGTAAAAATATCACAAAGTGAGAAACATCATGTGGTAATGGTCAATCATTTTGTGACTAAATGTTTTAAAGACAATAAGCAAATATTTGCCTGGAAAAATATTTATGGTATGTATTGCGTTATAGATTACATTCTTAGATTTTGCTTTCCTCAAATGCAAATTATATCAATGTTATGTCTTTGAAGCACACGCAACATTAAATCTAAAGAGTTCGAATTTCTTTAGGATTTGTATGTGCATATTTATATTTATTTAGTATATTAATTTGGTATATTACGGTATTCATGTCTCAATCTAATTTGCTGATGCTGAAATAATCACAGGTCTACATCGAGCAAACTCGTCTTGCTTGACATCACCAGACACTAAACAAAATAAAAGCAAATTGAATTTGTTTTAAGAGATAAACGAAATTAATTTTATTAAACTGTACATCAATCAATTCAAATGCTATTTCTGATCACGATGCCGAGATCTAGAGCTTCTTAGGCTGGGGAGACACATTTAACTGCAAAGTGTCATCAACGTTTGAACGATGAAAAACATACCTTTAGAAACGCGCCAAAATAACATGGTTTCAAACCTCAAACATGTAATCAACCCAACAGACATAAAAATTCATAACGAAACCTATCATTGTTTTAGTATGTCTACCACGAATCTTAAAAAGAATGCAGAAAAGATGTAAATCGCAAACAGACTGCGTAATAAAGAATATTTGCGAAGTCTAAGGTCAATCGTTAACGTAGTAGGAAACAAAAGACCTCGGAAACCACTTGATAATGAGATATTTCATATATTTCAGTTAAAATCTGGTCTGTACGTTTAATAGTGTCTATTAGTTCACCATATTACGTGGAATTACCTAATCAGGCGTCCTAGAGCGAAGGGATTTTTCTATGAAATTTCTCGAAGCGACGGGCAGAAATATTAAAATTCGTTAAAAATTCAATTAAGCTGCTTTCTGAATATCTCTGTCCCTGTTCGGAGAGTATGATTGACATCTTTTGTTTTACGAGTAATTTTACGCTCCTATTCTCTATTTGCAAGTCGTGCTTTAAATACTTATCCCATGTTGAATAACGATAAATCTAAACTTTCACTTAGAAGAAATAAAAATCAAGTGAAAATTGTCTAACGCAACTCGAACAGTTACCCTGACATCGCCACTATTAATCAGTTTTCTATGTTTTAGAACTGTTGCTTACGTATATATAAACCTAAATTTTCACGAAGATAAAACACGGAATATTCTATGTAGCTTAAATTGCCATATATTTTTCATATGTTCAGAGAACAAATTAAATGATGAAGTCAAATTTATTACCAAGACTCTTTGCAATAATGGTTTTCCATTGCAAATCGTGGAATAAAATTTCTAATTTCAATAAAATTAAACCGGCATCTGTCGAAAAATGCCCCATCTACCTACGCCTACCTTGGCTAGGTAATATTAGTGAAAGATTTGCCAAGCAAATTTCCTCTGTAGTACAACAATGTTACTTTGCATCAAATACCCGTGTTGTTTTTTCATGTAAACCCATTTTGTCTTCAATTTTTAAAGACGTTCTCCCCCCCACCACCACCACCATAACAATTCAATTATTTATTTATTTAAATGTAGCTGCGGCGTGCGCTACGTCGGGCGGACGTCTCAAAGATTAGATAATAGGATAAAACAACATGTTCCATCCAAAATTCGAAATGGAAATTACCTACCTTCGGACGTTTTGAACAATACCCATGGCTACTCTATAGGAGAGCACCTTATAAATAATCGTATTTGCGCTTCGAATTTTAGTGCGGACTTTTTTCCATTCTTAGCAATTCGCACTCTCTTTACCATCTTAAAATTCTAGAAACTATATATATTAAGACTCTGAGACCTTCTCTTTGCAAACAAAAAGAGAATCTCTTAGGGCTTAATCTAGTTTCTATTTAATAATTAATTCATCCCCCTCTTTTTTTTGTACATATATTCCCCCTACTTTTTCATCTCCGATTCATTGTTCCCCCCTTTTCTTTTTAAAACGTAATTAAGCTCGATTTTAGCTCTGTTGAGCGAGCTTCGAAACCGGTCAGCTGACACATTCATTTTTATTTTTTAATTTCATAATCTACAATAATGTTTTCGAACAAGTTTAAATTTAGTCTTTACATAGCCATAATAAAATTTTGTACCCCGCAATATATATATATATATATATATATATATATATATATATATATATATATATATATATATATATATATATATTAGTGGCCTAGCAATAGCCACCTGGGAGATAATCAAGCAAAACCCCCTAAGAAAAATAGATCCCTAACAAGCAAAACTAAAACTGGCTTTCCAGAACATGATATATACAAATGTAGAAAAATGTGGGTATATTTTATTGGTCCGAAAATATAGGTTGTTCTTTACAAATTGGCCTAAAATTTTAACTATAGAATAGTACTATAATCTTCAAAAAGTCTACACTTTCTCATTTAGTTTCGGCCCCTATAGTACCTAAAATATGAGCCTTTCCAATGTTAAATTTTGCTAACAGTATATATATATATATATATATATATATATATATATATATATATATATACACCAACATTTTGGGAAATTTTATACATTCCAAATCTCAGTGATTATTGATCAGAATTTAACAAAGGAAGGCTCCTTTGAAAGGTAATCACCTGAATTGTATAGTGGGCTATGTGATACTAACTCTTAAGGGGATCATCGATCATCCAGATCCTATTTTTGCACTTTTTTACAGACAAAAATGTTTCAGTCATTTAAGCTAGTTTTGCATATGAATTAAAAAATATCTGATATTTCCCTAAGTCTGTCCTGGGTGGAGTGCAGACTAAAACTTTCTGCTTTGATTTAAACTGATCTGAAATAACAGCAAGGGGAGACTTGATTCCAAATATTTCTCATATGTTATATATCTCTTTTGATTTCCATACATGAAGTAAATTTCAAAGATTATTTGATATTGGAGATATTCATAATCGTGCCTTATTTCCAAAAGAGGGGAGACATGAGAAATATTTGCAATCAAGCCTCCTTTTGCTGTTATTTCATATCATTTGAAACCATAACAGCAAGTTTTAGTCTCCCCTTCATCAACGTCAGCAGTTTTGGGGAAATGTGAGGATAGCAAATTGGTTAAATGGAGAAGTATTCCCAACTCGCATTTAGGTAAAAATGCACTTTCGTAAATAATTGAATTCATTCAAAACGTATCGCAAAACCAAAAACAAACACCATCTCCCCCTCTCTCTCTCTCTCTCTCTCTCTCTCTCTCTCTCTCTCTCTCTATATATATATATATATATATATATATATATATATATATAGTAAGTTATAACATATATATGGCGATTAAGATACACTGAATATTCCGCGTTTACTCCACTCTAAGATTCTTCAGGATTACACGAGAATTTTGTGGTTGTTTCGCGTTTTTATATACGCACCTTCTATTGAGTTTTTGCTTAACCAATCACCTTTCTAGTATCTACCGCGCCCTTCCTAATAAGCCAATAAGCAGGCATTTACAGGACAAAGGCTCGTTTGACCTGCGGTTGACCGGTTCCTTTGTGTGTGCTATTTAGTTTAGATATCTAGTGCCTTGACAAGTTTTAAATATAGGTTAAGTTTATATATATATATATGTGTGTGTGTGTGTGTGTGTGTGTGTGTGTGTGTGTGTGTGTGTGTGTGTGTGTGATATATAGGATAGAGATACAAAATAATTTTAAAACTAACAAAAACAATAGAAAATAAACAAATAAAAAATAAATAAATAAACGTGCATATACATAAACTATCACACACACACACATATATAAATATATATATATATAAATATATATATATAAATATATATATATATATATATATATAAACTTAACCTAGATTTAAAACATTTCAAGACACTAGATATCTAAGCTAAATAGCACACACAAACGAACCGTCAACCAGGGGTCAAACGCGCCTTTGTCTTGTAACTGTTTGCTCGTTGGCTAATTAGGAAAGGCGTGGTGGATACTAGAAAGCTGATTTGTTTTCTAAAAACTCAATAGAAAGTGCGTATATAAAAACGCGAAACAACCACAAAATTTTCGCATAAGCCTATCTCCGATAGGCTCATAAGAGTAGTGGTCGATGGACAAAAATCAGAGGCCTTCAGTATTAATGCTGGAGTCCCTCAAGGGTCAATCCTGGGCCCAACTCTCTTCCCGATCTACATCAATGACCTCCCTAAACACATACTTAAATCATTCGTTCACATCTATGCTGATGACACGACCATCTACGGCAACACATCAAAGGCTGTAAATGACAAAGTTCTCTCTGATTATCTCTCCTCTGATCTCGAGCGCGTGTTTCAATGGGGGAAGTCGTGGCTGGTTACCTTTAATGCATCTAAAACCAAACTCCTATCTTTACATCATTAACGCTCTGATCCCCATCTGGCATCAATTGAAATGGATGGCTCTCGTCTAGGAGAAGCCCTGTGATTTGACAAGCTTCTGGGTTTGTCCTGATCTGAAATGGAACACGTACATCAAGTCTGTTGCCAAGGTCGCTGGAAAGATGGTGGGATCCTTCTACCGCTCCAGAGGATATCCAGAGAGCAATTCTGTATCTATATAAAAGTCAAGGACGCCCAAGGATTGAATACTGCTGCCATATTTTTGCAGGAGCTGCTAAAAACAGCCTATCCTGCCTTGACAGAGTACAAAATAGACTTCGTGGCTTAGTGGGGGATGCCCTTTTCTCTACTCTGCAACCTCTCGCCCACAGAAGAGACGTTGCGAGCCTATCCTTGTTTTATCGTTATTTCCATGGCAGGTGCTCGTCTGAACTCCATTCTCTGGTCCCCCCTCGCCAATCTTTCACGAAAAACATCCGTCTAGCTGAATCCACTGCGAGAAATTTCCCCCACTCTTTATCTGTGCCTAAATCAAAACGTGGATTCCATGAGCAAAGCTTCTTTCTTAGAACTGCACGCCTATGGAACTCTATCCCGTCTGCATGCTTCCCACCTGACTACAACTTAGATGTCTTCAAGTCCAACGTTAACAAATTCCTAATGAACCGCCCTCTTAAGTAAACACTTCATTA
>NC_136488.1:8442959-8527959 GCF_053919585.1 Euprymna scolopes
TATTTAAATTTATAACTTTAATACCAATACTGAGTGGTTGTCCTGAAAAATGTCCCCAGAAATACCTTCTGCTAAGCGCAACGAAATACCAAACCATGAACAGAATTATTTCTGTTTGCTTCCGTATTAAATAAGTCTATGACCTCACGTTAATCTGATCGGAGAGGTTAGTGAGTTCTCGAGCATGCCTAAAGGTCTCTCACCCACTAGTGACAGTAGTTTTAAAGAATAATGTTTTTAAAGAATAATGTGCTTTAAAATACGTTTTAAAGGTTAACATTTCCAAGGCATTATGTTTTTAAAAGAATAATGTGTTTAAAAATGTCTTTTAAGGAATAATGTTTTAAAGAATCATGTTTTTTAAAAAATAATGTTTTTAAATAATAATGTTTTTAAATAATAATGTTTTTAAAGAATAATTTTTTTAAAAGAGTAATGTTGTTAAAGAATAATGTTTTTAGAGAATGTTTTTTATAGAATATTTTTTAAGAATATTTTTTTTTAAGAATAAAGTTTTCTAAAGAATAATGGTTTTTAAATAATAATGTTTTTTAAGCATAAGTTTTTTTTATATATGTTTTAATGAATATTTTTCAAAATCCTATAAAGAACAATGAGGGTTTTTTTTTTTTAGAATAATGAGTTTTTTAAGAATAATGAGATTTTTAAAAGAATAATGAGATTTTTAAAAGAATAATGAGGGATTTTTTTAAGAATGCAACTTGATGTAGTATTAAATGATTTGGAAAATGTTGATATGCCGTAAAAACCAGCCAACCAATCAAATCATTCCACATCGAATGCATCTTTCTTTCTTCTTCTTTCAATCTTTTTTTTTTATTTTTTACTTATCTTTATCCTTTCGAGCTCATACTTCCTGTTACCTTAATTGAATTTATACATTCTGATTTCTTTCCCTGTTATTCTTCCTTCCCTTTTTACGTTCATTTTTCCACCCCCTCCCGCTCTTCCGATCACATTGTGTATTCAGCCTCATTTATCTATCGACGAATTCCGCCTCCTACTTTACCCTCCTCCAATCCCTACGCCGGCAGTTGTCCCAAGGTGATTACAAACATCAGGAAAAGCAGACTCCGTTGCGTTTCGCCTGACCCGGACAGCAATACTGCTTCGCAATTGCCCCTGGGACAGCGCCCAGATACATTATTTTGATTACGACTTCGCCTGCACTTCTGCGAGACAAATAAACCACGGACCGGAGCATTTTATTCGATTCAGAAACTTCAGAAGTTTTGTTTTTTTTCTTTTAAATCTGTTGCTACTTGCAAAGTTCCACGTAGACAAAAGAAACTTACACTCGCGCTTACACACCTATATAATGAGTACCCTCAGATTTCCATTACCCTCGATCTCTTTACTGAAGCGGCACTGATTCTAGGAGAGGTTTAAGCGGCTTCTTCTGAAGGAAGAAGTTTCATGGGAGTATGAAATTCACAGGTGATCCCCATTCGCATGTATATCTCCGTCAGAGGAGACGATGATGATAGATTTTGGCAACCCTTGCAAGTTGGTGCCGACGTCCTCTTATATAGAGATGGTCACCCATATTATACTGACCAGACTCATCGATGCTTAAAATCGGTGATCTAACAAGAACGAACGTCTATCAAGGTGATTATGCCGTATCCACACATTCCCAGCATATTCCATCTGTATTGTAAGTTTTGCAAAGGTGTTTTCGTTATTGCAACAGCCGCTTAACTTTTACTTTTTCGCTGGAAAGCTTTTTAATATTTCAGCTATATTTATCATTAGCGTACGTTTTATCGTCCAAGTTTTCTCGTTATTCCAACTCTTTTTAGTCTTTTTCCATTTTTTTTCGCAGGATTTTCCCTAGTGCTCCTACAATTTTTGGATTTACATTGATTTTTCAAATTCCTTTCAGTTTCAGTTCTCTGGAAAGCTGTGTATTTGCTTTGATTTTCAACCTCTTTTATCTTTACCTATTTGGATGCTGGTTTGGACAAGAAGGCCGAAGAAAAGAAAAGAATTTCAAAAAGTTACCGAAAAACGGGCACATGAAATGAGTCAGACGCCAAAGGGATGGTCTCGCGCTGCTCCTAGAAATACATTAACAATTTCAATTCCTTCATTTAACGTTACAAAATAAAACGGTGTTATTGATTTCATCCATAATGTGATGTATGGAAGGTTGTTGAGCTTTAATGAGGTTAGCTTGGAGTATTTTAGTTGTTTTTAATTGGTTTCGGAATCTATTAATTTTATGAAAAAAAAATTGTCTTGAGCAATTATATTTTTTATATGTTGGCAAATTCAGCAAGAATTTATAAAATACGTGATAAAGCGGCGGGAAAGGGTAGTGGTTGTAAAACCAATGTAACTATTAGTTTTATTATTATTGTAAGTGTCACATTCTCAATATATCCCAATACGTTAAGCTAGAGATAAAGAGAGAGAGGCTGGATTATAGTGAATGAGAGGTAGGGGCGAAGCGGGCACAGATTTGCATATATCTGAGCATGTGTTATGATTCACACACAAACTAATACACACTAATCATGTGCCATTCATGCTTTTGCCCTAATAACCTTTGTTAAATATGTTCTCCTTTAATAAACATTCTGTTGCTATGTGGCATAAATCCATTCAAGAACATACTATTATTTATTCTGGTGATTAGTTCCTTCAATGTTAATTAATGCAATCGTGCATTTATCTTTAACTCTGTGTTAGTCACCTGGTTGTTCCAAATATGATTAGTCCTAGAGGACTCAATATAAAAATGTTAATAGTATTATTATTTTGTAAAATATAGTTATCCTGCTAGTTCAGAACATATACTTAAAGTACCCGTTGAAGAGTTTGAATCACTTGTTTCTTGTTGATATTAATAAAAAAAATAATAATGCAATAAAATAAATTATAAAACTATAGAAAAATTAAGGCATAACATTAGTTACGCTCATAATTACAAGACTGAATGAGTAATAAATTGTAAATAACAACATAATCCCTGCAAAACTTATGATAAAGAAAATACCAGAATATATTACTGTTGTATTAAGTATTACAGAGTAGCCTAAGGTTACGTAATATGTTCTTATATCTACAAATTCTTATTCTCACTGGAAAAATACAAAATATATATATCATAAAATCATACCTACGTTAGTCAGCTGGAGTGACTGAACACCCAATAAGGACAAAGCGTCGTTTAATTCCAAGGAAAACTGAGATACAACAGTGCCATATGAGGTGTGCTATACCCTCGCTGATTCAGGAGAGTACGAGGAGTAGGAAAAGAAATTAGTTGTCAGCCAGGACAAAACACCCAATGAAACTAACACAGGGTTAATAACTATTAGTTAAATATGAATGGATTACCAGGTAAACATTGTTATATGTTCTTCAAATTGGTGTATGAAGAAAAAATGTTACTGTATAGAAAAGAAAGTGTTTTCACTGGTCAAACATTTAATGAGAGAAGACACGAAATTAATCAATGTAATCTTTGTGTGAAGATTTCAGTTTTATATGATTTGTCGCAGCCAGAGAATCACAACTGGAATACAAATACGTCTAATCCCTTTATAAGCAATTCGTTATTTTATTTTCGCCATCAATAATTACTTTCCGTTTATTTAATAGCATTTTGAAGCATTAAATTTTCAAAATCGGAGGTTGTAGTCACGGATGACCCAAATAACATATGATTTCATGCATTATAATAAAAAAAACACAATGGCGATCGATATATATATATATATATATATATATATATATATATATATATATATATCTATATATAGTGCAGATGGTAATTAATAAAAACTAAAGAAAGTGCTCAATACTGTTGTAGAGCAAATATGCATTTTATTTTTTATTACCGTATCTTTCTGTTAAGTTATATTATTGTTTCGGCTACACGGCCGTTTTTTGTTTTTTTTTTGCCGTCTGTAGCGTCCTCAGACTTTTACAGAGAGTCTGTAGCTGAAACAATAATGTAACTTAACAGAAAGATACGGTAATAAAAAATAAAACGTGTGTATATATATAAATATATATATATATATATATATATATATATATATATATAATCTCTATCGTTATATCTACTATTATATAAAAGTAACTTTGTGTTAGTGAGTTGTTTCCATATACGTTCCGAAACGGCTGAATCTATCCTTTGCAATTTTCACACAAAGGTAATTTATATATCTGGCAGTCTTCTTAGATATGTTTTGTATAGAAATCCATCCAATAAATATCGACAATCGAGAAAATCCGATCATAAAAATAGTAGAATGATTTTAACAGGGGAAGTTATACCGGCCAAGAGGGATAATAAAATATCAGCAAATCATTTCTTCTTTCAAAAAATATTTATTCCTATCTGGAGATGTAGCTCAGTGGTAGAGCATTCGATTATATTTCGAATGGTGCCTTGTTTCAAGCTCGGGTGTACCTCATTATTTTATTTTAATTTTTCTTATTAATATGTTCATTTTACGATTTTTTAAAAACCATTTAAAATTGCCGCAAATTATTACTTCGTTTATATATTTTTAAATTAAACATTAATCAGAAGTGACTTTTCCAGGACAGTCATTGTCACGCCCAAATATCAGCTGACGTGCTATTATAAACAAACACAGATGAGATTTGATAAACGACATTATCATTATTATTTTTATTTTTATTTTATTTTTATTCTATTTTATTTTTATTCTATTTTATTTTTATTTCATTTTATTTTTGTGTTTATTTATTTATTTATTATTGCTTTGAAAATTAGTCCACCGGCCAAATTATTCCTTGTAATATATAATATTCAATAGAGGATAGGTTCGATAATAATGAATACGTAATCTGCATTAATTAAAATATCGTTTAAGTGTATTGTACGACCTGGCAACGCCGGTGTTCAGCTAGGACATCGAATATGAGAGTCTTTCCAAAAGTAAAGCCTCCTATTTTATTTGAACTCCAAAAAGATGAAGAACTACGAAAACGGGAATGGTACTATTAAAACAAGTGACCTTTTGCGATTCAGAATTTATATTTTTACATAGTCATCATTATTCTCAGTCACCTTTGCCAGGAATTGCATATTGCAATCTAGTTCTGGCGTATGATCATTACAGGGTTTTTTAGACTCTCACACCATCAATATCTTTAACAGAGAGATGAAATTTATGGCGATAGGTTCATAATTTCAGTCATCATAAACATTTAATGTACAATCTCGTCCGATCAATACGGACGGAATAAAAATAGGAGGCATTTGGAATGCACCTCATGCACAGAAAGATGTGATGCTCATACATAATAATGATATTAACACACTTGATTTAGTTAAATTAGCAAATAGTTAAGCCATGCTGAGCCTGGCCAGTTTTAAATGGGTGACTATTAAGAAACATCAAGCGATGCATTAAGATGACGGTGAAATCTCACCGAAAAAACAAAAGGTACGTAAGCGTAAGATGCTAATCGACACGTGGTTGTCACAATAGAATATCCTCCCTGCAGGCAGAAATTGTGCTTTCAATCATGTGGCGAAGTTCTGTAGGGAGATTATGCAAATCGGTTTTATTTTCATTCGTTTCGTTCTTAAGTGTTTAAAAAGAGAAAATTAGTAAACAGCTTTATTTACAAAAAAAAGGGGGTGGAAATAGAAATTAAGATAAAAATGTGAAAGAGCCCAAGTAAAAAATACATAACATTGATAGAGAAAGTATGCCATTCTTACTTTTTATTTTGTACTAGCTGACCGCCAGGCGATGCCCGGTCGTAAAATGTGCATGAATATTTTAATTAATACAAAAGCTGAGACATGTGCATGTATTATATTTTTCTAAACCGTTTACTTCTTGTAAGTAAAAGAAAAAAAAAACTTACTCGAGCTGGTATGGAAACCAAAACCTAAAGACAGCTAACCATTAGACCAGCGTGACACGATCGTTGAAAGGTGTTTTCAAATTACTTATTCTTAACATAAGTAATCTGTAATGTGAACTACTCACACATGCGCATTCGTGAAATAGTAAGCAAACAATTTAAAATCCGATAACTTCCAATTTTTCCATTTTGCCTCCTTATCAGCCCTTTTTCCGGACGAAAACAGATTAAAATGTTTCAATGTACTTGAATATCCTATATACAAAAAATTTAATAGATCAAAAATTCGTTGAGTATATAGGTTGAGAGGTGCCCTTTTTTACTTTAATATATATATATACTAGCATTTCAGCCCGGCGTTGCCCGGGTGTTTGGAGGTGTATGCTGAGCAAAAAAAAAAAAAGAGTAAATTTTTTTTTTAATTCGACCCCTATTATGACCCCTTAAAATTTATAGTTTCGGGCTCAAATCACTTTATTAAGTTAGATCCAGGTTCAAGGAACCTATATTTAAAATTTCAAGTGTCTAGACCCAAAATTATCGGAGGAGTTTGGTAGAGTTCTTAAAGGTCAAATCGTTGAAATTTGACCCCTTAACAGCCAAATTTCTGGCTGAGACCCGTCACATCGATTTTCCCAAATCTCAGTACCCGGTATTTCAAATTTCGAGTCTATAGACTAAAAATTGACAGAGTTATTGCGTAGCGAAATGTACACAGACAGACAGACAGACAGACACGTTCACTTTTATAGATATATAGATAGATTATTAGATTAGTATAAGGAAACGTATAGAGTCGTCAGTTTAGCGTATTAGCACCTTTTGTAACAAAACGCTTTCATAAATACATACTTCTAATCCAAGGAGCATCAAAATTTCACTTTTTCATTGTGGAGTTCTCGAGATGATTGATGATTTATATTGTAATAAGTTCTTTCTTTAAATTGTTATTCTCTGAGAAAGGTAAAAGATAGATTATAATATAAAGATCAAGGGTAAGTGGAGTAATCCTGGAAAAAGAGTGAAACTCTCCTCTACATCTTGGTGTAATAGCTAATAAAAAAGAGAAACTAGGGTTGACCGCTTTATTTCTCATTTAAATCTGTCATTACTAGTTGTTACCTGGCATAGACCAGGATTAGAATGTAGTATCTGTTCTGATCGTTTTTTAACAAAGGAATCAACATTTATATAATCCCGGCGGCCACTCATATTAATTTCTCCTTAGTCAATGGAGGGGAAACCTTTCTATACTAAGGTAATTTTATTTTTGTATACTTCTATAGTGCCTCTTTTTGGGGAGCTGATTTTCTCCCACATTAAAAACGACCTTGTGTCACATTTTGCTTTCATGGGGAAACAAATAGATACATATTAGTTGGATTAGCCTTTTCTTTTAAATCGGTTATTACCAGTTGGTTTAAGGTTTCGTATAAGCATAATATATTTTTGTTTTTTTAGAACCACTAAAGACAGAATTACTGCAGGTTAATGAAGATCTTCAATTACACAGTTAAGATCCCACGTATTCCAATCGTGCATTCTTAAAGAAATCCCTACCACCTCTCGACAATACACTAACGCTACTCGTATATCCGCATTGTTTTATTTAACTAACTAACTAACTAACTAACTAACCACGTGATGCTCTACGGTGTAATGTGCAAATGAGTATCTCGGAGAAAGATGATACATTCATCTGTACACAAATTTGAGTTTAAAAAATAAATTCTCAAAATTAATCGTACAGAATTAATAGACATATTTTAAGAATACCAGATTTGTATAGTCTAGGGTCCTGTAAACTAATGCTCACGTATGAAAAATATAGCAATACTAATTTATACAATAGAAAAATAGTTCTAAAAGTGGAAATTTTACGAAGTAAATAAATGTTCGTGCCTTAAGATTAACTGCTCTCAGTCAACATAACTTAAATAAAATGATGAATCTTATTTTAGAAGTGTTGAACTGTTTTTTATAAATGCTCTAATCAATTCGTTGTTTCAGATTCTATCTGTCATAAAGGCAGTTTTCGAACGACATAACCTAATTAGTGTACGGAACACGTTATCTGATAACCTTCTATTTAACGTATTAAAACCGTCATACAAAACGTTATACAATGCGTATATATTATATATATATATATATATATATATATATATATATATATATATATATATATATATATATATACTAGCATGGGTGTCCAGTGTTGCCAGGGTATTTGGAGGTGTATGTTGAGCAAAAACAAAAAGTGGTAATAGGAAGGTAAGCTTGAACCCGTACTGCAAAGAGGAAAAAAACCAGACGTCTTTGCTGTTACGACCACCGCCAAACCGGAAATGACGTACGTTTTAATTAAAGCTAGACAATAGGAGAGGATGACTTCCGAAAATTCGGCGAAAAAAAGCGACCTCCCCCCGCGTAGAAAAATGTCCAATTTCAGCCCGGCGTTTTCCGGGTGTTTGGATGTGTTTGTTGAGCAAAAAAAAAAAAAGTGGTAGTAGGAAGGTAGGCTCGAACCCGTACCACCAAGAGGGAAAAAACAAGGAAAAAACCTGACGTCTTTGCTTTTACTACCACCGTCAAACCGAAGGTGACGTAGGTTTTAATTAAGGCTAGACAATCGAAAGGAGAGGATGACTTCCGAAAATATCGGCGAAAAAAGCGACCCCCCGACTGTAAAAAAGTTGCCAGTTTAAGGTGAAGATATTAATGTTTGGAGCCAATTTTTCGATATTTGTCGTCTGAAAGGTCGGACTTCAAAACGATACTGATCTTATGAACATCCGTCACCTCTGTCAAAAGTTTTTGGCAGACATGCAAACATACATACATTTATATATACATTTATATATTGGTAGCTAAAAATTTTCGACCCAAACCGCTTAAAAAACTTGCCATACCTCTGAATACCCTTTATGTACAATTTTAAATGTTTAGACCAGAAATTGTCCGAGTAATTTGATAGAGACTGCAGAAGTCAATTTTTTTTAACTTTGACCCCTATTATGACTCCTTAACATTTATTGTTTTGGGCTCAAATCAAGTTATTAAGTTAGATCCATGTCCAAGGAACCTATATCTAAAATTTAAAGTGTTTATACTCAAAATTGGTGGAGGAGTTTGGTAGAGTTCTCAAATGTAAAATCGTTCACCTTTGACCCCTTAACAGCGAGATTTCTGACCGAAAACAGATTACAAAGATTTTTCCAAATCTTAGTACCCTGTATATCAATTTTTTTTAGTTGACTTTCGATAACTCTACCAAACTCCTCCGACAATTTTGCGTCTAAACACTTGAAATTTTAGATATAGGTTTCTTGGGCATGGATCTAACTTAATAACTTTATTTGAGCCTAAAACAATAAATATTAAGAGGTTATAATAGGGTGAAAGTTAATAAAATTGACCGCTTTCTTTTTTTTCTTTTTGGTCAACATACATCTCGAAACACCCGGGCAACGCCGGGCTGAAATGTTAGTATATCTATAAAAGTTAAAGTGTCCGTCTGTATCTGTCTATGTACATTTCTCTCCACAATAACTCTGTCAACTTTCAGTCTACAGTCTCGAAATTTTATATATATATATATATATATATATATATATATATATATATATATATATATATATATATAGTCAATAACTAAACTAAACAGAAGTTTGATTTTCTTTTAGTATAAAATCTAAAAGAATGTCCTCGCTCCTGTGTAACTAATACAAACAATAACGCAGGACTAATGCAAATAATGCGATAAAGAAAAGAAAACAATGTTAACACTACATACATGTATATGTGCATCATATTTGTTTTATTACATGAAAGTCCCTGGAGATGTATATCGTAAGGTGTGTATACTGTAGAGTTGTAGATTTTCAATAAATTATTCGTCTTATCAGAAATTATCCATACACTAACAACAACGATGGTGACTATTGTATCAACTTCCGTCGACCAATCATACTTTAGTTTCAAGTTGTATTTTCACCGCGCAGAATAAATGGATGTATCGTATTACATATGCGGCCAACATGTTTATAATATGTTATATTAGTCCGTATGTCCGTTTGGCTGAAGTTTGAAATAGCATTTCGTTGCTCTACTATGCTTAAGTTTAAAATAGCACTTTTGGTACTTGTTAGCTTGAAATAGAATTTTCATTGGTTTGTCACACTTAAGTTCGAATAACGTTTTTATTGGTTTGTCATGATTAAGTTTCAAATAGCATTTTTCTTGGTCTGTCACGCTTAAGTTTAAAATAGCATCTATAATTGTTGCGAGGTTTTGCTGACAGACGTCTAATATACAATGTGACACAATGGAATGGCTAAATAAGTAATTATATCCAATGGAGTATCTGTAAATATTGTATATTTCGTGGAGCAGCAAGACATGGGGATATATAACAAACATATAACAACTGGAAATAAGACAGAGAATATCCATTATGATTATGCAATTACTACTACCTAAACCTGACATAGTTGTATGGGACAAGAAGGGGAAAGAAACAACCTTATTAAAAGTCAGTGTTTCAAATGAGACTGGGTTAAACAGAGTCAAGACGAAAAAGAAATCCGTATTATTCAGTACGATATGAAAACAAACTGGAATCTTGGGAAGACTTTCATATTTACAGTAATCATAGGATCAACCGCACTCATGAAAAAGAGTTTAAAAAACGACCTGTGAATATACCAGGTGGACAAAGTGCAAGAGACATATCAATAATTGCACTTAAAAAGACGATTAGAATTTTAGAAAGTTTGAGTGTGGGCAATATCAATGAATGTTTGGCAGTAGGATGCCTCATCCCTAGATAATACAAAATGATTAAAAAATTACATATATATGTATCGGCCCATTATCCTCCTCCCGCTTTTCGCCAAACTATGTGAGCCCATAATTAATCAAGCTCTAGTCCATCTAAACTTCTGACCGAAAATCAATATGGATTTAGGCAGGCTTGTTCCAAAGCAGATATCCTAACTGTAGTTTCTTAACGTATATACCGTTCACTGGACAAAGCAAGGGAGGTTAGAGAAGTAGCCCTCGATATATCTAAGGCTTTTAATAGGGTATGGAACGATGGTCTTCTAAGGAAGAATCATATGGTATCACTGGAAGAATACATAACGTAATTAAATCCTTCTTAAGTAAGAGAAGAATCCAATTCGTACTTGACGGTCGTACATCTAAACAATATGGTATATATGTGGGATACCTCAGATTTATATCCTAGGGCCTTTATTATTCCTAATATTCATAAATGTGCTCCCTGATAAAATTGTCTCTGAGATGGGTATATTTGCTGATGATACCACGCACGATGGAAAAACAAATAAACAAATATCTAAAGAAATAGCAGATACACTAGATGAAGACCTCCAATCTGTAGTGGAATGGGGACAAAAATGGACGGTCACATCCAATGCTGCCAAGACTAAGCTTGTTTCCTTAAATAATTTCAAGAAACCTTCCCTGCCACCAATAGCAATGACCAACAACACATTACCTTTAAACTCTTTGGCTTAACGTTCACATAGAACATGAATCGGAACAGATACATTGAGAGCATTGCCAAGGCTGCTGCAAAGTAGGTGGGCTCTTTATACTGTGCTAGAAACTACTTACGCCTTAAAATATCCTGTACCTCTATAATGCCACCATTCGCCCATATATGAAGTACTGTTGTGTCACATTTGGGCTGTTACATCTGCTACTTGTCTCTCACTACTGGACAGGGTCCAAAAGAGAGTCTCCAACCTGATAGGTCCTGAACTGTCATCTACCCTTCAGCCTTTGTCCGATCGACGAAATGTTGCATCCCAGTGCCTGTCCTACAAATATTTTAATGGTGAATGCTCTGATTAACTACAACCACTTATACCCCCTCGACAGAAATACCACAGACAACCCCGACAAGATGCTAAATCCCATCCCTTCACAGTAGAGATCCCTAGGTGTAAGAAAACCTTCTACTCCAATAGTTTCTTCCCCAGAACTGCTAGACTTTGGAACTCACTTCCGGAATTCTGCTTTCCCAACTGTACTGACATGCAGAAGTTCAAGTGTAATATGAACAAACATCTTGCTACTCATCTCCCTTCATAATGCCCCTGCAACTTATGTCCCCGATAGTACGCCCTACTTCAAAGTGCCACCGTGTCTTGTTTGGGGTGAAAATTGAATATATATATATATATATATATATATATATATATATATATATATATATATATATATATATATATGACACTTTTCTCTTAGGCATATTTCATTAAATAAAATAGAAGTTTTCGTTTCCTACTTCTATTTTTGATCCTTGCGAACTTCCAAATAACAGTCTTCGTTTCTTGCTGCTCCATGAAATATCAAAGAAAGAACAATTATAACAACTGTTCAAAACCAGTTAGGTAAATCTATCCCATGAATTTTGAAGGGTTGAAAAGTACTCGAATTTAAGATAAACATGGCGATTACATCAATCAATTCTTGTTAACCGTGAAGAACGTTATTCGGAAATTAGAAATGATCCAAAATTACAATTAATAGACAAAAACGTCTATTTTCTGTAATGATATATATATATATATATATATATATATATATATATATATACATATATATATACATATATATATATATAATTATATCATTAAAGAAAATAAAGTCATTGTCCGTCCATCAACCGATCCGTCGATCTATTAGGCTCCAGTTTTAATCCCATCTTTAAACGTGCAGATTGAATGGACGCATCTACAGAATATACGGTCTTGTTAAAACCGTTTGTAACTACGCATTAATCAAATGCCACTGCAAATTAGTCCAACTTTATGATATAAACTTCTACTTTATTTGAATTTGATGACATCTCTCGCTTCTAAAAGCTGTCCGGCCTCGAACTCTGCCATGACCCACGAGACTTAACGTCTTGCCTCGTAAAACTGTTTCACTCTGGCGGCCATCTTGTCTACATATTGTCAACTTGTTCAAAGTAGACTACAGGGAAAAGATGCAGTAGTAGAAGTTATTGTGGCGATGTTGGTAGCCGTCATCACTGAGGTTTGTGTACGAATAATTTCTCGAAAGTCTGCAACTGTTCAATAGACAAGACTCACGATGAACATATCTGACGACGTCTATGCAATAAAACAACTATTATGCATGCGTGTAGGTTAGACATTGTTTTATTTTCTTTATCGATTATGCATTTTTTAAATTCTATGTTATTTTCAATATTTAATAGGACATGAATGTAAGTTGTTCAATTGTGTTCCTTTTTCAGTTTTGCTGGTATAATTGCAAAGTAGAAATACTAGGACTATTTAAATTCAAATCATATGATAAACACTTCAAAGGCTGAGCCATTACATGCGGCTTAGAGTCTAATATAAGTTTTCTACGAAATGCCTTGAATAAGTTTTCAGACTTTTTTTTGCACAAGCATTTCGAATTCTCATAGACTCTTGAAAATTCAGTACACTATTGCTATACAGCTTATGAGATGATTGACAAGTTTTTATGTTTTCAGGTTCAAATGAACAGCTACACCAACAATTGGAATACCCCTACTAAATCCTGATTGTCACAACTGATGAATTTTAAAAATGCAATCTGGACGTGAGGACACTTTAGAAGAACAATATGCAATAAAAATGTTGTTTTAAATTTGGAAAATGTTACACAAACGTATGGAATGCTTCAGACTGCTTTAGGGTCATTATGCATAAATCGAGCATAAGTTTTTAAGTGGCGTAAGAGACTCAAGGATAGAAGGGAGTTTTTGAGGGATAGGAGAGGTGTGGGAAGAGTAAGGAAGTCAGAACACAAGAGTTGTTTGGCCAAATAAAGAATCTCATGATAAGGATAGTCGTGAGTCTATAGAGAAAATAAATGCACAGTATCAGGTCAGTGTGTGGGAACTGCATACAGTATTATTATCAAGGAACTGAAGCTGCGGAAGATTTGCGCAAATGCACCAGTCCACAACTCCACGGTTGTTACAGACTATTTGACCAAGATGGGCATCAACACAGTTTCTCATCCTCTTTTAGTCCAGAGCTTGCTCTCTGTGACTTTCGGTTAATCTCTAAACTCAAGGAAAACCTTAGAGACTGTCGTAATGAGACAATTGATGAGATGAAAATCGCTGTGAGGAGGGCGATTGATAAGCTCAAACAAGAGAACTTCTATGGGGTCTTCCAAAAGTTGACGGAACGGTACAACAAGGGCATTGCTGCCAGGGGAGATTTCTTTGAAAGAGGCTAGTTTCATATGTGTATTATAAAATAATATAAATAAAAAGTACCCATACCAAAAAGTACCCATACCAAAAAAAACTCATAAAATAAATAAAAGTACCCATACCAAAAAAAACTCTGGAAACTTATTGAAATCACTTTGTAATAACTTACTACATAAATATCTTACATTAACTTGTAGGATATTCCAGTACAAACTGAATCTAACTTTAACTTTGTTATATGTAATATACTGTTATAACCTTTTAGGCAGCTAATAATCAAGGAAAATAGTTGTATCGTTTACAAAATGGTATTAGACAAAATTATATTATAAAAGTACACGTCATGATGCTGGAATCATAACCGCCATGAATTTCTACATTTGATGTTTAAATGTAATTATATTTATATTCTAGGCATAAATCGATTATTTCTTAATGAGTAATAAGCTTACACAATAAAACCCACTTTTATTACCAAATAAATAAAATTCCCTTCACACGGAATAGTTGTTGCCATCAAGGTTCTCTCTTATCAATTGTACTGCATAATGCGCCACACTTAGCGATTATTTCTGGAATCATGAATCAAATTAACAATTTTATCTGAAATCCAAACAAATTTTTTATGCAAATAAACTCTAACTTAATAGGTATCACACTGTCTACCAAGCTTCAGTTCCTGTCACATTGATGTAGGGTTTCATCCCTGTGATTATTTGAAAAGTAAATGTCTTTCAACAAACATGAAAACCATTTTACTCCCTCAATAAAAATATCTCTGATGCACTCGACTTACATAAACTTTAATTCGTTCACTTTAAAAGTTCTCAGATGTCGCACTTTTACTAATGACATTTTTCCACATTTCGGTTATCCTCGGAATTCCCTTCGTTGAACCCTGTATCCCCAACTAAACCATCATACAGAAATGTAAATGTTATATGAACAAACATCTTGTTTCTAAATCTTCATTATCTAGATGCCTATTTTCCTTAATCACGGCAGCTCCTTATGTCTCAGTGTCAAAATTGCTTGTTTTGGGTAAAATGAAATAAAATAAACAATGGTTCTCGCCAAAGAAACGTAAATAAAAACCTCTATGATGGTGGTAATCAAATCAACTTGAACACAAAAGAGAGCTTGTCATGGCGAATAAAGATAAAGGCCGCAACCAGATTGCTAAAGTGCCTAGTTTGCAAAAAATATCGATTAAAAAATAATTCCAAATATTCTTTAATGTTTCGCCTATGTTAAAATTATGTTAATTAACTTTTATTCTTAAAACTTCATCTGATCTTCAATTCACATAATATTGATAAGATTTAGTATCAGATTGAATTTCTGATATGCCAGAACAAAATGGGACCAGACGAAAAATTAGCCGTTTAGATCTTACTCTCAATTTCTTACTGTGGTTATATTCTTTAGGCAGATTTCCTTATTAGGAGATGTATTTCAAAGGCCAACAATTCGCACGATCGCTCCCTTTTCTTGTATGACAGAAAGACAATTGGGGGAGTTCTCACACATTCATTCGTGTCGTAGGTGTGTTGGCTTGGCCTCGTCTTATTTAGGCAACTTGATGACTTATACACATTAACCGAAAGAAAACTCCTCAAACTCTGACAAGTGACAATCGATTTAGAGTATTCCTCGATGCATATTTTTATGTTTGTGAAAATTAATCGGTGAAGAGTGACAATCGAGAGATATTTGGTTGCAAAATGGGAAGAAGCTGGACGAACGTTTCAGATCCAAACGTTGGTATAATTTGACTGCTTCATGCGTCGCAAGACATCCTAGTTCCTAACTTTATGTTAAATTGACAAGAAAGCTTATTAGCTAATTAGCAAGACAGTCTAATTGTTCTTTAGCAATTGATTCCGTTATTGGTATCTTCTATTGTTTATTTAGTTTAGAGATTCTAAACCGGCTGTATAGTTACAATGCCTCGTGCCTCGCAAGTCGCGGGAGTTTCTAAGTCTAACTACTCGCAAGTCTCATATATATGTAACAGATAATTCTACGTGCAGTGATTGTAAACACAACATGAATGTATGTTCATTAAATTTTAGACTAAAGCTCACGCACATTCTTCGCCATTGTTGGAGTTTTCAAAGCAAAGTAAGTAATCATATGGTTTGATGAATCTGAATATATCGAGACGAATAATTTGTGTCTTAATTAGTTTACATAAGGTGTTGTTTTTGTTTAAATAAATAGAAAGAGTCGGAGAAAATGGAAAGGTGGAGATAAGGAGTGCGATGAGTCACGAAAAGGCGGAAAACGGAAGAGAAAGGGGATAGTGGGAATAAAAAATAACCGAGAAGAGAAAATGTATACAAAAAAATAAAATAGAAAATAGAAACAGAAAAAGGAGATTAAGTTAAGTGATTAGAAGTACGAGACAAAAAAGGGCGACAGAAATAAAAGACAATAAACGTAAATTGAAGAAAAGCGAAAGAAGAATAGGGAAAACAACAGAAGAGAAATGTTAGGCTTAATAATTTGGTTCACCTTGGAAGGTCATTTGAAACTTACGTAAGATTGAGGTTATTTTCAGAAGAATACATATACCTGAACACATAAATCTATAATATCAATGAAACATTTAAAATAGTTGGGACAGATTTATGGAAAATTTAATTCTCTCCGTCTCACAAAGGTTCGTGAAAAGAAAACATACAATATTCTGATCTCGTATAAACACACAAAACACGTTCGCTAATGACCAATAGATCATAAGATATAATACTGTTGTTATATCTAGAGAGAATCAATGTTGATCTGCCTATATCTGTAAAAGATAGACTTATCTAAATACAATAAATACATTAGTTACCATTAAGTACATTAGTTACCATTAAATGCTCCAGACTAAATATGCAACACAATATTAGCTACTTGTATTTTCTCTACCGCTCTCCCTCAAACCAAGACTGTACCCTAATAAACAAAGTCTCAGACAGTATAGATATAGCACTCTCCCTCGATACTAGCGCACAAATACATGTATTTGGTGACTTCAATGTCCACCACAGTAACTGGCTAAGATTCTCTAATCACACAGACGTAGCTGGTAGCGCAACACATAGCTTCTCTATATCCCATTCCCTGTCAGTCGGTTACATTTCCGACACGTTTCCCAGACCAGCACGATCAACATGCCTCACTTCTAGATCTCTTTCTGACAACAGTTCCCAATGACTGTACAACAAATGCCCACAGCCCACTCGGGAATGCTGATCACGCTGTGATAATGGTAGAAATCAGCCTAAACTCTCGCCCTAAAACTGAAGACCCACTACTCAAAACAACGAGGTATTACAAAAAGGCTGATTGGGAAGCTATCAGGGAACTCATCAGAGATGCCCCATGGCAAAATATCTTTACTCTTCCAGCGGAACAGCGTGCAAATGAGACAACTGAATGGTTCAAAACTGCTATTGAAGCACATGTTCCCGCACGGAAATTCTATAGCAAGCCCCACTCTCCCCAATGGTTTACTTCTGCTTGTGCAGCTGCCATTTGTCAAAGGCAGCATGCGTTCCGCAGATTCAACCGACATAAGTCCAGCTCAAATAAACAGAAGTTTATAGAAGCTAGAAATAATTGTAAGAGAGTGATAGAGACAACTCAGACAGATTACTCTGAACCCACCAGAAAGCGCATCGAAGCACAGAAATTAGGAACCCGGGATTTTTGTAAAATCTACAACAGCGTAGTTAATAATGGACAGTCAACTATTCCCCCACTAACAAACAATCATGAGGTTGCTTGCACGGCAACTGACAAGGCTAATCTGCTTGCCAGTCGGTTTGCCTCAAACTCCACACTGAACTCGGTACACCACTCACTCCCTGATTTCCCTCTGCGAACAGACGCCACACTTGACGATTTGAAAATCACCCCTTCTCAGGTACATGCTATTATAAAAAACCTAGACACCTCAAAAGCATGTGGACCAGATCTCATCCCGGCTGTGCTATTAAAAAAATGCTCTGCCGAGGTTGCTCCAGTTCTGTCCAAACTTTACAATAAATGCCTTAACGAATCTTGTTTTCCCGACTGCTGGAAAACCGCCTCTGTGGTACCAGTCTTCAAGAATTCTGGTGAAAGAACTGACCCACTAAATTATCACCCCATGAGCCTCCTCCCGCTTTTCGCCAAAATATTTGAGTCCTTAGTTAATCAAGCCCTAGTCCAGCACCTAACAGCTGCTAAACTCCTGACTGACAAACAATATGGATTCAGGCAAGCCCGTTCAACAGCAGACATCTTAACTGTAGTTTCTGAACGTATATACCGTTCATTGGATAAAACAGGGGAGGGTAGAGCGGTGGCCCTTGATATATCTAAGGCTTTTGACAGGGTATGGCACGATGGTCTTCTAAGGAAAATTAGATCATATGGAATCACTGGAAGAATTCATAATGTAATTAAATCCTTCTTAAGTAATAGAAAAATCAAAGTTGTCCTCGACGGTCGTACATCCAAACAATATGACATAAATGCGGGAGTACCTCTGGGGTCTATCCTTGGACCTCTATTATTCCTGATATTCATAAACAACCTCCCTGATAAAATTGTTTCGGAGATGGGTATATTTGCCGATGACACCACTCTCTATAACAGATATGAGGGGAAAACAAATGAACACATATCCAAGGAAATGGCAGAAAGACTAGAGGATGACCTCCAATCCGTAGTGGAATGGGGACAAAAATTGTTGGTCACATTCAATGCTGGCAAGACTAAGCTTGTTTCCTTCAATAACTACAAGAAACCTTCTCTACCACCAATAGCAATGGCCAAGAACACATTGCCTGAAAAAACTTCTTTTAAACTCCTCGGCCTAAAGTTTACAGGGAATATGAACTGGAATAGATACATTGAGAGCATTGCCAAGGCTGCTGCAAGGAACGTTGGCTCCCTCTACCGTGCTAGAAAACTACTTACGCCTGACCGTATCCTATACCTCTATAAGGCAACCATTCGCCCATGTATGGAGTACTGTTATCACATCTGGGCTGGTGCATCTGCTGCTTGTCTCTCGCTCCTGGACAGGGTTCAAAAGAGAGTCGCCAACCTGATAGGTCCTGAACTGTCATCTAGGCTTCAGCCTCTGTCCCATCGACGAGATGTTGCATCCCTCTGCCTGTTCTACAAATACTTTAATGGTGAATGCTCTGACGAACTGCAAACACTTGTACCTCCCCGACGTAACTACCCCCGACAACCCCGACAAGCTTCTAAGTCTCATCCCTTTACAGTAGAGATCCCTAGGTGCAAGAAAGCATTTTACTCCAATAGTTTCTTCCTCAGAAGTGCGGGTCTTTGGAACTCCCTTCCGGGATTCTGCTTTCCCAACTGCAATGATATGCAGAAGTTCAAGTGTAATGTTAACAAACATCTTTCTACTCTTCTCCCTTCATAATAACCCCGCTAATTAAGTCCCTGATAGTAGCCCCCTGCTTCAAAGTGGCACTGTGCCTTGTTTGGGGTGAAAATTGAATAAAAAAATGCATTAGTTACCATTAAGTACATTAGTTACCATTAAGTACATTAGTTACCATTAAATATTAAATACATTAGTTACCATTAATTACATTAGTTACCATTACATACATAAATACATTAGTTACCATTAATTACATTAGTTACCATTAAATACATAAATACATTAGTTACCATTAATTACATTAGTTACCATTAAATTCATAAATGCATTAGTTACCATTAATTACATTAGTTACCATTAAATACATAAATGCATTAGTTACCATTAATTACATTAGTTACCATTAAATACATGAATACATTAGTTACCATTAATTACATTAGTTACCATTAAATACATAAATACATTAGTTACCATTAAGTACATTAGTTTCCATTAAATACATAAATACATTAGTTACCATTAAGCGTTTTGAAAGTTATTGGTGACAGTTGTGGCCAAATAATAGGACGTATACTTTCGATGAGATACTTTTCTTAATAATATACTTTAGTTAATTATACCATTCCGTTTGTCTTGATTAATACAGGCCATTGAAGACCATAGTAAATGCAATAAAAAATGAAAATAGATGAATGAAAAACAAGTATATGTTAAAACAAGAATAGATATTTTCTAAAACTAAGGCGTGACAGAATATCATGAGTTTTAATTTTAGGTTCGAACATAGAGGCGATTTTATTGCTACATTTAAAATGCGTGAACGGTCAATGAAATTGCAGTAAAGAATTAAGACTTTTAGATATGAGCATTTTATTGATAGTACACACATAGAACTCTAGTCTCTTTCGAAGTAATCTCCTTTGACTGCAATGCTATTGTTGTACCGTTCATACAACTTCTGGAAGGCTCCCATGGAAATCCTTTTACAATGGTCCTCGTCACAGCCTTTTTCATCACTTCAATTGTCTCATTACGACAGCCTCTAAGGTTTTCCTTGAGCTTAGAGAATAAGCAAAAATCACCGGGAGCAAGGCCTGAACTAAAGGAAGGGTGAGGAACTGTCTTCATATTCATCTTGGTCAAATAATCTGCGACAAGGATCGAGTTATGAACTGGTGTATTTCCGCATCTTCAGTTCCTCGTGAATAATAGTGTATACAGTTCCCACACACTGACATCAAACAGTGCACTTATTGTTTTTATAGACCAAGACGATCTGTATCTATGAGATTCTTTATTTGGCCAATCAACTCTTGTGTTCTGACCTCCTTACTCCTCCCACACCTATCATCATCCCTCACAGAATCCATTCCTTCCTTGCATCTCTTATGACACCCAGAAGAATTGATTCATACAAGGTCTGAAAGCAGTCTGAAGCCTTCCATACATTTCTGTTGCATTTTTCCAAGCTTAAAACAGAATTTTATTCTGTATATTTCTTCTAAATTGTCCTCACGTCCAGACTAAATTTTGGATATTTACTGACTCTAACAATCAGGCTTAAGTAGTGGTTACTAATTTCTGCTGTAGCTGTTCATTTAAAGCTGAAATAATTAAAACCGGTCAGTCATCTTAAAAGATGTATAGTATAAGCATACTGAATTTTGAAGAGTTTACGACAATTTTAAATGCTTCTATAAAAAAAGTCTGGAAACTTATTGAATGCATTTCGTATTAGTTGATACTAGCTGAACCTGTGGAAATTTCACAGGTGTATCCTTCATAATTGTTTATTTCGGAGTTTTCAAAAAACTATGATATATTTCTATTCTATGTACCACTAGTCTCCATAGATAAACAGACTTATCTAAATATTCAATTAATTTACTACTATATCAAATTTTGGGGTTCTATCTCCAAAAGCCTTGTATGATTTTGTGACATATTTCAATTCTATGGACGTCCGGCGCTAACGCAGACCTCAGAATATCATCGTACATTCTGTGAACAAATCAGATACTACAATTGATTTTAGCATGAGGCCATAAACGAATGTTTTATTTAAAGTTCAATGTTTGACACAATAGCAGCATCAGATGAACTTGTTTTAAGTATTTTTTGCATTCCATTCTCGGTGATCGAGCAATCTTATTTTCATATAGGTGAAAAGTGATTACGTACGCACGAACATGAAAATACATTGTTATTATATATGCAAAAGTCTTAGATAGATAGATAAATAGATAGATAGATAGATAGATAGATAGACAGACAGACAGACAGAGAAATCTGACTTTTAGTGTAGGATCAAGTATTATTATTTGTTTCAGGGAACATGTTTTCAGACGTAATTACCTCCTCTTAGAGCAGCAGGCTTTTTTTGTCTTTCGACTGAAACTTCAAGTACTATACAAGTATTTTTCTCCCACATTGAGGGATTGGAATTTCTCCACTTCTTTCTAATTTGCTCTCATGGGAAGACAAATGATTGTCGGATATATCGTTGACGGATAGGTGTCGCTCTGATTCTGTTTTCTTCTTTATTCTTCATTTATTTATATCATACTGTTTGTATTTAGCCAATCCTACCCGGAAATTCAGACATTAATTTAACCAACATATACGCAAATTTTTTCTCCTTCATGAACATCACAATTTCTTCTCTCTCTCTCTCTCTCTCTCTCTCTCTCTCTCTCTCTCTCTCTCTCTCTCTCTCTCTCTCTCTTTCTCTCTCTCTCTCTCTCTATCTATCTCTCTCTCTTTCTCATTCTCTCTCATATTCTAATTCTAACTCTATCTATCATGTTTCTTCTGCTCTCATACGTCAATATTGTTTCTTTATTTTTCCAGCCTTGTTTTCCATATTAACCAACACTAGTCCCACTCCTTTGCTCTGAGCCAACATTTGCGACTTGATTGACACACTCTCAACTTTTGTAAATATTTACAACTCTATTTTGGAAGAATATTGTGCGTGGCCGATGTTTGAATAAACTGATTGAAATAACAAAAGATGGATAAAATAGAAACGAGAGTTCTAGAATATATAAACATATAATATAAATATATATATATATAAATATATACATACACACACACACACATATATATATATATATATATATATATATATAATAGGGAAAAGCTAGATTAATAAAAATATAGCTAATTAGAGATGAACGTACAACGATCAATATCCATATTTGGTTATCGGAAAGATTGGTTTCGTATATATATTATAGAGAGTAAAATAGCAAAGCCTCAGTTAAATATATACTAAGGTCCTGTGCCTCTGCTCGGAGTATTGCAGATATATAATAAACTCAATTACTCAATAATCAGTGTAATTACCTGGAGATATATTAATGGAAAGGGTATAATGTTAATAATTGTGAAATTATTAATCAAGTTTTCATAACGGGAAACATAACAACAATTAATATGTACGATCGTTTCTGAAACGATATACTTTTATTCATTCAATATTTACAAATAAAACATACGAGAAATAAAATCAAATATTTCTGGATATCGTCGCCTCGTCAGAATAAATGGTGCGGAGTAATTGAGATTTGTAAAAAAAGGTTACAAATGGCAACGATCTGTTTTAGATTTTTAAAATATCCATACCAATAAAGTCTTGCGCACCGAGAGGCTCATTACGGCTTTTAAAAAAAAACAGTATGGAACCACTCCGTCACTAAGATTCGTTAACTATATTCACTGAATATGCTAGTTAAATTTAAGTGTCTTTCCAATCTAAACCCCCCACCCACACACACAAGTTATTTGTTTATAGTGGTGAAGGCTTTGTGTAGGACTAACCACGCGTTTTTGGCATTACTGCTAATCTTTGTCGTTGCAATGCCTGCCACAAGACAGAGCATACAGTGGACCGCAGCTTTTGATGTCAGAGTGTTTTCTTCTCATAGATGTGTGCCTAAACGAAAACGGGGTTGCATCTATCTCAGTGAATTAATGCGCCCCCAGATACTAACCTGGACATTTCTACGACTCGGCGCGGTACATATCGCGCCTACCCTCTCCAAAAGGTTAACTGCCTGGCACTGGCCCACCTCATCGTTGCTTAACGTTGGTGATTTTGCAAGAAGCGGTGTGTCAGCGTGATAGATTCGCATGCATATATGTGTGTGTGTGTGTGTGTGTGTGTGTGTGTGTGTGTGTGTGTGTGTGTGTGTGTGTGCGTGCGTGTAAGTTATTAGACATATAGATATACAGATAACACTGCAAAAGTTAGATTCCTAGATAGATAGATAGATAGATAGATAGATAGATAGATAAGAGCGCTTAAAATAGAGTAATCGATTAATATTATTGGCTGAACTGAATTAATGGTAGATAGAGAGGTAGGTCTCATTCAACCACAGTAGTGGTTGAATATATGCTTAAGTCCGAAATTGAATGAATCGAGACACATTCAACCCCCCACCACTTATTCCGTTCGCAACCAAATTTCAAACAGGTTATATACTTGGATAGAATACCTTTAGCTACATTTTGAAAAAAAATTTCGAAAATTGGTTCAGTAGAAAAAAAGTTACAACAAAATATGTGGGTTCACAAACAGGAGAGTAAGTACATCAGTGACTAACGATTTTTTTTATTTGGCATAACTTTTTTTGTATATAAATATTTTTTACTGCGATTTTGCCAATATGACGTGTTAGCGTAACGGTTAGAGTACCGGGGGTTAGTGGAAAGATTTTAGGTTCAATCGTGTGTATCGTTTTTTTTATAATTAAAAAAACGAACTTTTTTTTGATAACTAATTTTTTTTTCACTCTCCTTATGATTTTATAGCAAAAAATGGTGAATTTATCGATTAAAAATATTAGTGAATTCTATGATATACATATTCTTTGAATGAACTCAAATTTGTCGTTATAACATTTGATGAAAAATGTAGTCCCATTTTGGCAATGCGTCTGACCAATGATGCTTTTGAACCCGCGACCAGCACTGCGATGTCATCAGCATCAGCTTGGGAATAAATATTCCTATTTTTAAACTCCTTTAAAAGAGGATTCAGCATACAGTTCCATAGTAAAGGTGATAAAATCCCACTTTGGGGGTTTCATTTAACTACTTCTCTTTTAACAGTTGCCCTCAGTAGTTCTACTTGAACTGTTCTGTGCCTCACCATATACTCAATCCATCGGATGAGTACTGGTGGCACATTGAGTTCTCGTAGCGACTTGAACATACTACTGAAAGGTATGTTGTCAAAAGCTCCAACGATATCTAAAAAGACACCGAGCGCCATCTTCTTTTTTGTTAGTTTACGCTCTATACAGATCACGAATTCATGAACCGCAGTCTCGGTAGAGACCCTGGCTCGGAACTACTGTGATTGAATGATAAATATTGCATAAATGTGTGTTTGACAGCTAATTTTTTTGGACAATCATTAATAAATATTATAAATTTATATATTAATACAATAGCAATGCCTGGAAAAATCATGGATTATATGGAAAAATGCGCGCATGAAAAGTAATATTCTTAAGATTTTATTAAACCTGGAAAAGTAAAGGACAAGAAATTCAACCTGGAAAAGTAAAGAACAAGATATTCTAGTAAAGTAAAAAATAAGAATTTTTTAGACTTAAAATATTGCAGCTAAAAATAAAATTTGAATATTGATAAATATTTTATTTATTATTTGCATATGTTGTTGTTTATTGTTGAGTTAGAAAGAATTAAATGATCCTAATTATGATATAATAAAATAAATAATTTTTACGTAAATTATAAAATTATTAATTCCATCTACTAACTAACTAACTAATGAATTAATTTTATTCAAACAATTTTCACTACATAAATATATGCAAATAATAGGGGGAAATAAGTTCAATCCAGCGACTGACACCCTTTCTAACTCAACAATAAACAACAACATATGCAAATAATAAACAAAATATTTATCAATATTCAAATTTTATTTTTAGCTGCAATATTTTAAGTCTAAAAAATTCTTATTTTTTACTTTACTAGAATATCTTGTTCTTTACTTTTCCAGGTTGAATTTCTTGTCCTTTACTTTTCCAGGTTTAATAAAATCTTAAGAATATTACTTTTCATGCGCGCATTTTTTCATATAATAATACTATGGTCAAGTTAACATACACGTTCTGGTAAGATTACCGAAGTTAAGACACATTAAGCTTGGTTAGTATTAGAAGAGTGACACATTGAGATTACTGGCTATTATATGTGTGAATACGACTATTAATTGAGAAGACCCATTGAACAAAGTTTCAACGGATTATAGACTGGTACACAAATAAATGAACTTATTTTCTGTGTATGATGTCTTCTTTTCCAAATTGATACGGGCAATAGAAAGATTAATAAACTTGAATTTTCGATCGAAAATGAAATGAAATTAAAGTTACTTTAAAAGGGAATCTTGAAGATAAACACATGTAAACATACATAACATTTTTAAATATATATATATATAACTATATATATATGTGTGTGTGTGTGTGTGTGTGCGTGCGTGTGTGTGTGTGTGTTTGCATTTAATTTCTATTGCCTGAAGATTCCCTGTTGGGATGCAATACGAAAGCATATATATATATATATATATATATATATATATATATATATATATATATATATAGGTATTATGTATAGATAATATAATATGTGTGGGTGTGGTAGTCTAAATACTTTTAGAAAATAAGCCAGGGAGAAATGTTTGTATTATTTCCGATGTAAATAATTAATTATCCTGAGGATTGCCTTAATAATTGAACACAAACGTAATTAGCCAGATGATTTCCCTGGGGAATAAAACGGAAACATTCATGTGCACTTATTTACTGCATAAGAAGGTTTTATGCTACTGGAACTAAATTCTAATATTGTATTTAGCATACCGGAATAAATTCTGAAACAAAAATATATCCGTACTATATTAAATGTTAATTTATTACTTATATATGTAAATTAAAAAATAACATATATATATATATATATATATGTATATATATATATATATAATAATACATATATGATGTGTGTGTTAATGTATCCAAATTTTGTTGTTTTTATTGTAATTGATATACAGTGATGATCATATTTATTGGCACGGTAAAATAAAAGTTAAATTTTGTCTAATAAATTCTAAAACAGGGATTAAATTAAAGAAAATAACAAAGTATATTATGTATTTTTAACTGGCCTTTCCGATGCAGCAATCGGATTTTAGAAAAAATAAATAACAAAGGAACAACAAACATAATTGCAAAAACCCCTTGTTCAAAATTATTGGCATGGCTTTGTTTTTCTTTTAGTATCAGTATAATATCAATCAATTTCCGGTTTACGTGCTTTCTGAACTTTTTTATAGCCATATTATGCTTGTTTAACGCTAATTCAGTGAATAATTTTTTTCAGATAATTTTTAGATAGCGATTTATTTAAACTATTATAAGTGACTAAATTATAATTTTCAATCGCCATGGTTAAAACTAAGGAACACAGCGAAAACGTCAGGAAGCTTGTTGTAGCATGCCATACCAATGGGGAGGGCTATGATAAGATTTCAAAGAAGCTAAACCTTCCCAAATCCACTGTTAGAGCCATAATAAACAAGTTCAAATCGCAAGGCCACGTTATGAGTTTAGAGGGTAGAGGGAGAAAAAGGATTCTTTCCCCAAGAGATGAACGGAAAATTGTTCGACAAGTAAAACAAAACCCAAGGATCTCTGTTGGGGAGATTGTTGATGAACAGAGCACCTCTGGAGTGAATGTATCTCGACATACAGTTGGTAGAGTTTTGAAGAGAGCTGGTTTAAAAGCATGTCGTCCGAGAAAGACTCCCTTATTGAAGCCTATGCACCTGAAAGCAAGGCTAGCCTTTGCAAAACGTCATATTGATAAAGATGTTGCATTCTGGAAACGTGTTCTATGGACTGACGAAACGAAAATAGAGTTATTTGGCCATAATAAAGTGTCTTATATTTACAGAAAATCTGGCGAAGCTTTCCTGCCTAAGAACACCATACCCACAGTGAAGCACGGTGGAGGCAGTTTGATGTTTTGGGGATCCTTTGCTGCCTCTGGACCAGGGCGACTTGTTAAGGTCACAGGTAGCATAAAAAAGGAAGATTATGTTAAAATATTGGATGAAAACCTGAAAGACTCTGCTAAAGAGCTCTCACTTGGTCGTCGTTGGTGGTTCATGCAAGATAATGACCCAAAGCATTCGGCTAAACTGACTAAGAAATGGCTTGAGGACAATCATATTAATGTTTTGGAGTGGCCATCACAAAGCCCAGACCTTAATCCAATTGAAAATTTATGGAGAACATTAAAATTGAGGGTAATGCAAAGGAAGCCTAAGAATCTTATTCAATTGGAGGATTATTGTCAGGAAGAGTGGGCTAAAATTACTACTGAAGAGTGCAACAACTTGGTTGTAAACTATGAAAAGCGACTGAGGAAGGTAATCAAGGTCAAAGGCTATACAATTGATTATTAAATAAATCGTGCCAATAATTTTGAACAAGGGTTTTTTGCAATTATGTTTGTTGTCCCTTTGTTATTTATTTTTTCTAAAATCCGATTGCTGCATCGGAAAGGCCAGTTAAAAATACATAATATACTTTGTTATTTTCTTTAATTTAATCCCTGTTTTAGAATTTATTAGACAAAATTTAACTTTTATTTTACCGTGCCAATAAATATGATCATCACTGTATGTATATGTAACTGATATATATTTATATTACAGTTTTGATTTCCCTTTGGTTCGTGAGAAAACAAAGGAAAGTAATATATATATATATATATATATATATATATATATATATGTGTATAAATATATATATACACATATATACATATATATATATATATCATAATTTAGGAATTTAAAATTTATGATTTGAAAAAATTAAATTTCAAATATAGAAATTTTATGTTATGCAAGCCAAAGAATACAGTATAGTAAAATATATATCCTTAACCTATGAGTTTCGATGTTTATACAATAATATTTTGTAAGACCGATAATCACTAAATTTGAACACCAGTAAATTTATTGTTTTTCATTATGTTGAATAATATATATATATATATATATATATATATATATATATATATATATATATATATATATTGTGTGTATGTATTTAGGCAGCTTTTTTCATTTAAACAAATGTTGTTAAAACAAACAGAAACTTCAATTTAATTAGACAATTTTTTTTTATTTTTTAAATTTTTCCGATGAACTTTATAGTGTGTAGATCGAAAGAATTTGTATAGGTTCCATATGTAGTTCGAAGCTTGTCACAGTGAACTTATATTAATTCTTTTGATCTACACACTAAAAAGATCATCAAATAATTAAAAAAATAAATAAAAATAAAAAGGTCTAATTAAATGGAAGATCCCCGTTTGTACAGTTCAAAATATCTTTCATACACCCACGTCGTCCGGCACATTCGAAAAAAAGAAAGAAACCAAAATTAAATAAATTCGAAGCGGCTTTTCTTTCTTTTTAACACTAATCGTTTATTACCGTTTTTTCTCCCCATACCGACATCAGCTTAAAAGCATTTCGTTTCTGCTGCGTTACACGCTGGTCGTGGACAGCCATTTCTTATATGTTCATATTTTTGGCGCAGACTTTGTTTCCCCACTCAACGTGCTGCATTTTCTCCCTTTTATTCATTTTTTCACTCATACTTCCTAATTTTATTATGCATTTTTACCATAGCTGCTTCTGCTCCTAATCTTTCCGCAGGCCAGCCATCCTTCGCTGCTGCTGACATTTTCCCACACGCTCCTATGCACTGTATTACATACCTTTCCTTTATCATTGTGTTGGAGATTCCCCTCCATGGGATTAATGGACTATTTCATGACGTCACTTCCTCTGGTGACGTCACTTCCGGTATCGAGTACAGGTCAGGGAGGACGTGTGCAAACACCCAACCGTTGAGGAATGGTATTGCTCAACTCGCTTTGCCTGTAATACATGTGAATACATAAAAGTCCTTCCTTCGTTCTTATTACCATTTAACCCGATTACAACTGGCGACGACAGATTCGACTTTCACACGAATTAACTCCACGAAAAGAAAAACAAATTCTAATTGATTGCAAGAGAACTTCGGATTTACAAGTTAAGAAGTCGGATGACAAAAAACAAAATCCTAAAAAAAAAAGAAAGAAAACGAACACATGGCAAAGTTATCGACTAAATTGTAAGCTAATCTTTTTTCTCTATATTTAAATGGAAAAGAACTGTACGAAAAGCATTTTTGTAATGCTTAAAAATTAATTTACTTGCTTATTGAAAGAATAAAGAAACAAAAAGAGAAAAATGTTGACCTAATTTCACCGCGAAAACAATTTCTAATTGTAACTCTCTACGGTTTATTCTTATGCAAATTTGGACATTTTTCCAATTAAGTGAAACTTTTTTGCCGTTTTTGCTGCTTACTTTATGCAATATTTTAACGGGAGACAATTGTTTTCCCCCTTTTCGTTTTACTTGGACTAAAAGAAAGATTTTTTCATTGAGTGGAGTTTCGGAAATATTCTAATTTTAACTGTCGGTTCTAATGTGAAAAATTTTTTCCGCGTGGACCCCCCCCCATACACACACGCACACACCCCCCCCCACACACACACACACAAAAAAACACCCATTTTGTTTAACTGCCAGACAATTCCACAATTATTTTTATTCTTTTGCAATTGTATGGTATCACAATACATATTTTTTTGTTTTGTTTTGCAAGTAAAAATTATTTTCTCCGCCCTCATATTGGGTTATGTCTAAGCAAGGGATACATTGCTCCCTCCTTTTACGCACACACTGAAAATAAGGGATTAATTATTATTATTATTATTATTATTATTATTATTATTATTATTATTATTATTATTATTATTATTATTTAATCTCTCTTCTCCAGTCAAAAACGGAAATAATTTTTTCGTGCGTTTGGAAAAGCCATTAAAAGATGGAGGAGGTTTAAAACAATATTAATATAGTTATTCAAACCCCTGATGAACCAGCAGCAGAAAATCTAAAAGAATGTGATAAACAGCTCCAGTTACAATTTCAATAGAGGCAACAAGCGTTGGAGGAGAGAATGCTACTTCAACAACAGAGACAAGAATAGCTATTGTTAAAAATATTTGATAGAATGGAACACAGGGACAACATTTTTGCTTTTTCTCCAAGTAAATATGGAACGCTATAGAAACGTTCAACTACCTACCGCAGTTGGAGGGGACGTTTGACGCTTTCTATTGGAGATATGAGGACCTATTCACCGTGGATTGTCAAGAGTTGAGCAACGCTAAAACAGTTCGCCTACTTTTGAGGAAATTATGGACCAAAGAACATAGCGAGTTTGTGGATTATATTCTCCCCAGTAAGACGTGTGAATTGGAATTTTCTGAAGTGGTCAAACTTTTATCCGAACTATTCAGCCCGAATTCTACGCTCTTTCATAAAAGATGCAAGTGCTTTAACCTGCAAAAAAGAACGTTTTTATTTTAGTAATAACGTCAGTGTATTGCTTTTTGACAATCTTCATATCATACATGTTATAATATTAAATGTGTTTAAAGTACATTTATGCATATATATTTTTTAGCGTCAGTTTCTTTCGCGTAGTATTTTCCTTATTCTCTTACATTAACCCTCGAGCTTTTTTTCAATATCATTTTTTTTTACAAAGGCATCACCACATTATCAAGGCCCAGAGGCCACTCAAGGATAAGGGTTAAAGAGTGTACAGTAGAAATTGGTCAATATAGTAATCATTAGTAATGAAAATTTGGTAAATTTAATAACTTATATGGAACGGCTCATCAAGAACTTATTTACTTTAGACTTGAACACAACCATATTGTAGTCAGCCGGAAAGCAGGAAAACGGAAGACAATTCCACAGGCGTGCAGTTCTAAGAAAGAAGCTTTGTTCATGGAATCTACGTTTAGGTTTAGGCACAGATAAAGAGTGGGGGAAATTATTGATAGTGTTTACAGCTAGATGGGTGTTTCTTGTGAAAGTTTGGCGAGGGGGGACCATAGATTGAAGCTCAGTTGAACACTTTCCATGAAAATAACGATGCATCAGAGACAAACTCGCAAAATCTCTTCTGTGAGATAGAGGTTGCAAGGAGGAGAAAAGGACATCTCCTACGAGGCTACGAAGTCTATTTTGAACTCTATCAAGGCAGGACAAGTCCTTTCTAGCAGATGTGGCAACAGAAATTCCATCCTTGGACGTACCTGGCTCTTATATAGATAGAGAATAGCATCAGCAGTGAGATATCTACCGGATCGATAGAAAGATCCCACCATTTTTCCAGCGGCCTTGGCAACAGATTTGATATACGTGTTCCATTTAAGATCAGGAGTAATGGTTAAGCCCAGAAGCTTGTCAAAACTTGATGCCTCCTGAAGACGAGAGCCATTCATTTCAATTGATGACAAATGTGGATTAGAATGTTGATGATGTAAAGAGAGAAGCTTGGTTTTAGATGCATTAAAAGTAACCAGCCACTCCTTTCCCCATTGTACTACGTGCTCAAGATCAGAGGAGAGAGAATTGGAGAGAACTTGGTCGTTTACTGTCTTAGATGTGGTACCATAAATGGTAGTGTCGTCAGCATAAATGTCTACAAATGATGTAAGGATATGATTTGGAAGATCATTAATGTAGATCAGGAAAAGAGTTGGGCCCAGGATGGATCCCTGAGGGACATCGGCATTAATACTGTGAGCTTCTGATTTTTGCCCCTCAACTACTACTCTTATGAACCTATCAGAAAGAAATGATTTAATAATTGAGAAGACTTTTCCAGCTATACCATAGCTAGCGATCTTATGAAGTAAACCTTTATGCCATACCCTATCAAAGGCTTTAGATATGTCAAGAGCAATTGCCCTAGAAAGATTGCCACCGTCGAGAGATTTGCTAATCCTATGCGATATAACTGTAAGGACATCTGCTGTAGATCTAGCAGAACGGAAACCATATTGAGTGTCACTAAGAAGGTTATTTTTGTTGAGATGGTTGATTACTTCTGTATTTAACACAGATTCTAGCAACTTACTCATGACGCACAGGAGACTTATTGGCCTGTACTGAGAGGGGGATGAGCGATCACCTGAATTCTTAAATACAGGGCACACTGATGAGATTTTCCAGGGAGATGGGAAACTATTCTCCTTAAGACAACGTTTAAACAGTTTTGTAAGTATGGGCGCTAGTTCAGGTTGAAGTTTTTTGAGTACTATAATTGGAATACCATCAGGGCCAGTTGCTTTACTCGAATCAAGGTTTTTGATAAGCTTCGCAACATCACGTACAGATATACGTATATCACATAGCGTGTTTTCTGATACAGGAGGAAATATTGGGGGTTGGCGGTCTATCAGTCATAACATTTATATATCTCCTTGCTCATTGATAGATTTTACGCCAACTGCCAAAATAGTTTTATTTTGGTTAAAACTTCTTCTTTAAAATCCTTGTTCCTAGTCCTATGGCTCATTTATCTCTTTATTTCCTTATATACTCTTAACGAGGCTATTTGAGAGAACACTAGTTAATCTTACCCTTTGTATAGTCCACGGCCCCTTTTGTCTCTTAACGACTTAGCCCCTGTTTGGCGAGATTATTAAAGAAATTCGGTCTATTTTTATCTCTTAATTGCTCTGTTCCCCTAGTTAGTGAGATTTTTCGAGACAGTTACGGTTGGCACCTGAGCAAACAGGCCAGATACATTGTCAGTACGTAACCCTAACCTCCCATTAATCAGATATAAATATCTTATGCAACAATCATCGTAGTTTTCCGTTACTGTTTTTCTTTCTTTTTTTAACAGGCCGCTTAGTACAGTTTTTCTTTCTCTCCATCTCGGCACTAGCTTAAATTGCTCTCGCATCTGCTCGATTGAACGCCGGCCGTGGCCAGTCATTTCTTATACGTCCATCTTTTTCGGTGTCGGCTTTGCTTCTCTCCACCACGTGATGCATTTTATTTTCTTTTACTCTTTTTTTTCTTAATATGCATTTTATACCACTGCTGCTTCTGCTGAAAATCGTTTCGCAAATCAGCCATCCTTCACTGATGCTGATATTTTCTCACGCGCTCAAATGCACTGTTATATGTTGTCTTTAATAACGTTTGTTTAAATATTTATGTTACGTAGCGAGGGGACTCAACGAATGATATCTATCTATATATATAAGCGAAAATATGCGTTAGTGTGTGTGTGTGTGTGTGTGTGTGTGTGTGTGTGTGTGTGTGTGTGTGTGTGTGTGTGTGTGTGTGTGTGTGTGTGTCTGTACATTTTTATGTATCCGTCAAAGGTTTTTTTCGCCGGGCTTTTCAGTCGGCTCACTCCTTCTTAAAACTTTTTATATGCTGTCTAAATCATAATATCTACGACTTAAGAACGGGGGTCGCGGCTATCTGTAATTTGCCCGACTTTTACGCGCTATTTTCAGGATATTTTCGTTACAATTTCCAGTATAAAAGAGCGAATGATGGGGGGGGCGGGGGAAACAGAAACTGGCTTGCAGCGCAAAACTAGGTCAAACATCACGCAACTTAACTTTCTCGCACCTGTAAATTTCACTTTATTAACGTTAACTAAAAACACTTATCACTTCCTCTCCCCTTGTGGCCGAGATGGTTAGGTCTAAGTGTTTTTTGTGTGTGTTTTTTTTTTCATTTCGTTTCCAACTTCGCGTCAAGGCTTCGGGATTTAAACCTACCTTTTACTAAAACCTTTTTGCCTTTTACACCCGGCCGGCGTTTTTTTTTTTTTTTTAACAGAGTTGTTTTTTCTACCCTCCCCTTAACACACACATACCCCCAAACATCCGAGCAACGCTGTGTACCCCCGCTAGTATAATATACAAGGGTATATGTAATTACAGATGTGTGTTCTTTAATGAATCTCTTTTTACTTATGAGTGTTAACGTTCTGATATGTGATTCGTATAGTGTGTTCTCTTTTTGGTGTTGATGTGTATATACATAAATTAACAGTTTATAGAAATAGTTGGAAGTTGGAAGTTGTAGGTTGAAATGCTTCTCTCCAAGAGTGAAAACGTTACAACCGGAAATTATATTTTGATATATAATCATTTATTTTTTGCTCGGTTCTTTTCCAGGGTTGGCACGCTTTATATAAGATTACATTTTTCTAAGTTGCCCTCTTCTGACTTCCACGAGCGTTCCGTCATAAAAAAAACCATCCGTCTCTAACGCGTTGCGTATCGAAACTGATCTCCCACGTAACTACAACACAAAATCTATACTTTTATTACGTCATCACTACACGGAGCCTAAGAATATTTTGCTCGGTTTTGTCACGTATATTTGCTTATATTATGGTTAGTTTAAATTCTTCCTGTCGTGTTAACGGCAAGTTAAAATTAACTAAATATTTCTACTTAACATAACTTTTGGCATCCTTAAAATATTTCCATCTGACAATATACTTTAACCATCATAATAATCGATCATGTTAATAGTTTCTGGTGTTTTTCAACATTATATATATATATATATATATATATATATATATATATATATATATATAAGTTTATAATGTGTACAAAGAATAGGTTTGCACTTTTATTTTATCTTTCTGTGCATGATTGGTGTGAGTATAGTTTGATTAAACTTTTTTATAAGAGTGTCTGATAATTTTTATATAATGACAAGATTGTCGGAAACTGCACAAAAATTATCTTATGATAAAATGTTTTTATTGATAGCCCACTGTAGAATATATGTGTATACGTCTCTTTGATACGTGACTATACAATATACGTTTATTTGGTGCTACTTGGAGAACAATATATTATCCTCTCCTATACAAAGATTTTTGGGACCAAATTTCGAACAATCTTTGCAATTCATTGGTCACCTTCTCCGCTATATTTTAGAAATAAACATTTTCAATTTTTGTTCATTAAAACAAACGTTATAATAAACTTACTGGTGCTCAGATGTTCTCAGAATTAGTAAGAAACGTGAGAGCCGTTTTCTTCTGATTGACTGTTGGTTACCGCAGCTACTTTTTCTACATTGGCGTTTTAGAGACGATTTCTTCTGATTGATTGTTGGTTACCATAGCAGCTTTTTATTCGTCGATATCTTCACAAAGTATAGTGGAAATGTCAGTCGCATACCATCTTATTTAAGAATTTACAAAAGTGATGCTTCTCACCGAGCTAGGGCTGATATTATTTCGCTTACGACGTCGCCTGTAAATTCTGTTTCTTTCTTTTTTGTTCCTTTCTTTCTATTTATTTACTTAATTACGTCTTTTATTGGATTTTTTATTTAGTCAATTTAAAAAGTTGGTAATATTTTATTTTCATGGGTTGTTGACAATGCGTATAATATTGAACACAAAAAAAAATATTATTTCAAAGCAGAGTCTGGAAAAACCAGGGATTACTTAGAAAAATGCGAGTTTGAAAAGTAATATGGTTAAGATTAAGCTGAGCAAAGTAAAAAGACTACTTGTTAAAATATATATATATATATATATATATCATTCAAACACGGTAGTGTTTTAAGTTGCAGTTTCAGATGCACTGTGAACCAAAATTTCTATTTTCGTTCTATAAAACAAAAGTTATGATAAATTTAGTGGTGTTCAAAATCGTAAAAATTCGTAAGCAGGTGAGCGACGATTTTTATGCCCGGTTTCCATAGCAACTACGTCGCTTCAGCGACTAGAGTTACTTCGCGAAAAGAGAAGTAACAAGTTAAACAGAGAGAATGAAAGCAGACGAGTGCGGTACATTGTTTTACATACGTGAATGTTATGTTTATGAGGGCAAAAAAATAAGAATTAATTTAAATAAAGAACAAGTAAATTTACTGGAAGCCTGAAAAACTCATGGATTACAATAGAAAAATGTGAGCAGGAAAAGTAATATGGTTAAGATTCAAACATGGAAAAGTAAAGAAGTAGTTGTTAAAACTTGAAAATGTCAGCATTAAGCATTGATTATATAATGTTAAATTGAATTTAAAAATAATTCTAAATAATGCAATATTTTAAGTTACAAATTTATTTTTTTTACTAGAATAACTTGTTCTTTTCTTTTCCAATTTTAACAACTAGTTCTTTACTTTTTACTGTTTAAATCTTAACCATATTACTTTTCATGCTCGCATTTTCTATTGTAATATATATATATATATATATATATATATATATATATATATATATATATATATATGTGTGTGTGTGTGTGTGTGTGTGTGTGTGTGTGTGTGTGTGTGTGTATATATATGTATATAGAGAGAGAGAATGAGAAACAGAGAGAGAAAGAGAGGGAAAGAGAGGGAGAATAATTATGCGTTAAATAGTATTCCTTGTTTACTCATAACGGATAAAAAAATTCTAAATGTTGTAAATTATTTATCTTCTGTTGCTTAATTCCAAACAATTTGGCAAAGAATGGTTTGATATATCCATGCTACGTGAAAAAAAAAACTTCCTGTGCAATTTCCTGACACAACCTTTTAAAATTTCTACCCTTTTTATTGCTTAGGTGGCGCCTTTAATTGCAATATAAGACAATCCTACATAGATAAACCAACAATTTTTATAATATGCCATTATAAATGAGCTCTCATTGTGATAGTGTTCCATTGCATAGGATATAAAATCTAGTTTATGAGTAAAACAAATAAAAGGAAAACACGTATTCAACATGTTTGTCTGGCTGTATTTGTTTCCACCTCATCGAAAAAAATGCGGTCATAAGAACACTGTTTGTATTTTTAGCGCATATTTCTTTTAAAGTAATCGTTGCAAGCTAACGAAATGACTTTGTTAAAACGTTTCATTGGTGGATGCGTCGTTCGTGGTGCAGTGGTTCGCGATTAAAAGTACGATGTTTGGTGTTCTAGTTCTGCTGGGATTAAAAATTTCCCCATAATTGTGATTTTGGGTATTTACTAGTTATGGGATGATTCCAATATTTTTCCCGATTTCGATACAAATACCGATTCCGATTTTTTTTTATTAATCTAAATATTTAACTATATTTAACTTTTGTCTCGATTTCCGTAAAAAACATATGTTAAATATGCATATATTTTCTCCAACGAAAATTTTACTTATGGGATGGTGATTTATAGATTTTAGTCTTAATGGTAGTAAAAACCAATACATATTTATTATTTTATTATTACTAGCAGTGGAATATTTTGTTGTAAACAAAATCAAATAAAACACGATAATAAAAGAAATCGTTTTTGCATCGGAAAATTGGCAAAAAGTAAGCCGATTCCGATATCCCAACAGTTTCGATTTTTCCGATTCCCGATTCCGACTGCAATTCCTATTCCGATTAATCATTTCAACACTAGCATTACCGATCCAAACAATTTCCGGTTTCGTGACCTCTCGGAAGTAGACCGTGTTACTTAATTTGAAACTCCGTTCTTTTTCTTGGAAATTCCGGCAATATTTTTTTTTAATTGTGTAGTTAATTATGTTTAAACGAATACGCATTTTCTTTTAATTGCTCTTATTTAACAAAACGAAAAGTCTACATATATGAACTATATTAATATTCATTCATTTATTTTTCAATTTATTTTAAAATACATTCAATTTTATATCAATTCATTTAATTTGTTTTACTTCGTTATGTTTAAAAAATACTTTATTTACACATTAATTATTTTTGTTAAATGTTTATGTAAATAAATATATTTTCTTAAAAACATATGTAAATTAACTAATTGGCTTAAAAATTTAGTTTACTGATGTTCTCATTTATTATATGTGATAAAATACTTTCTTTTCAATATTAATTCTTCGTGTTAGAATAATTTTACAGATATTTAACTGTTTTGCCTTACATTTTCCGTGAAGTTTTACATCAGGTAACACCGTCCCCTTAGTAAGGAGTCCATCTGACATTCATTTAGGCAACAGTTCTAAAAAGGGCAATTTCAAAAATAACTTACGAGATCGTCGTCCTGCATAATTGTTTTTCTTTTTTACAAAGAATTAACCATTTATCAAGATTCGGAGGTCACTTGAGGCTAAGGGTTGATGAATGTACAGTATTCAATGGGTATATTTGCCTCCTATAGGAATAAACGATGGCGAGACTATAACAGCAGGAATAAAAATGAAGCCCTACCAGACCCAAAAGAAACACTCCCCCAGGGTTCAAACCTTGGTAGAAAGAACTGGGTGACTCTAAATAGAGCCAGAGCCAAAGAAGGCAAAACAAAAGAATCTCCACAAGTGGGGCCTAGACACCTCATGTTTATGTCCATGTGGAGAGGTACAAACGATGCACCACCTTAGGGAAAACTGCCGATTGGGTCCTCATTGCTCAAACCAAGACCTTAAGGAGGCAAACAGCACCGCCATGCGATGGGTTAATTTCTATTGCGATAAGATACGATGAGTATTAAATGGGACAATATTGTAGTAAACGTTATTAGTGGAAATTTGGTAAATTGGATTATTTAAAGGGATGGCTCATCCAGAACTTATTTTTGTCGGATTTAAAGACGACTATATTGTTGTCAGCTGGAAAAAGATACAAAAAGAAAACAGTTTCACAGGCGTACAGTTCTAAGAAAGAAGCTTTGTTCATGGAGTCCGCGTTTAGGTTTAGGCATAGATAAAGAGTGGGGGAAATTATTAATAGTGGTTTCAGCTAGACGAGTGTTTATCGTGAATTTTTGGCAAGGAAGGACCATGTAGTTATGAACAAATACATGCTTGGATGCTGCCAGATAGTTTGAATTATCATGATTCTAATGGTGGCACTACCGCTTACATAGTGTTAAAAACGTGATCGACTCCAAACAAGTGTTTATCACGTTACGAGGTAACGTTACAAATTTGTAACGTTGTAATAATGCATTAACATTTTATTTTAAACTTACCCTAAAATATGGCGGATTGTTGCCACTGCCATCACTGATGCATCTGCCACTTATCGCTCGCTCTTAGACACGGTCCAGAAAGAGTCTCCAACCTAATAAGTTTATTTATACTCTGTCGTTAATACCATATTGATTTCTCGACTGAGCTTTCCTATTTAATTCTTCTCTATAAAACCCTTACAGTAAAAACGCTTACTGCTACCACCGCAGCAAATATTTTCCTTTCGTCCAAAAAAAAATCGGAATTTATATGAACGGAGCTTATTTCGACGAATTTTCTATACGAAGGACATATATTCGCGGGATTCTTTTCCTCACAGTTTACAACATGGTTATCTTCAAGTCTAATGTCAATAAATATTTGTAAAACCGTTTATTTAAGTTAGCATTTTTCCATTCCAAGCCATCTTATTGTGTAACATAGTGTGTATGGCGTGTGTGTAAGAAAATCAGCAACAACCATAGGATAGCTGACAAACGAAAATATTAGCAGCAGCTATCTTAGCACCTATGCAAATTAAGCAAGAGTGCATCCGAAAAGAAGAAAAAAAAACAGAGAAAAAAAAGGGCAGCATGCGATCATGAGGAGAAGCAAAGTACTTTCCCTGGAAGATGGACGTGTGAGGTCAGAGGCAAGAAAACACTGACCTTGGGCAATGTGTCAAGTGGCGTGGAAGGAAAAACCTAACAGCCAGCCATGGTTCTCCCCAGAATGTGCTGCTGCCATCGCGCACAGAAATCACTTTTTCCATAACTACCAACGAAATAGATGCACTGAGACTAAAGCTGCTTTCAGGAACGCCAGCAACCACTGTAAAAGACTAATAAAAAATGCAAGAGAGCTATATGCCCAGTCTGTTAAATCCAAAGTAGCTGATCAGCGGCTTGGTTCCCACCAGTTCTGGCAAATAACAAATAGCATCCTGAACAGAAGTGTGCGTTCTATCCCAACCATTATCAATGGACCAGAGATCAACTCGTCAGCATCAGACAAGGCCAAACTATTTGCCAAGAACTGATGTGCTAACGGTTATATCTCACAGGATTAGTGAATCTCTTGACAAAGGCTTCTTTTCCAGGGCAATTGCTCTTGACATATCAAAAGCCTTCGACAAGGTATGGCATAAGGGCCTACTTTACAAGATTTCCAGCTACGGTATAACTGGAAATGTTTTCTCAATCATTGAATCATTTCTCTCTGATAGGCTCATAAGAGTAGTGGTCGATGGACAAAAATCAGAGGCCTGCAGTATAAATGCTGGAGTGCCTCAAGTGTCAATCTTGGGCCCAACTCTCTTCCTGATCTACATCAATGACCTCCCTAAACACATACTTAAATCATTCGTTGACATCTAGGCTGATGACACGACCAACTACGGCAACACATCAAAGTCTGTAAATGACAAAGTTCTCTCTGATTCTCTCTCCTCTGATCTCGAGCGCGTGGTTCAGTGGGGGAAGTCGTGGCTGGTTACCTTTAATGCATCTAAAACCAAACTCCTATCTTTACATCGTGAATGCTCTGATCCCCATCTGGCATCAATTTAAATGGATGGCTTTCATCTGGGAGAAGCTCCGTGTTTTGACAAGCTTCTGGGTTTGTCCTTTACTCCTGATCTGAAATGGAACACGTACATCAAGTTTGTTGCCAAGGTCGCTGGAAAGATGGTGGGATCCTTCTACCGCTCCAGAAGATATCTCACTACTGATGCAATTCTCTATCTATATAAAAGCCAAGTTCGTCCAAGGATAGAATACTGCTGCCATATCTGGGCAGGAGCTGCTAAAAACAGCCTATCCTGCCTTGACATAGTACAAAATAGACTTCGTGGCTTAGTGGGGGATGTCCTTTTCTTTTTTGCCACAGAAGAGACGTTGCGAGCCTATCCTTGTTTTATCGTTATTTCCATGGCACGTGCTCGTCTGAACTCCAATCTCTGGTTCCCCCTTCGCCAATCTTTCACGAAAAACACCCGTCTAGCCGAATTTACTGTGAAAAATTTCCCCCACTCTTTATCTGTACCTAAATCAAAATGTGGATTCCATGAACAAAGCTTCTTTCTTAGAACTGCACGCCTGTGGAACTCTGTTCCGTCTTCCTGCTTCCCACCAGACTACAACTTGGATATCTTCAAGTCCAACGTTAACAAATTCCTAATGGACCGCCCCCTTAAGTAAACACTTCATCAAATCTCCACACTAACCTACTGTACTTGCAATAACCCTTATCCCTGAGTGTCTTCTGGCCTTGATAAGTGGTGACCACCGTGTAAAAAAAAAAGAATATCTATCAGTGGTTGTAAGACACAGGTGTGTTCGAAAATGCTTTTTGAAAGATAATGAAATGCGTTATTGTTGGAAGAAACGCGAATAAATGCATTTCATTTGCACTTAAAAATGTCGACTCTGATTTTTTTTCCTTTGTTGTTCTTTTACGGCGAAGTGCCAGACGACGTTGGATTCGAGTGGTTTAAATGTAACTGCCACATTACAATTATATTGTTCATCACTAAACTGTAAATCTCATTAATCCTTAATCTCAAGTTTTGTTTTTGTTTGCTTGGTTTTTTTTTTGTTTTTGTTTTTTGTTTTTTGCATTCATAAATTTTGTAAATACCTTTAATTCCTAATTTATGCTAAAGCATAGTGTATAGTTTTAAGGCGCAGAATCGCTTCATTAAACATAGACTTGACAACCAGGAGATTCAACTAAGGAACATAAATAACACTAAGTAACACGACCATAACAGTTAACCACATTAACCATATGGAATATAACTATTATTACCAAAAAACTGGTCAACTATAATCGAATAACGTGATTGTGTCATGTAAATCATAATCAAATCAAAAAGCACTATATTAGTGTCATTTATTGCACAGGTGCAATCACACGTCTAAATTCTTACAGTACTATTTCTATTACAAATACAGATAATCCGATATCTAATAGACAGTTGTGCGTTTTGCTAATGCATACCGGCTTTTATGCAACTGCCATCATCCACTTGAGAACCTCTCTGTCACAAATGTTTACTTTTAGATAATGTGATTTATCCGTATTTGATTCTAGCGAACAATTGTTTCGTCGTTTATGTATAAAAAGCCCCGTAAAAGTGCATTTACTTCACGGAAGCATGAGTTACTAAACACAGACGATTTGTTTTTTCGACTATCCTCTTCAATAGTCATATTTGGACGTTAACAAATGATTTAATCATTATATGTTCACAATTAGATAAGGGAATTTCAAATTAAAGAAGTCTTTGTTCCGCGATACATACGCATATCTCTAGATAAATCATATGAAACTGATGTATATTGAATGTTTATGTATGTGAAATCATATTTAAATCACATTCAACACTAGAAGAGTATAACTTAGAATTGAATTCCACAAAAGTAATTTATCCAATACGCCACGGGTCCTTGTTGGCTTGTATTAATACTTGTACGTTCTGATTTGATTTACATTTTTTTTATTTTTTAGATGAGAATTAATTAGATATTATTTGGATAATTTGAACTACTGTTTTCATCTTAGGTGTTATTTCACAGTGTTTTGATCGATAGAGTTTTCGACATTTTCCATGTCTATCCGGCGTAGTGGATAAAGTACTTGATAATTTAGTTATAATTTACAATCTCCTGGAGTTGAAGGTTCAATTCCCAGGGTGAGCGGCACTCAAAATACAATTGCGGATTATTCAGGACTTCCACCTGGTCATGGCTGACAGAACCAGAGTATGCTACTCCCATTGATCAAATAAAGACTGTTAGAAATTCCGTGCAGATTCCAGAGTTCGATAAAAAAAATTTCCGAGTTCGACAAAAATTCTCGATTCCGACAAGATGCATCTGAAGAAGGTCGGAGGTTATATCGTGAAAATCAAAAGAAAACATAACAAGATCAGAACATTAATCTGAAGCATTTGAATAATACAAATAATCAATCCTCATCTTAAAATTGAGATACAGAGTATTCTGCCTTGGTGGAATTTCTGCTAATCGGAAAGCTAGCGTGTTCATTCATGTCTGTTTTTATCAACTTAACCATCAATGGTGAGAGAGATTTCATTTTCAGATCGTATGATTGATTGGCGTCTGATTTTACAATCAGACATTCACATCAGGAAATCGTCTTTACGTGAACTTCACGAAATGTAAAAACAAAACAATTACCTGTTGATTCCTATATTTTTTCACCCGAAGTATTTGTTACAGTAAACCTGATCATAGCTGAGGTGCTCACCAGTCTGGCCTTTTGCCAGACTAAATTAATCTTTGTAAATGTCCATCTTGGATGCTTGCCATATAGATGATAATTAACTGGAAAATCTTTAGAGTGACATTGTTTCTGATTAGTGTTCTGGTCTTTTGCCAATATAACTATTCACACACGCATCATATATATATATATATATATATATATATATATATATATATATATATATATATATATGGGTTGTATAGTTTGGTTTCTTACATGCAGATGCACTGAAATCCTTGTGTTTATTAAAGAGTGCTCGATGGAGGGCAGAGCAAGTATATAGTATGCTTATTATACAAACATTATTGGCTACACATGTGCATACATAGTGCAATACAATCTCAATTCAGAGAGACCACTTCAAAAATCCATTCGTTTGGTACATAAAAACATATTTTGGGTGTGACTAAACCCATGAAAAAGAAGGAGTAGAGGGTGAAAGACGGAGAGGAGAGACGGGGAAATAAATTCCAGGCTTGCCAGAGCATCTCAACAGGTGTGAGATCATGACTCTGCTTTAATGTAAAGGCGTAAATATCTTTAAGGTGGTTATACCGCGTCCTAAGGTCATTTTTTTATTTATGCATTATTATGGAGCTCATCTCTTTATTGCAGACTTTTGTCCCATTCAATTAATCTGACTCTTCATTTCTTTCCTTTATTTTACCGATAAACTTAATTTATTCTTTTATAACATGTGTCTATACAAGTTGATCAACACCGCGTAACATACATTACTTTTACATGATTTAGATATATAAGTTAATGTTATAGAAGTTGTGTAATTAAAACTTAAAACACAGATATAAACATTTTTGCATATGCTTAACTGCTTACATGTATACATACTTTTATTCCTGCTTTTTATTATCTCTTTTGAGACGAAGTTGGATTTAATGATAATCGTTTGACGGGTTCGTAATTAATTCTATGTATCGATATATTTATGATACAGTTGTTTATATTTGATTTTCTTCTATTTTAACCATCCTTTCCTCAGTACTTTAGTATATAATATATTGTATAAAGTTTTTTTATTCTTTTATGAATATAAGTTGCTCTGATTGTATACATGCAAACAGATACATAATAATATAGAGTCGTCCATATTAAAAAACAACTCAATTCATATGAAACATCGATTCAAGTGCATAGTTATTGTTATTTTAAGATGTATATCGAAATCAATTATATGCTTGAATGTATCATATAACCCTGTTTCATGAGAAATTTCATAGATATATATATATATATATATATATATATATATATATATATATATATATATATATAAACAAGTCCTAGAGTCTGGGTCTCAAAAAGACTCCTACGATTTCCAGTAGTCTACTTCATCTTATAACATTTGCAAATTAATTTGCGTTATCACAACAGCAATTTACAACTAATTTCACATTAGTAGCGACTATGGATCTTAATTGATTATTATTATTGGCTATTATTATTATTATTATTATTATTATTATTATTATTATTATTATTATTATTATTATTATTATTATTAAGTAAAGATACTTATTTTTCATCTATTTTACATACGTGCTCGGTGTGTATATACACTCTTTATGTAAATCAGTTAGTAATACTGAAAAAAAAGTGACTTGTGTTTCTTCTGAAAAATTACATGAAAGTCAGAAAATGTCAAATATGAGAAAAAAATACATTCACTTGTCCGGAATCTTACTAACCATACATTAAAAAAAAACAATTATTAAATCACATTCTTAAATGTCACCTCCAATAAAAAAAAGTTAAGATCATCCAAAAAAGTTGAACTTTAAATTCCATACCAAAACATTATTAAAATAGCAGAAAGTAATAAAAGTTGATAAATCCAAAGTAAAAATATCAAGCAAACCACACTACTTACCATTACGTTTGGAATCATTGCCACCGTATTAAAAATCACGCCAACATTACTATTAGAGGTACTAATAAGTCAATGACTTTCCTTATAATCCCTAGAGAACCTTATCACACAAAACTAACAGAAAACTCGTTCAAATGTAATAAGATGCAATGATATCCGTATTAACCAACTTAAAATGTGCATTAATAAATTAATCTCTGCATATTATACACACCTTTGATATAAACCAAAACCAAACTATCGACGAATATAATATAAACTTAACGACCTTTTTCAGCCCATCATATCTCAAATTCCCACACCCATATATCAACTACCAAACCAAATAAGCACGTTAATTACAAATATCCTGCTTTATTGTGGCATCATTATTCGACCACAATAGACACATATATCCAAGGAGACGGAGGCTCATTGTTGTATAAATTATATTTGAAAAATATAGGAACTAAAATCTTTTCAATCGTTACTAACTTATCTTCATATGCTGTTTACATTGTACGACGCCCTCCTACTAAAAAAAAATTAATTAACTTAACATTAATTTGATACACATTCAACATAACACCTTATTTTATTTCACAAACGAAATCAATATCAATGATTGACAATAGTTAAAAAGCCATATCACCGAGCAATAGATTAAACACTCATTAACCGCTATTATTACAAATATTAACAGCAATAATATCAATGTATTTAATTAATCAAATGTATTAAAAATTAAGTAAAGTAGATAATTTAAAATATTATAGACAAATGATAGACTCTTCTACGATTTCGACGTATGAGCTCCGTTATAACAACAGAAATCCACACGTTTTACATCAGAGTGTTTCCTTCTCCTAGATGCATATCTTAACAAAGACTGAGGATGAATCTTTCCTAATTAATTAACGCGCCCCCTGGATACCAAATTGAAATATCTACGTCTTGTACATACAATAGAGGCTAACCTTACCCCCAATTGGTTACGAATCTGATACTGGCCAGGTTCCTCGTTGCTTAAATTCGGTGATCTGGTTAGAACCGGTGTGTCAAGCATCCTTATGCAAAATAATACGTTGTTCAGAAGCAACTTATGTAAAACTAACAATGCTCTATATCTGTGTATATAACTTATAAGATAATATGACTCTAAGAATAATACGTATAACAATGACAAGCATCTCACCGCTTACATTGTACCTCACTTTCCTCCAAAGTACCATTCACTAACATTTTTACGCACAATTGCTAAAACAAATATTACTCAAAACACTTTCATCATAGTTACGTCGCCTCCCGAATCTCGAAGTTCTATTCACCCGCGCGTATAATCGTACCATTTATCAGGCTCGTTACGATGGGTGAAGAAGGAATCTTAAGATGTATTTCAAACGTTTTAATCGACATTTCATAATACGTTAAGCATTTATTTGTACCAACATCCTAACCTATGTGAAGACGACTCATACGAGTCGAAAATAGCTGCAAATATGTCGATTTCCTAAGTGCACTGGAATTTCAGATGGCTCGTCCGCCAATGGGAGAAAAATAATCAGAAAGGCAATAGACAAAATCTTTCACGATTATTCAATATTCACTCACTCTTATGATTATTGCACTAATATATATATATATATATATATATATATATATATATATATATATATATATACGGCACAATCACTTCGATAGACCGGTTCTCGTCAGATACCCAAATTTAAGCAACGTTGAACCTTGGGAGTTGCAGGCGCCGTATGTGTTAACAGCTCATCTCGCTATTGTTTCTAGTCGCCCTGAACCTTCATTGGTATTTAATCACACGTTCTCAGGAGAGATTACTCAACTCTTGCCACAAAAGATCCACGGGCAGACCCTTAAAGTGAGTATTGATAGTCTGTTAAAACTAAAGGTTGCTACCATATATATTATATATATATATATATATATATATATATATATATGGAATAATTCAAGCAAAATAAATTACCCTCTTAAATTGTAATTTGTACCAAACAATAAGTCATCATCATTTACTTTTGTACACAGTTTGCCATATTAATGGAATGTTTTTTATTATTTGAAATGTTTTAAGTCTTCAAGTGTGTGTTGTTATGAACCAGCTGTCGAGTATTACAGCCAGTTTATATATATATATATATATATATATATATATATATATATATATACATTAAAAATCTCACCTGTCTGTTTAAATGTAGGTATGTATATAGTTATGCATGTATGTTTGTCTGTCTGTCTAAAACTTTCGACACAGAAGACTTTTCACGGGATCGGGATCGTTTTGAAGCTCAGCCCTTTCAGACGAGACATATCACACAATTGGCTAAAAACCTTAATTCATCCGCCCTTAACTGGGAACTTTTCTACAAGGGGGTCGCTTTTTTCGCTGATATTTTCGAAAGTCATCCCCTTTTGTCGATTGACTAGCCTTAATTTAGAACTTCACTACGTCCGGTTTTGCGATGTATGCAACGGCAAACACGTCACGTTCTTTTCCTCTTTCGCAGTACGGGTTCGATCCTGCCTGCCTGTTACCATTTTTTTTTCAATACATACCTCCAAACACCCGGGAAACGCCGAGAAACCAAGCTAGTATATTCTAAAAGTAAGAGAACGCGATTAGACACGGCGAAAACAAATTATACATGAATTATCTTCCCGATTCAATAACTCGGTGTCAATTTTTATTCTTCCGGAAAGGCGCCATTTTTCCATCCTTAAGTAAAGTATTACTCTTTCGTTATTGCAGCAATTTTTCTATAGGGAAATATTTTCTTTTGTCAGTGACCATCAGACATTTATTGCTATAAGTATCTGGTTTCAAAGTTCTATTTCTTATTACTGTTTTACTTCAGAATAAAACGTATGGCTGGGTGTTAATTTTTCAGCAAAAACTGTATTTTTTTTTAATTTCTGTTAAGGAATAAACTATTTCTTTAATTTGAATATTGGCATATGTATATAAAAGCGTGATCTGTTTTACGCAAGCATTCTCATTAACAAAATATTTTTCATCAATTGAGGAAGAGCATTTCTGTATGCGCAAAAACAATTACACTATCCTGTAGTCTAACGACATTCAATTACACTATCCTGTAGTCACAACATTCCAGAGCCATTACACCTTTCCAACACCGCCATATTCTCTCTGGTCATCAATCTTTTCATTTATCTTAGTTGTTCTCCACGTATTCTAATTAATATTTCACATGTGTAGATCCCAATTATGAAAGTCTGCAATTACGAAGAGTCCTTTCTTTATTCTGTCAGATGAATAGTCAAGATATACGAAACATCTCGTTCTCTACTTTTCTAAAAAAAATCACTATTTTTTTATTTGAATATTGTCAATACCTATGTACAGAAAAGGGTGAACTGTTTTATTGAAACAATTCCTATTAGAAAAGTTATATCATTTTTTTTATTATTCGGTTTAAATTAGAGGAGGGAGAACAGGTTCTTGTAGTTTAACAAAAATAAAAAATATCTCTATTAACAGCACTTTTAATTGTATATTCATGTGTATCTTGTAAATAAACTGTAATTTCATTACTTTCCCCATAACATCGTCACAAATATGGGTATTAAGTAGATTAGCCGTAGTACGATTTCCAGTAGTGATTGGAGAAAGAACGAAATATGACATTGTCATTGGAAATAAATATTTACCGTCGAGAGAATCGCCCTACGAAAAAAAAAGCAAATGTAAAAAGATTAACAACTACAAACATAGGTTTCCATTTAAATATTGTCCCTATTTATTTTTTCTCTTCTACGAGTGCAGAGTTTTGCGCATCAGTTCCTCCAAAATATGCACTCCGGATTAGGACAAAAAATTAATAATTATTTAAGTTTAGACTTTTAAACTGCCATATTATAGTCAGCTGGAGAGCAGCTCTATGAAATTGTATTTCACAGACAATTCTAGGAAAGAAACTCTATTCAAAGAATTTTCGTGTAATGTTGGATATAGATAAAGTGAGGGGAAATTATTGTTAGTTGTTATATTTTGACGATTGTTTTGGTGAATGTTTTACATAAAGGGAGGCTAAATTGAAGCTCAGTCAATGCTGATTACGAGGCATACTGTATCTAGGTAGGATGTTCAATTTAAATTCAATATTGACAGTGTGATTTATATATTGAATTGGTAGATGAAAGTGCAGATTATTTACAGAAATTCCCTTGTCTCTAAATATTATTCTTTAAGCACCATCCGTATTTTGCATAGGTACCTATTTTTAAAATTGACTTTGTTTTTCGATAGAGTATTTTTAATCTACATAATTAATGGATGAGAAATTTACCAAAATATTTGGACCATTTTATATATTCTTATGTGAGAAATTAAAAATTAAAAAATACTTATGCAGAGAAGGTACCGTGCTATTGTTTGATAATATTTTTAAGTTTAATTCAAAGTTTACGGTATCTTATGAATTTATAAGGTAAAAGCCCAGAACAGTTACAAAACACTCGCTTCATGTAAAACATGGGTTTCTGAATAACGTTATCTCAGCACAGTATTCGCTGTGGATAAATACTAATAGAAACTAATATTGCGCAGACATTTTACTTTGTACTTTTGACTTTACGGATCGTGCTAATTTTTAGATAGGTTCTATAAGTTGCTAATTTTTTATGGTATCTTTTGTTTATTAAATTGTTTGGTGAAAGTACAGAATAATTAACAAAACCTCCTCTAACCATATTTAAAATGGGTTACTAAATACTATTATTTCACAACCGTCCGTAATATGCAAACTGCATTAAGTTTTTTTCGTTGTTTGCTTTTTTTTTATTTACATTTTCACCCCAAACAAGGCACATTGCCACTTCGGTGTAGGGGGCTACTATCAGGGGCAGCAACTACTGGGGCACTATGTAGGGATTTGAGCAGCAAGATGTCGGTTCACGTTGCACTTGAACTTCTGCATGTAAGTACAGTTAGGAAAGCAGGTTCTGGGGTAGAAACTACTGAGTAGACAGATCTTTTACATCTAGGGATCTCTACTGTGTGCGGGTGGGATTTAGCTGCCTGTCGGGTTTGTCGAGGGTGTCTACGTCGTGGGGGCACAAGTGTCTGCAGTTCGTCAGAGCATTCACCATTAAGATACTTGTAGAACAAGCAGAGGGGTGCAACGTTTCGTTGATGGGACAGAGGCTGAATCTTAGATGCCAGTTCAGGGCCTATCAGATTGGCGACTCCTTTTTTAACCTTGTCTAGGAGCGAAAGACTAGTAGCAGATGCACCAGCCCAAATGTGACAGCAATACTCCATACATGGACGAATGGTGGCCTTATAGAGGTACAGGATACTTTCAGGTGTCATTAGTTTTCTAGCACGGTAGAGAGAGCCTACCTTTTTCCCAGCGGCCCTGGCAATGTTTTCAATATAATTGTTCCAGCTCATGTTTCCTGTGAATGTTAGGCCAAGCAGTTTGAAAGATGTACTCTCAGACAGGGATTCACTGGCCATTGCTATTGGTGGCAGAGAAGGTTTCTTGTAATTATTGAAGGAAACCAGTTTAGTCTTGGCAGCATTGAATGCGACCATCCATTTATGTCCCCATTCCACTACAGATTGGAGGTCATCCTCTAGTGTTTCTGCCATTTCTTTAGATATGTGTTCATTTGTTTTCCTGTCATGCCTGTAATAGAGGGTAGTGTCATCAGCATATATACCCATCTCAGAGGTAGTTTTGTCGGGGAGGTCATTAATAAATATCAAGAACAATAGAGGTCCAAGAATAGATCCCTTAGGCACTCCCGCATTTATATCACACTGTTTAGATATTCGACCGTCGAGGACAACCTGGATTTTTCTCTTGTCTAAGAAGGATTCAATTATGCTAAGTATTCTACCAGTGATACCGTATGATTTAATTTTCCTGAGGAGGCCCTTGTGCCATACCCTGTCAAAAGCCTTAGATATATCTAGAGCTACCACTCTTCCCTCCCCAGCTTTGTCCAGTGAATGGTATATACGTTCAGAGATTACAGTGAGGATGTCAGCTGTGGAACGGGCTTGTCTAAATCCATATTGTTTGTCAGTCAGAAGTTTAGCATCGGTAAGGTGCCGGACTAGAGCCTGGTTTATTATGGTCTCAAATATTTTGGCGAAAAGTGGGAGGAGGCTAATGGGGCAATAATTTGATGGACCAGTTCTTTCGCTAACAGCCCGTTTGATGACCCCGACATTCTCTTGGGAAGAATGGGTTTGTAAATCATAAATTCTATACTTTTGCCAATACTTATTCGTTTAATTTTCATTTTATTTAGAAAGATATTTTCAATAAAATATTTATTTCATATGTAAAATTCTTGTCTTACTATTTTATTGTGTCATAAAGACTGTTAAGCATAAAAGGCGCCAGAAAATAGAGAAAATATTTAGTTCATATTTAAAAATTAAACATTTTAAAACTGCTCTTATTTATTTTAAATCTTATTATTTTAAATATTATTTTCAAATATGAAAGCTTAACTGCGCAGTAACGCATTTTTGTTCGTTGGCACTGTTATAAAATAATGTGCTATTAAACGTTGTATAACCAAAAATTTGGTTTTTAACTCCATCGGCTTTAACATTTTTTAACGTTATAAACGACCCAGTGTACAGTTATTTTTCTTAACATTTCACGCCCTGGATCTTTGACTTAATCCTGATTATTTTAGCTATCAATAAAATGTAGTTTTAATGAATCTTAAGCTAATATTCAATTAAATAACAATTCTTTAAATGTCTTTAAAGTTTTAACGTGTAAACTATGCTAATAAGTATCTACCTTTATTGTATTGTGCTTGGTCTAAGTCATTGTAGGTTTGCAATTTCTGTACTTTTACTAACTTTTACTTTTAGAACCTGTTTTTATATCAGCAATTTTTTTCTCATTTTTTGCAGGTTGATGTAACTGCTATGATGTGTTATTTGTGTGTTTTATTTTTGTCTTTTTAATGTAAAATTTAGCACCATTTTTTAAGTCTATCTCTATAATCTAATTCTAATTTTTATTTCGTACTTTACGCTTTGAGAAAAGGTATGTAACCTCATTTTCGAATCTTGTAATTGTTGTAATAGCGTGATAAAAAATTCATAAGTTCAACATGCATAAGTTCTATATTGAAGACAGGAATCCGCGAAACGTTACGTAACAAATAACATTCGAATATTAAAACAGCAAAAAAGAATATTGTGAGCTAATCGATGCAGAGTTAAAGAATAAATTAAAAATTGTTTCATACAATGTGATTTTATTATCTTATATCATATTTTATATCTATATTATCATGAGTATTGAACTCTGTAACACAATATTGCTTTCTGGGTATTTATTAGTACTTATTAATTTATCACATTTAGGTTGGTTCGATATTTAACAAAAACAATGAACACTATTTTCATAGAAATGCTAAACTAATATTTGCTACTGGTTATTAGTTTTCTATCCTAAAAAGTTGTTTTTGCGTTATTCAGAAAATATCAGCTTTATCCAAAAATGTATATATACCTTAATATATTTCTCGTTCCGTAGAATTTCCACGGGCCTTGCTAGTTTATTGTTTTTTCTAATACATTTTAACTAGTTACTTTTAAGCGCGTTTTAAAATTTACTAATTTTTTTTCCTTTTAGTGCGTATAAAATTAAGCAGCCTTTATGAAATTTTAATTCTTTATTCAGCTATCCTGAAGCGATTAGTTACTAAAAGACTGACATATTTTACCGACTATTTTTGCTTTTTAAATGCAGTTTGTTCAATAAAATAAAATCAATGAGAGAAGCCGAATCATAACTCTTTAAGCGTCTTTAAGTGTTAACTTTTGCTATTTTAAAATAAGAATTTAAAACATTATTAGACTACCCGTGACCCGTTTGTTCAGTATGTTATATTAGCTATGGAATTAATGTATGAGCGTGACACTTCTGACGTAAGGAAAATAGTTTTTGTGAAATAACAGAAACATTTCTATGAAAGTATATTAAAATGAAAAAAGAATATAGATACATTCTATGAGTCGTTCTGTTTATAATTGTTTATTTTTGAAAAATAACTTACAGCCATTACATTATAAGTGGTTTGCAATACTTATAGGTAAATGTGCAAAAGTTAAAATCAAATTTTGGTATATCTTTTTTAAATTAAATTGTTAGCTGAAAGTACAGAATAGTTAAAACACTCTCCCCATGTTAAGGATGTCTTTTTAAATAGAAAATTAAAATAAAATGTAAATTATTTTCATTTATTTTAAACAAACATTTATGACACATTGGGTCAAATATTTAATTTATGTTTATAATAAAGTCAATAAAACTAATTAAAACAATGTGGAAATGAACGATGTAAAAAAACCAGAAAGTATTAACACTTGTTTATTAGGATAATTTAAACACGAAAAAAAAAACAATTGGGACGCTGAAAACGTACGCAGTAAAACAATACGTTTTATTGTGCTGATTATTTATTTTTAAGAAAACAACGTTTTAGGGGTTATTTATTTATGTTGGTAGTGTAGAAGAAAATGTATGAATGTTTTTAAGAAAGATGTATTAAAAAATGGAGAATATTTTTTTTAAAAAAAGGAGGAACGTGAGTAAATCGCCGTTGTAAAATCCTCTTATAGTTGTCAACGGGTCAAAGTTAATTTATTTGTAAGAAAATTGCGACAGTATAGTTGTATTACAGAATCGTTGCAAAACATCCCCACCCTTCCCATGTTAAATAATAATTTCCAAATAATAACGCTAATATTTCAGTCCGCAGGTCAAATTCTGCAAAAGTAGTAATTTGTGTTTATTTGTTTACACTGTTATGGGTTTATGTTTATGTACACATGCGCAACCGGAAGTCGTAAAGCGGATGTGTGGTTACAACACTCATTACAAGGTCATTTGAGTTTTATAATTATATATATTTTACAACGTTTTGTAACCAATTTTTTTATCATTCAGTTGAAGTTATCGACATTTCGTAATTTTAAAGAAAATCTTTAAAAAGGCGCCACCGTCTGTTTACTCTTGCTTTTTGCGTAAATTAGTTCAAAGATCAGCGGATATTATGATTCTTGCTATTCCTATTGTCCTTATTGACAATATATAGGCGTAATAATTCGTATGAAACAATTCATGAACCTATTCTCGTGTATGGCTATCTTGTATTTGATTAGATTACATTATATTAACAGAATAATGTGAAAAAGTCTTATCTTGATAGAAGTTTTTATGCTGTGGGAGACAAATATAGAAGACCGCTTTTATGTTTCTGAATACGTTACAGTTGTACAGCTAATGTGTACGCATATTTGCGGTCTAATCTTTTTAAAGTTAATTAAATGTTTCATGAGAAATGAAAACAAGCCAAAGTCGTAAATTGAATCAATAAAACGTTCAGAACCTGACAGCACACAACGTTCTCAGATCATTTTCTTTGAATTTATTTATAATCTTTTTTTTTTTATTTACTTTTCTTGTGAATGAACTAAAAGAACGTGTCTTCTTGTGGATTACTGGAATCGACATGAGAAAATAGACTTAATTACATACGGAACAAATATTAAGTAAATGGCACGCGCAGTCATGGTCGTTGAAACGAATGCGATTAAACGGCAGTTTTTTTAAGAACAAGTACTTTAATGGAGTGTGGTCTGATGAACTCATAACAAATGTGTCCCTTCGGCGTACATACTTTTGACTACACCGACAAGCAGTACAATTTCACATTTTAACCGTTGAACTTCATAGATTCCATAAATTCTACTTTATTGTTGTTTTTTTTTCTCACAGACAGTTAGACTTTGAAATTCCCTTTCTGTTTCCTGCCTCACTGGGTGTACTAACATGTAAAAATTTAAATGTACTGTAAACAGACTTTTCACTGTTCAACTCCCCTGCATAGTCCTTGTGTATATTATTCCAATTAATAGCCTCTTGCATACAAGTGAGAATACACCTTGTTTGGGTGGAAAAGGTGTTAAGAAAGCGTTAATCGCAACGCTGTTTTTAACGAAATTTTCTGTCATCTCGGTTGGCATTTTTTGACTTATTTAGAATTCACCCAATTAATCAATGATCATCACACTATTTATAGTACGCCATTCAGATTATTACATTTTTAAAATCATCAGTACGATGAGAATTGTGACAAATCTCCCATTACAAATTTAGCATTCTAGGATTTCTGTACAATTTTGATGACTATTTGGGGATGCATAAATGTTTTTTAGCCATTTCTAAAACAACAAGATTATTCTGGCAAATAATTTTACAACCGAAACATTTCTAAGTTTTCTTGTATTAAGGAATATTTATCTCCAATGCTTACATAGCAATGCATCAGATAAGTTCTTGGGAAACAATAATATTTGGCAGTCATGCATTTTTTGCCCTACACGCTGAGAAAATAAGGTTATTATTTATAAAACTATTCTTAACATGGAGAGGGGAAAGTGTTTTGTAACTATGATGTAATATCAATCAACAACTTAATAAAAAAGATATAAGAAAACTTTAATTCAAATTGAAAATACTATTTTAAAGATAGCGTCGGTCAAATAGCACATCTATCTATCTATCTATCTATCTAGTAGAGTTCCTTGCCCAGACCAAAGTGACTCTCTCTCTCCCTCTCTCTCTCTCTCTCTCTCTCTCTCTCTCTCTTCCATCAGCTGCTCCAGATCTTCAGGATCACAGTTTGCACTATGTGTAATGTGTTGAATGTACATGGATCTAGGTTGTCCTTTGATCCTGCGACCGTGCTGTGGAGTCCACTGTTATACATTTCTCACCAGTTCTTGTTTGCTCCTGTAGCATGGTAGTAGGTTGTCAATAAAGTGGCTGCTTTGTGTGATGATTTTGCCAAGATATATTTAACACTGTTCATAGTATACGAGTGTATGTTCTGTCTAGCTTTCTTTCCAATCTTTTGGTGAGTGTCCAAGTTCTAGCACCGTAAACAAGGATAGACTCGACCACTGCTTTGAAGAACTGCATTTTCATTTCGTCAGTTAGCCTTGAATTCCATACTGCCAGCATCTTATCCAATGCAGCTCATGCTTTTGAGATGCGAATTTCGATATCTATCTCCATGGAACCTATGTTTCCGCCCAGGTACGTAAACTCAGTGACTCCTTTCAGTGTTGTTCCATCAAGTTTGGTCTTCCCTTCCACATTAAAAGTCATAAACTTTGCACTGCATAAGTACCAAATATTTATCTTAACTTAGCGTTGCTTGCAAAATCTATATTTTGAAACGCATTTTTTGTTTTTTAGGTAATCGATATATGTTTTGATAATTATTAATATCACAAGTGCATTTGAGAAGTTCTATCAGCACACTAGAATAACGGTATAAAATCAATAGTAGATTGTTGATAAGAAAAGGAACGCATTCGAGATGAATGTTTATGCTTAGCGCACCACCGGACCAAGATACTTTATTTTTGCATATTAAATTTTAATTCAAGCTATTATATAAAAATAAGTTTATAAAATCAACAGTAGATTTTCTACAGTGCAATGTAAACTATTATGTATTAATGACTAAGTCACTGTAGGGAAACATGTGAAGATTTCTCCTGGTGCATTGCACTGGGTCCTCAACTAGAGAAGGCAATCAATCGATTTGATTGATAAATGGGCAATTTCATTGATATTAATAACAATAAATATATCGTGTGGAACATTTGTTGGTATTATCATTCAATCCAGATCTCTCTGCTAATATTTATATATGGTGTCCCAAAAGAAGTTGACGGATTTGAAATTTGAATTCAACCAAAAGTAACAATCTACAATATATATCAGCTCCTCGGTGGCGTAACGACTTGTAATGACGGTGGACGGGTTACTCTAGATGCTTGGAATTTTTTATTTTATTTTAAATATTAAAAATTAAGGAAAGTATGAAATTATATTCATGCGTTAGCTTCTTTTTGAGCACCTCATATATATATATATATATATATATATATATATATATATATATATATATATATATATACAAATGTACATATATATATATATATACAAATGTAGAAAAAAATGTACAATATATATATATATATATATATATATATATATACTGTACATTTTTTTCTGTACATTTTGTATGGAAGAGGTAAATATAAAAATTAGCTTATATATTAAAAATAACATAGATGAATACAAAACAATTAAAAATGAACGCATTAATTTTCCTTAGTTACTGCAAAATTAGTTATTGTAGTCCATGAATGTGGCTGACGACGTATTAATTATTTTTATTGACTCTGGTACTCTGTCGATGAATGTAAAGCCCGATACGTGATCTACACTGCTTTGCACAAATAGAGCACAGGAAGAGAGGATTTGGATTTTTATGGTGAGTGGTTGCAGCTCTTCGATGTCACGTAGCTGAAAGATAGGGTTGGTAATGGTGAGACCCAGCTCCGCACAGAGTGACAGAGGTCGGGGATAATTTCTGTTTACATTTCCGACTCCATGTCATCCAATGACTCCTTGCCATATCTCGTAGATTTTGCCGTGAAAATCGCCCAGCAAAATAACTTTATCGCTGCCTGGGGTGTTCCTGATTGTAGCCGTGCGGTTGTCATAGAAACGGTCATTCACGTCCTCTTCCGAGTTAGGCGTCATGATCAGGGTAGCATAAAGACTCCTAATCAGTGAAAGCCGTGGGATCATGAGACGTTCATCGATGGCAGTTGGTATCTCAGGTAAATGGAAAAGCAGAGATGACCGAATGGCAAAGCCGACACCGTCAATGCGACGGACATCCTTCGGGGGATCTTTCGCCGACCTCCTGATGTAATTTCTCACTAGCAAACCTCGTCTCACTAATGGCAACGACGTCAATGCTGTAGCGGGCGAACTTCATACAACTAGGGTTGTGCGACGCCGAGGGTGATTTTCTGGAACGGAGTCTATAAGGATTCTGACATTCCAGGTAGCGACGGTTAGAAGTCTCTGTTTGCTATCCTTTATGTTTTGACTGCAAGTGGGATGTTCCAATGGATGCGGTTGTTCACCTAGAAAATATTAGACAGACAGTTTTTTTCCACGTTTTCTAGGCTCTTCCTCCATTTGGAGGTGAGCAGTGCAGTTCCTAAATAGGACTGCTCAGTCACCCTGGTAGAACTGAAAAGCGATGCTGTTCCGGTCCCAAACTCTCAGCGACTATCTTACCAGTGTCGCCTAACGTGCAGAGCGCGAGCTAGAGACTTTCAGCTCTCTCCAGAGTCTGCCTCCGTTACCCATTATCCCATCGCCGCAGGTCTTGGATGTGAGTGATGAAAATACCTGTGCAAAAAGAAACTGTAAATGTAAGGGGTATGCACAAGCCCCAGTCCACAATCTTGACCGCCAGAAGGTTCCAGTGGTACAGATTAGAGCCGTGAGACAGGCTCGTTGGCTGCAGTGTCCTGCCGGAAATCCAGCCTGTCGGAAGTCCGACTACGCGGGGACGCTTCTCGGCTTGTTACTATTTAGCCCATAGCTGGGTCAGCATTTTGCCATCACCAGAGCGAGTTAACATGCTGGTGTGCCATGATGCTGGTACTATGCGATGCTGACTCTCATGGTTTGTCAGGACCTTACCCTAAAAGAACCTTGAGGTGTCAGTTACTTTCTAGGGCGCTAACTGCTCGCCTATAGCCAGAACCCTGATTAGCTAAATTATTTTTAATACGGGCAGGTGGGGGTTGGCTACACTTGACCCTGATCTGGGGGATGCTAAATTGGGTACTCGATCTTGCCCAAGGATCTCCCACAGGCTAGTAGAGGAAAGGAGTTGATGAAATAATTTTCAACCTGTTATTAATACATTAATACATAAATAAAAACAAAACATATCCAACAGAAACGATAGGTGTAATGGACACGCGTCGGTTGCGATCATCTGTTAAAATGTATTAATTTCTTGATGTGCCAATCATCACCATCGTCATAAACATCGAAGAGACCTGGCATCCTAAACTACAATGTACTTTTACAGTATATATGCACTGGCGTCGATAATATATCTTCATGTAGCGTAATCGTATATTTTCTCCTTTTATAAAATACCCATTTTTATATTAACTCAAGTTATAGAGAGGGGGGAGTAATTTCACAAACTTTAACTTCATTTTTATTATAGGCATTATGAACAACTAATCTCTAATGATACATTTATTAGTAATTTTGTTTTTTTAAAGGATTGTTTGAAATATTTCTAATTTTAAGAATTTTCGTTTTTATAAAGAATTATTTTCTTGCATTAAATTGGCGACCGTTCTCAAATTCAAACTTTTTTATTACTCATAAATGTTTATTTTATTATTTCACTCTTCAAAACAGACCCACTTTTTCTCATTTTACTCTCTTGAGAAATAAAATAATTATAATATTCTAACTTCCGATTTTAAATTGCGAACTTAAAAATAGTGTTAGCATATTTGCAGCCTCACTTCCGGTCACTCTTTGAATCTCCAACATAAAAAATCGAATCAAAATTGTTTCTATTCCTATTCCAATAAAATTTCCACCATTTTTTTTAATGTTTGAACCAATTAATTTGCTGACGGTAACATTTATGTTTGAAGCTAGCATCAATTAGGAATGTCATGTTTGCATCTGCGGCGATGCGAACGTCAATTGTTATACATGTGTGCCAATGGATATCAAGTCGGCCAAATCGATATTTGTAAAGAATTTGTGCGTAAATAACCGAATCTGCAATATGCTGTTGTCACCGAACAGTGATGACCGGGTGATCAGCTTGCTTGTTACTCGAGGCTATTAAACATTAAACGCATCGAATCGATAACCTTAATCATATTTCGTATTCATCCTGCATGTAACCAGCATTTTCCAAGCCAAAAACCGTAACTTTGTTACATACAGAATTGTTGACGAGAAAACGAGGGCATCTGATTAGTTATCGGCGGTTACGTGTTATGAGAAAGTGACGCTTGAAATAGTTATCATAAATAGTTATCATAAATAGTTATCATAAATAGTAGTCATAAATAGTTATCATAAATAGTAGTCATAAATAGTTATCATAAATAGTTATCATAAATAATTATCATAAATAGTAGTCATAAATAGTTATCATAAATAGTTATCATAAATAGTAGTCATAAATAGTTATCATAAAGAGTTATGATAAATAGTTATCATAAATAGTTATCATAGTTATCATAAATAGTAGTCATAAATAGTTATCATAAATAGTTATCATAAATAGTTATCATAAATAGTTATCATAAATAGTAGTCTCTCAAGTAGTGATGTTTATTTTGCTTCTTTCAGCATTGCATATTTTGATTTAATTTAATTTAAATAAAATTCTGCAGTTTCACGCCAATATTTGAAATTGCTTGTGAAAAAAATAAACAAAATAACAAAAAAAAATGATTATTATATACCTTTGTGTTACGTAAAATAAAATAATACATCGAGTATTTTTGTTTAAAAACAAATTTTATCGGTAAAGTTGCTTAGCGGCCATTCTCGGCCTTAAAGGCAATGGCCAAAGGAGATACCTGAAGCTTCAAATTTTGAATTTAAGTGTTAACGACCCACTACTCATGTTATGAATAGCTTTCTAAAATATATATACTAAAATAATTTCTTCAATTTTACTATATGGTTTGACCCGAACAGGTAAGTACATAACCAAGTTTATGTGTAATTTTCTTCGGGAGAAGCACTAAATTAATTTATTCTTACTTTATAATATGAATATATAATTAATATTCTTTATATTTTATTTCAAATATATAATAAATATTCCTTATATTTTATATTTAATATATAACCAATATTCCTTATATTTTAATATATACGGCAAAACCACGTGGACACACCGGTGTTCGTTATATCACCGAAGATAAACAACGTTGAACCTAGTTAGAACCAGATGACTGACCATTTGGGGATACCAGGAACTATACGCAAAGGGGGCATTAACATCTTTCTGCAAGAACTGAAAATACCTAATGTCGTTATCTCCCCTAACCGGGATATACAAGCAATCGGAGACCGCTTGTGAATTTAATATCACGTTGGCACTTCCCTCTGCAGAGGGAATCGGTTCATGGTGAATGCCGTTTACATACATATACATTTTATCAGATTGTCTCCAAAATCTCCTTGTAAATTTGATTGCCATTTATAACCTTCGTCGGAAGCAATTTTCACTATGTCAGAAAATGTGTTATAAAAATTATTCTATAAAAAAAATCTTAATTGTGTGGATTTATTTTTCTAAATTCATTTCTTGTTAGTACATGTTCGGCGTGAGAGACGTTGTTGGATAAAAGCGTTGTGAACTTTTGAAATTATGATCAGCAAAGTATTTCATAGGCGTAACTAGTTCGACAATAATCAAACCAGAAGTTAATAAAATGATGAGCCTATATTTTTAAAGCTTAGTTAATCAACGTTTGTTTTTTAAGGATGTGTTTTTTATATATTTTAATCAAATACATACGAAAATATTTATGTTTTGAAAGTTGTGCTGAAAAACAATTTAGCTTTGTCTTCCCAGTCGTCTAGCTGAAATACTAAGCTTAGTCTAGTTTCAAAAGACAAACTTAAAACCTTTGGAATCAAATCCTATGCCAAAATACTTTGTAAAAAAATGAAGGAAACATTTCTATGAAAAAAAATGAATACATAGCACAACTGAAATTTATATTTGCTTAGCTTTTAGCTTGTAATAATTAAAATGGAGTTTGTTTGTTTGTTTGTTTGTTTGTTTTCAATTATACTTTCATTATATTAAAATCCGCTTAAAATCATGGGTAAAACATTTTATCGTGTCTTGCTAACTAAAGGGACGGTTATAAAGCTTTGGAGATGACTCAAATTTTGAAGTTATCCTCTATCAAAACTTTTTGTTATACATGATAATTTTAGAAATAATATAATGTATTTCTCATAACTATTCATGCAGAATGATTCATAAAACTTACAAGCATCATCCGTATATCTTATTAGAAATGCTAATCTCTCATACACACACACACATATATATATACTATTATATATATATAAATATACGTTTATATATATATACATTTATATATAATATATATATACTATTATATACATATATACTATTATATATATACTCTTATATATATATATATATATATATATATATACATATACTTTTATATATATACTATTATATATATATATGCTATAATACAAAAGTCACTTTTTGTGTGAGAGAGAGAGGGAGCTCCTTCCTCATAGGTTCCTGAACGGCTGAGCCTCTCTTTTGCAAATTTTACACAAAGGCAATTCATTTATCAGGCAGTGTTCTAAGATATGTTTTGTACAGAAATTCATCCGATAAGTATCGAAAATCGAAAGTTCGACTTTAATAACAGTCTTTCTTCTCCTATAGATAAAAAATAATTTTTACAGGGAAATAGTTTTCTTTATACCGGTCAAGGGAAATAATTTAATTATTTGACTTGGCAGGTGTAACGTAAATATTCCCTTGTAAAAGTGTATCTATATTTATAAAAGAAGAAAAACTTTAAGATCGTCAAGCTCAAATATCAGCTTACACGATACTGTAAAAAAAATCACAGGCGGAATTTGATGAACGACATTGTCATTATAATTTTGTCATATTTTATTTTACTTCTATTTATGAATTATTACACCGGAAAAAATTGTTCCTAATAATATATAATAATCAATAGAGTATTGAGTCTATAAAAATGCATACAAAATATGCATAAGTTATGATGTAAAGTTTAAGCGTATTGTACTACCGGGCCAAACCGGGCGACCAGCGAGCATATATATATATATATATATATATATATATATATATATATATATATATATATATATATATATATATATATATATATATATATATATATATATATAAGTAATGTAAAAATACCAGCGGTGGTTGACGTTATGTTTTGAGAAAAATAAAAAAACCGAATGAAATTATTAAAATAATCAATGTTTTGTCCTTATTTCTTATTTTTACTTCAATTATCCTGAAGATGTCCTCTGAAATAAGGACGAAACGTTGATTATTTTAATAATTTCATCCGTTTTTTCTATTTTTCTCAAAACATATATATATATATAAATATATATATATATATATATATATATATAACTACTTCATTTACTCACATAAAATTAATGTACGAAAGTATAAATTTATGCGTAAACTTTAAGTATTTATTCAAAAGTGCTCAATACATAAGTAGAGCTAGTTAGTAAGTTATAAAATATATATGACGATTAAGCTACATTGAATATGCATAAGCCTGAAGAGTCCTAGAGTGGATGAAACGCGGAATATTCAATGTAGCTTAATCGCCATATATATATATATATATATATATATATATATATATCAAGAAATGGGGTTTTCCTAATTACTGAAAATGTATTAAACTATTTATCTTACAAAAATATAAAACATAAATCAAAATCACACAGAGAATATTGAAAAGTTTTTCAATTTATTTCGTGTTTTACAAAAACTGTCACTTAAAGACCGTTTATCATTAATCTTGTTGTCGATTTACTTTAAAACACTTGCAATAAATCAGTTATAAAATCTATGTATTTATTATACAGCAATTTATCATTAAACATTTCTTTGAAAAGGTTTCACTTAAAGAGAAAATATATTTCTGTCATGAATATTTATTATACAATATCAAGAATCTTGAAATGATGTTCGATAAGGATCGAATTTTGACCGCAGATGACAATGCTTTTTATCATCATAGAATTATTCTTAAAATATCTTCGAGGTATATTAATTTTTATATTTGAGAGTTAGATATGCAAAAATATCATAATTTGAAAATCGAACACCCACCTGACGAAGTTTACCCCCCGAAATATTGCAACACAGAGACGCCACCTAACCTTCTCACGCAATAAGGACATTGGAAATGTCGGATGAGTGTAACATGTAACGAGCGAGTTGAAAGACATCTTCAATAAATTTAGCAACTAAACTGACAAGACCATTCGCAGCAATAAATTCCGCCAGAGACTTACGGATAGCCATATACCAATTATTAGAAACTTTAGCAAACCCCGAAAACGGATCTGGCATACTCACTCTAATTGCTCTTTTCTGAAGTTGCTGAACTTCAATAATAGGTTCAGCAAAGCTGTCCGCAGGGCCATACATATGTACTTGAAACGACATTCACCCTGGAGGAGTTGAGTCGGCTTCATGAAGATGCACATCTCGTATCGCTGCGGCCCAAGCCCGGCGATCGGAGGCAAGATCCCGAGTGAGCAACAGCCAGTCACGTCTCCAACGAGACAGGCCATAGATGAGCGGGCCCGAAATAAGCTCAGCGTCGGCTTTGATAGTCCCGAGCCACGTTCTTAGCTGGCCACCGACATGTTTTTTCCAGCCGGGTAGAGGACGTGGGGATATAGCCTCGTGGATAAAGACCCCTGCATCACAGCGAGAGGCATGGCCAAACCATCGAAGGCGTCGGGCCCGCAGTAGGTCAGTAATTGCCTGGAGATTACAGCGACGCCGGACTTCTTTGTTGGCGACGAAATCCAGGAGACGGACATGGAGAATACGGCGGAGATTGTAGTGGTCGAAAACTTCTACGCGTCGCAGATCCGCTTTCCGTATGGGCCAGGTCTCACATCCATACAAAAGTATTGAGCGGACGAGGGCCTGCTAGATTCGTATTTTTGTCCTCAGACGTATTTCAGGCCGTGACGATAATCGCCTTTGGAGTCGACAAAAGGCAGCTCGTGCGGCATTAATGCGCGTTTCAATCTCATTCATGCCTTGACCGGTACCAATGAACGTGCAGCCCAGGTATTTGAAGCTATCCGTCTCCTCGAGGGTTTCCCCGTTGAGAGTGACGGAGGACCTTTCTGCTTGGGGGATGCCAGCCGATAGAATCTTCGTCTTGCTGGCGTTGATTCTCATGCCGATGGCAGCTGCCTTCTCTTGGATTCGGTTCAGCACCGTCTGTATGTCTCTGTAGCTCTCCCCGAGAACCGTAATATCGTCCGCGTAGTCCAAATCGGTGAGATGAAAGTTACGCCCTACCACGACGCCAGGATATCCAGGCAGCGCCTGCTCCATGATCCAATCAATAGCGTAATTGAAAAGGGTGGGCGAGAGCGCGCATCCCTGGCGGACACCACTGCTGACGTTGAAGAAAGAGGAGTTCTGGCCATAACAGCGGACACGCGTGCGAGTCCGATAGTAGTAGGCCTTGATCAAGTTGAGTAGCTTCGGGGGGATACCATCTGCTTCCATCACTCTCCACAAGGTACTGAGGTCGACCGAGTCAAAAGCGGCAGCGAAGTCGATAAAGCATACGATTGTACGCTGTTGGTAGCACCAGCGCTGTTCCAAGGCTCGCCTCAGCGTGAATATTTGGTCGACGCATCCGCGGCCAGGTCGGAATCCGCATTGGTTAGGACGAGTCCTTCTGTCCCTTTCGTATTGAAACCGTCTCAGAATGAGGATAGTGAAGACTTTTGCAGCGACATCTATAAGGCTGATGCCTCTGTAGTTACTACATGTCCGTTTGTCACCCTTCTTAAAAAAGGGAAGAAGGATGGCGTCACTCCAATCTTGGGGAATCTCCCCACTATTCCAAATCTCAGAAATCAGCTGGTGTAGGCGAGGAGTTAATTCATCGATTCCGGTCTTGTAGACCTCAGCCGGGATACCGTCTTCGCCTGGAGCTTTGTTATTCTTCAACTTGGCAATGACGGCTCTGATTTCTTCATGGCTGGGGGTATCCGACGAGCAATCGTAGAGATCTGCAGCGGTGGGGGTGTTTTTACCTGGTATTGTAGGTGGAGGCTGGTGGTTCAGGAGTTCACGGAAGTGCTCGTGCCACCGATCCAATCGTGCGTTTAGCTCAGTAATGATTTCACCTCCACTGCTGTGGATGGATTCGCTCACGGATGACCTCGTCTGTGTGCTGGACTTCAATAGTTGATATAACTTGTGGGAGTCCCCTACCGAGGCCGCATGTTCCATGTCATACATATGGAGGTTCTATATATACAATTAATACATACCGGACACACTGCAGCAGCAACTAACAATATGCAACATACATCAGCATCACACCAATACACCCTGTATCATAGAAAAGCTCCTACATAAATATTAGTAATTATATATCGTATACGAAGCACCACATGCAATAAATCATACCTCAGTTGCACAGTGAGGCTCTTACACATTAGAGTGAAAAACACATACAAATAACCATTTTGACTTAAACCAATTAAATCAATAACATCAAAAAGACAAATATATATAAAAAGTATAATGTTCATCATACAGAGATTTGAATAAATACATAAATGAATAATATACAAATACATAGCATACAATAAATAACTTAATACAAAAAGTACAAAAACTAACACAGCTCTATATTACTAAGTTTTACATTTGGAACAAATAATTTAAATCTACTTTTTGCAGTATCAGCTCTGCTTAGAGAACTGCAGACAAATTAAACAAAAAATTATAATAAACAAATACAATGACAAATAAGCAATGTTAGTTAATATAAAAAATATATAAATAATATTAAATACTAAAGCCCTATATTTCGAAATTAAACATCTGGAACAAAGAAATTAACTTCCAATTTCTGAGGAATTCGCCCACTTTACATTGGACCTATCATGCACGTTAGAAATCAAACACACGTCTGACGAAATTCTGAAACCTTGGAACACAAAGGTGTCATCTAACTTTCTGGTGCTAGTAAGAATATTTTACATGGTAAACAGTGTTAAAATATATATACAATCCTACATATATATATATATATATATATATATATATATATATATATACATTTAACTAATTAAAGTGCAACTGCATAGCTTGCTTGAAGTTGCTTCAGTTTTTGTCTATCCGTTAAATCTCTGCATTGTTATGCCTCCTATAAACCTAGATTTCTTTTATATACGTAACAAATGATAATAATTTCTATAAAATAAAAACAGATTCTGAATTGAAACAATGCCCAGATGTGTCATACATAGTCAATAATCTATTGTTAAAAAAGATTTTGTGTAAAACGGATACAGTAAATTTCTTGCTTTCATTTAACTCAAAGAAACCAAATCGAAAGCAACAATCTAATAAATGAAGTTTAAACTCTAGAATGATGGATTGTTTTTTTATTGTTTTATTTTTCAAATAATTCTGCAACGTCAGGTTTTAAAAAAAGCATAATTAATCGAAATGAAACACATAATTAATCGAAATGAAAGTCTTATATTAAAGCAATAAATCTAATATTTCATATATTAAAATAATTCGCCATAGGAATATATAAATTCGGTGCGCAACACTTTGTTTTCAAATCTCTTTTAAAAATTATAGGTACGGCTCGACTAACCTCCACGACTAGCCAGAAATCGAACCTACAACGATCTAGTTCATTTGCGGCAGCCATGCTCCTTTAGTCACGGGGTTGGTGCTCGTAAATCATATTTCCAGTGTTTTTTTATATATATAAACATTGACCGACATTTTTAAAGTGCACCATTTGTTTATTTACAAACGAGTTTACATTATGGAGAGAGAGGAGCTTTTTTTCTGTGAGTAGAAGAGACACAGAGGAGGAATGAGGGATACTCCCAGAATACTTAGCTGATTTATGAATGTGGCGATTTTGGTTATTAATATTATAGATGAATCTAAATGGGTCTAGTCTTATTCACGCAATTCAATAAACCAAACAAAGGCCTTTCCTGCGATGCAGCCAAACTTTATAACTAATTGTTCAGTTACGGAAATTCTTGTATTCATTAGTTGAGTGTCCGGGATGTGTCTAGTTATTTAGATTACTTTCTAAGTTTATCAAACCAACTTCAAGTAAGTATGGTTATTTTCGATAATCGTATGCTGCATTTTTAATCTGAGACGTTGTCTTTAGAGAAAAAAAAATTCAATATCGATTGAAAATCTGGAAATCCATATATATTCCATATAGATTCTCGAATTCGACAATACTGACATAAAGTTCATCGACGAAACGTTGTGACAATATTATTCAAAATAAGAACAGTTGTTCATATAATACAAATAGTAAAAAAATTCTTGTAGTAATGATATTGTAATGATGTGCCATTAACGTCTGTAATGTTATGTTATACACCGAGTAAATAACGCGCGTATACGTAACGTGTTTGTGACTGTCTAGTGTTCATATGTTTTGTATATCCGTCCGCATCATTTCTCGCGTGTAAAGTGTATACTTGAGAAGATTTTCTGAGGAACGACAATCGACACCCGAGTTATTTTATGCAACTTTATTTCCTGACGTCACTCCCCGCCCCCGATTTGTCATTTTGCGATTCTCTTTGTCTCATATCTTGCTATGTATTCCCTCTCCAACTCTACTAACATTTGACTCAATCTCACTTGAACTGCTCACTGGTCTGTTATCTGACTCCAACTCTCTCCAACTCTTTTATTATCTCTATGTCACTATCTGTAACTTGGCAACATAATCTGTCACCAGATTTTTATCACATATTTACATCGTTATTTACGGAAACCAAAATTCCTAAGTTTCTTTCCAACATTCCTTTATCTTGCTTGATACCGAATTACATCACGACTCAACATTATAGTTTTTCTTTTTCTTTTTCCTCAAATTCCAAATATCGTTTTCAACATTATTCTCTATTTTTAGCTTTCAAAACATCTAAATTTACAATAACAACGATCATAATAATAGTTGTTAAGTCATCAGGCGACACCCGCCCGTCCGTAATATAAAAATATTATTTTAACTTTTCGCCGAAGACCAGATCAATTTTTAGATGCAAAGCAGAATGTGTATTATTTCATTATTCAGACTTGGTGGATGTTGTAACACAAACAAAAAGGAAAGAAAAAATCATAAAAGGTAAGACAGCAAAGTTACTCGGTAACACTCAACAACCTTCCCCAAGGATACTTGTAACCGCCCCCAAAGATTCTCGTAACGCCCCCAAGGATTCTCGTAACACCCACAAGGATTCTTGTAACCGTCCTCAAGGATTTTCGTAATCTTGTTGTCAAGGATTTTGTAATACTTGTAACCGCCTTCAAGTGTTAAATAGAGCAGGGCAACGCCGAAGATATTGCTAGTCGTCGATTGTTTTGATCGTTGTAATATTTGTAAAAAGAGAATGTTATGATAGCAAAATAAATATTTACAGAGAAAAGTATTTGTGTTGAGATGTTTTAATAGAGATTAAAGAATGTAGAACATAGACAATAATTTAAAATGGATTGACCTCTTCAGTGTGACGACTATTATGTAGAGGTCATTTTAAAGTGATTTAGGTAGAGTTTGGGTAAAAGATATGAGTATTTGAGAGTAAAAGATAGGAGGAGAGATACAGTCAGGGGTGCTACGGAAGACACATCATCGGGTTGGCTGGTAAGGCGAAGGGCGGATATGATTTTTTTTCTTTTTTTTTATATTTTGTATATTTTCATTCCAGTTCTCTCATGTTTTCCCTGAAGCCTACTTTATGTGTCTACATCTTCTTTTGTCTTTCAACCTCCACTTCCAGACTGAGTTAGAGCAGGCTCCCTCACATCATAATGGTTTGCCGAAAACTCGTAGACTGTTCTAAAACTTGTTCCTCTTTTCCAGTGAAGCGGCCGATTAAATGCCACGTCTCCTTAAATGTGATGTGATCAATGTCACGTATAAATTCTTGTTTGGGATTTCTAAATGCCTATGTTTATAACTCTATAAACGTCTAAATCTATAAACATATCACTTAATTATTTACATAATTAACTTTTAGCTTAAGTTCTTTTACCGAAGTAATATTTCTCGTCTTAGTCTAGCAAGATTACTAGTGTTGTCCAGAACCAGTGTTTCACAGGAAGCTCTATACAACACAAGTATTCTCATAGCCGTCTGTCTACATTCTCCTTTATACGGATTTTGTCGAATTATGAAAGCTATCTGTCGAACTTTGCAATTCGTAATTGTATTCTTAGTATCGCCCACAATGAGGATTGAATCTTCAACCTCGAGAAGAATTTACTTTTAACTGACACCTAGTACGTTATCCATTACGCCATCGTTCCTACCGAAGGTTGAAGTTTCACCCTATAGTGCAGGCGATACAGCAATACAGAAGAGAAATACAATTACGAATTTCCAAGTTCGAAAGAAAGATTCCTAAATTCGACAAGATACACTTGAAGAAGGTCAGAGGTTACATTATGTGAAACCTTGTGTAAACAACATTCAAGATATCAGTAATCGTACTAATCCAAACACTTAGAAGCCGAGCATAATGATTGATCAACAAAACCATGTGTCTTTTAGCTGGTATAAGCGTGAATAAGACAAACAAAGTTTAAAGTTAATGTTTAAGACGCCGTCGTTGAAGATATTTTTAAAATAAAAGGTAAACATTTATTTTAATTAAAGCGTTTATATGTTTCTATTAACGATCGTAATATTACAAAAATGTAATTGAAGAAACTCTACAATTTTATTTCAACATTAGAGCGTAGAGTTGTTCGTATTCAAGGACAGAATATAAGCTTTTTCTTTAATTGATTTTAATATTTGTTTCAGATAATCTCTTGCTTCTCCAATTTCACATATGACCTTGTATCGGTTAAATGTTTGCATCTACATTTATCTACATGAATACACCGAGAGACAATCTAATTCTATGTTTACTTCCGAATAATTTATCGACATATACATTAGCCGTAACTGCATCTTTTTGTACAAATCCAATAAGCATGACAAAGATGGTCTCTTTATCCTCCCGCCTTTCTTTTAATTTCTGTTCTCTTTATAGCTCGTGTGTTTTTCGCTATCTCTGTTCAATCCAACACTAGATTTGCACTATTCCCATGCCTATTTCGATTTCACTTCACCTTTTTAACAAACATTTAGAATTATGTAATCATTAAAGGTAAAAAAAAAAATTAATTATGATTTAACTTGTTGATTCCTTAAATCGATAAACTATAAATGTTCTTTGATATATGGGAATGAATTGGTTTGTAAATAAGAATCGATATTTATCAGATTAAGTGTACGTAATCTATAAAATTTGCTTCACATGTTATTTGTCTCCATCCTTGGTGATCCGATATCGTGACAACATGATGGATACACTCTTTAGTAGACACGCACACGCTTACCGTCTCCTGTTACTGCGCATACTTATGCGGAAAATTTGTGAGATGGTTTGATTATTCGTATTTTTTGATAAGTTATTTTAACAACGTTTCGGTCGATGTAACCTCAAACCTTATGTTATATATATATATATATATATATATATATATATATATATATATATATATATATATATTTGTATCTTATCAAAGTCGGAAATCTGCACTGAATTTCAAACAGAATCCTTTATTTAATTCACAAGGCTTAACACACACACACACACACACACATATATATATATATATATATATATATATATATATATATATATATATATATATATATATAAGGTAACGGGTAAGTAGCAAAATAAAATAATATATACTTGTATAGTAACATGTTATAAATAGTAATATATAAATAATCTTATATATCTAAAAACAAAACAGGTTTAAGGCTTTTATTATCTATACAATACTTGTGCGGAAGGACTGGTGGCGTAGTGATTAACGTACTTAATAAAATTAAGCTATAAAATTACCCTTCTGTACGTTGAATTGTTGGTTAGTTTTTTATTAGTGTGTTATTGAAAATTGTTAGGAAGATTGGAATTAACAAAACAATTCTAAATATCTTATACTAATGAGTAAATGATAATTGTGCTAAACTGCTTGACTACAAAGAAGAGCGATGATGGGGACTATTATTGTTTTTTTTTTTGTTTGGTTAAATCGAGGAAAATGTTTCCATGTCTTTGTTTATTACCTTCCATAGAGAATTGCTGTTTGCTCGAGGAAATGTAAATCGAGTACTGGTCTGCGCTTGAACCAGAATGAATAATAATGATCGTTGGTCGAATATTTAATAAACTCGTCACAGCATCGGTTCGGAACAAAAAGCGATATAATACGCACTGTTGAAATTATTGGAAACCATAAGAAAACGAGAAAACCATAACGAAAGCGTTAAGTCGAAACAAGTGAGCATACATCTATTGATAGGATGAATGGACGATCTCGATTTATGTATGTAAGTTTGGCACAGGCTCAGATTCACTTTGTCTTGCTTTTATGTTTAATGGCTTTGATAAAATCCATTACGATTCGTTTGCAAAACTTGAAATAAATCAGGAAATATTTGGAACTAATAGAAACACTTAACTAATTTGTCTCACTTTCAATCCCAGTGGTAGTTTTGTAACTACTTCCACGGAAAGTGCTCCGATTAACGTACTGCACTTGTTGCCCCCGACGTAAATTGCTCCGATTCGCCGATATGTAAAATGAATTGGAATTAAGCATCGTCCAGAAGTAAACTATATATTTACAAAGCAACCATTCGCCCATGCATGAAATATTGTGTTTGCTCAATTTTTTATACAAAGGAGTCACCACTTATCAAGGCCCGAAGTGTTAATAAGTGTAATGTGGTCGCTGAGGCAAGAGCGTAGTGATGCTTGATGGTTGAAATTGGGTAAAACTTTATTAGTTAATGCCGCGATACATATGGAATTTATTTATATTGAACTTGAAGACAACGATGTTGTAGTCAGTTGGGAAACAGGCCAGCTGGACAGTTCCACACGCGGGCAGTTTTAAGACAGAATCTTTGTGCATTGAATTAGCATTTAGATTTAAGCACGAATGGTGTAGGGGAACTTGTTAGTAGTGATTACTTTAAGCGACTTTTTACATGGCAATCGCTCCAGACAAGGCATACATCCGCTTGATATAAGGAATTGAGCATATTGCTTCAATTCAAAAACTTACCAACGATGCGCGTTAGATCGAATATATTCTGTCCCAGAAAACAACAATCCTCCTCCTCTTTGTAAAAAACATCCATCATGGAATATGAATACAAAGGGAACAAAATAAAGGGAATCCTACTCTTCGTAAATTATAACGTGGGGAGGAGTTTATAAGAAACCCTAGAAACTCGAACCAGAAATAAATGTTCGGCCATATTTCTCTGTTCAGTTCGCTTATATAAAGTAAAGTGGGATTAGGCATTATTCGGAAGCAAACTATATCTCTATAAAGCAACCATTAGCCCATGCATTAAGCATTTTTTTTACATGTGGGTCACAACTTATCAAGGCCCGAAGGCTACTCAGGGATAAGGATTATTGCATGTACAGTAATCAATGAGATAGTATTGTAGTAATCATTAGTATTGGGGGCTTTGATAGAGTGTCTTACTTAAGGGGGCGGGTTGTCAGGAGTTTGTTTATGTTGGACTTGAAGACGTCCAAGTTGTAGTCAGGTGGGAAACAGGCAAGCGGCAGAGAGTTCCACCGGCGTGCAGTTCTAAGAAAGAAGCTTTGCTCATGGAATCTACGTTTGGATTTAGGCACAGTTGTTGTCAGATCTCACCAGTGCACTAACCACTAGTCTCACACGCTTAGACACGATCTCAAGAAGAACCTCATATCTAATAGATCCAATACTATTACGCTCCAACACCTCTCACTGCTACAGGTCTTTACTTTTGTACTTGTCATACTATTTTTCGTTTTTCTTAAGTCGAAGTTCTCAAAACTCAAGGGGCCCCTATCTAGGATCAAACACATAATCTCTCTATGATACATATTCGATATTCTATAGAAGTTCTACCTTACATCTCAAACATCGATTCAGTAAAAGATGAGAACATTATTTTTCTCTGTAATTGACTTGTTAAATATGGTATAGAATATGTTTCTTCTGGTTCTTTGATTTGACTGAATTCCAGGACTGTAATTCATCTAATCTAGTGAAGTATTCAACTTTTTACTGTTACTTGAGATAACATTACATATGTTACAAGAAAGGTTCCCCTTTTCTTGTAAGTAAGAAAAACATTAGATAAGTTAAAATGAGATTAGGATAGACCGAAATTTGAACTTTGTAAGCAAGATTCAGAAATGGAATTTAGCATTGTTCAGTTTCACATAAAATTGTTTAGATATGTTGTTGGAAAAGGAATTTTGATTGTTCAATTCTTTTTATGAAAACTGAATTAAAATAAGGTCAGCTAGAAAATCATGAACAATGCAATTTAGAAATAAATTGAAAATAGGTTAGGAAAAAATAGGTTAGTAAGAATTCTTTGTCTGCAGAAATGGTTTGGAAACATGTGCCAACTACGTATGTTTAGGCCACGTGAGTTCCCCAAGTGTGTGTTGTACGTTTTGAAACCATACATGACGTCATAGCAGAAATTAATTCTCAATATAGGAGCTAGTGTCGAAGATCAGTTAGACAGAGACGATGTCGGGGCAGTCGGACAGAGAGAGCAATCAGCAAAGGCAGTCAGAGAAGGGTCCCTTTAGAAGCGAAAGGAAAACCTTTAATTATGTAGTCGACTTTGAATTCCTGGACGTAATCATCATTTCGACAGGTCAAATGGAATAAAAGACATCTCATATTTTTGTAACTGCCGTAACTGCGTGTCGTCTTTCTACAACAAAGGTAATGTGTAATCATCTCATATGAACCTGTTCCCACTCATCTTTATGTATCTCTCCTCTCCTCTCTGTGTTATAAGAATGATTCTTCCCCTCCTCAATATATGTTATAAGAAACACTCCAGAACTGTAATACGTATAAATGTCTCTTTCACCTCCCCCTCATCAATATATATGTACTCCGTCTCTCTCCAATATGAACCACCCTATTATACAACACCTAGAAAATGATGTTTAAAAAAAGTCGGTGAGCAATGATGTTTAAAAAAAAGTCGGTGAGCAATGATGTTTAAAAAAAGTCGGTGAGCAATGATGTTTAAATAAAAGTCGGTGAGCAATGATGTTTAAATAAAAGTCGGTGAGCAATGATGTTTAAAAAAAAGTTGGTGAGCAATGATGTTTAAAAAAAGTCGGTGAGCAATGATGTTTAAATAAAAGTCGGTGAGCAATGATGTTTAAAAAAAGTCGGTGAGCAATGATGTTTAAAAACAGTTGGTGAGCAATGATGTTTAAAAAAAAAGTTGGTGAGCAATGATGTTTAAAAAAAAAGTCGGTGAGCAATGATGTTTAAAAAAAAGTCGGTGAGCAATGATGTTTAAAAAAAGTCGGTGAGCAATGATGTTTAAAAAAAGGTCGGTGAGCAATGATGTTTAAAAGAAAGTTGGTGAGCAATGATGTTTAAAAAAAAGTCAGTGAGCAATGATGTTTTAAAAAAGTCGGTGAGCAATGATGTTAAAAAAAAGTCGTTGAGCAATGATATTTAAAAAAGTTGATGAGCAATGATGTTTAAAAAAACGTCAGTGAGCAATGATTTTTAAAAAAAGTCGGTGAGCAATGACGTTTAAAAAAAGGTCGGTGAGCAATGATGTTTTAAAAAGTTAGTGAGCAATGATGTTTAAAAGAAATTTGGTAAGCAATGATGTTTAAAAAAAGTTGGTGAGCAATGATGTTTCAAAAAAGTCGGTGAGCAATGATGTTTAAAAAAAGTCGGTGAGCAATGATGTTTAAAAAAAGTCGGTGAGCAATGATGTTTAAAAAAAGTTGGTGAGCAATGATGTTTAAAAAAAGTTGGTGAGCAATGATGTTTAAAAAAAGTCGGTGAGCAATGATGTTTAAAAAAATTCGGTGAGCAATGATGTTTAAAAAAAGTCGCTGAGCAATGCTGTTTAAAAAAAATCGGTGAGCAATAATGTTTAAATAAAAGTCGGTGAGCAATGATATTTAAAAAAGTCGCTGAGCAATGATGTTTAAAAAAATGTTGGTGAGCAATGATGTTTAAAAAAAGTTGGTGAGCAATGATGTTTAAAAAAAGTCGGTGAGCAATGATGTTTAAAAAAAGTCGCTGAGCAATGATGTTTAAAAAAAGTTGGTGAGCAATGATGTTTAAAAAAAGTCGCTGAGCAATGATTTTTAAAAAAAGTCGCTGAGCAATGATGTTTAAAAAAAGTCGGTTAGCAATGATGTTTAAAAAAAGTTGGTGAGCAATGATGATTAAAAAAAGTCGTTGAGCAATGATGTTTAAAAAAAGTCGCTGAGCAATGATGTTTAAAAAAAGTCGGTGAGCAATGATGTTTAAAAAAAGTTGGTGAGCAATGATGTTTAAAAAAGTTGGTGAGCAATTATGTTTAAAAAACGTTGGTGAGCAATGATGTTTAAAAAAAGTTGGTGAGCAATGATGTTTTAAAAAAGTCGGTGAGCAATGATGTTTAAAAAAAGTCGGTGAGCAATGATGTTTAAAAAAAGTCGGTGAGCAATGATGTTTCAAAAAAAGTCGCTGAGCAATGATGTTTAAAAAAAAGTCGCTGAGCAATGATGTTTAAAAAAAAGTCGGTGAGCAATGATGTTTAAAAAAAGTTGGTGAGCAATGATGTTTAAAAAAAGTCGCTGAGCAATGATGTTTAAAAAAAAGTCGGTGAGCAATGATTTAAAAAAAAAGTCGGTGAGAAATGATGTTTACATGTATGATTAGATTCAATAGGGAAAATGGAAAATCCATTACAAGATTAGAACTGAGACTACGTGTTAATAAATGACATTATGGATGAAATATCACGTAACGCTAAAAAAAGAGGTATTTTTCTGGTGATTTTATAATAGGTAAATGGTTTTTTTTCAGTTCTTCGGCGACGCTCGGTAAAAGTCGGCGGTTGACGTCATGTTCCGAGCAAAACCGATCGGCTGGTTAGTTATATCTTGTTACAATTCTGCTCAAGTACCGATAAAAGTATTTCTCTTTGGCGAATGCAGTAGATGGGCTCGAAGACCATATTTTCAAGATTCTTTTCAACACCTTACCTCGTAAATACTGAGCTAGGATAATATATATTACTTAATGTATATTAAATTTACATATATGTATGTTATACTTTATAGATTTTATACATTATACATTTTATATTTTACAGTGCTAAAATAGAATAAGACGTACATAATGCCACTAAGCCAATATTAAGTTGGATTTTTATGTATCTTATTATAGAAGCAAAAAATGACACAAAAACTCTTGCGCTAAAACTACTTTTTCAACAAAACTTTTAGTTCATTGAATCGATTACCTACAGCGCGTCAACGTGCGGCTTTCCTTTATCTCAACGAGATTATCCGCAACCTGGAGGAGTCAGTCACATTGCATCCGGTTAGATAATGCTACCTAAAGTGATATCGCTCTAAAAGTCTTGCATGACACTAAATTAAATATATTGAAATTAAAGCAAAGTTTTAATAATGTTACGGCTCTCCAACTTCATAAAACTAACAGTATTTTGATAGTTGAAAAGTTTTCGGGTATTCCCTTAAGCCATTCTCGAAATTGTTGCTATATATATGAAAGACACGCCGTTTTTGTTCTGTTATATTCTTAATTCATATTCAAGTATAGAAGTGAATCAACGTCTTTCTTTTAGAAGAAACCTGTTTTTATAACTTCTAACAGGGGGGTAAACAACACAGTGGTTGACATAATACAATATCATTTACATATGTAACCTACGATCTTATTGAGGTTATCTTGTCAAACTCTGGAATCTGCAAGGAATTTCTAACAGAACTCTTTATTCCACAGTGATATCATGCTCTTGTTCCGTCAACCATGACTGGTTAAGAGTCCTAATAAATACACAATTGAATTTTAGTGTCACTTGCACTGAAGATTAAATGGTCAGAAACGTGTAAATTGCATCTGAATTTTACCTAGCCAAAAGTTCAAGTGGAATAGCAGTCAAGATGAAAACAGTAATTTAAATTATCCTAATAAGAATTATTAATCCTTATTTCAAATTCTGAAACTGAAGAATTTCATTTCATCGAGGCAATCTTTTGAGTAAGGTGGGCAGAGCTATGATACATTTTTTTATTAAGTATGAACGCCTCTAGATAGAGCCTTATATTACGTGTGTCCTCGCTTAAAATATTGACAACAAATTCATAACCTCAAATTTGTCCAATGTCCCGTAACCAAGCTATATCCAATCATATTGGGAGCTGCAACAAGCCTTTAGGAATACCCTGCTAATCAATAAGAATTTTTTCTATGTCGGATACAAATTGTCTCTTTAAAATGTTTGGTCATTTTCCTACTATTTTCCTGTCATCCATCTAAATCTATTATCATAATTAACACCGCAGTCGCCGGCAAAGTGTTTCCGCTACAATTCGTTCCGTCAGTTGCAGCTGTCGCCATTACGAATCTAATTTCGACCAATCATCACGTGATGTGTTCATTTTATATTGAAAAACTCATAATTCAAAAATAATCTTCCAATAAGGCACGATTAAAGCAATTTAAATGGCAAAACGCAACCACAAAGAACAAGCACAAATGCATAATGTGCACATTTACGAGCATAATTTTATGGTTCGATTCATTGTGAGAGTCTGCTCGATATTAGTGACAGTTTATGTAAATTTGTATGAATTGCACAGACTCAGCATCAGCAGCTAGGAAGCGTATGTAACTCATTACATTTTAATCGTTTGACGAATGAATGGCATGAAACTGTTGGTCACCACGTTATATTGATTCTGTGTTTAGATAATTTAACTTTATACAGTGTGGGATAATAAATGTGTTGTCCTAAAGAAAACAACAGTACACCTTTATTTTAAAACGTTTATTGAAATAATCAATTCAGATAACTTGATTGCGGAGTAGAGCTGATATCTATTCTGCTGCCTTCAGTGTCAATCACCACCTTTATACGGGTCTGGAACTAGGAGCCTAGGAAGCAACACTATAACAATCGCAGCATCTTAAGAGGAAGAAGTCCCTATTTTTTCCGTTCGATAAAAACCGGTTTTCTTTTGTTTTTGTAGACTATCTACTAATAAGCTAGTTGTGTACAAATCCCAAGAGCAATACAAACGCCGGTGGGAGCTCGTTGAATGCCTAGAGGATGGCGGAGACCATGATGACTTTGGTGTTGTGGGAGGGCATTTGGTGATTTTCTCGACGCATGACAAAATAAAGTTGTTCAGCTGGTTCAGGTCGGAGGAGGAGGGGCCAGTGAGAGAAGGGTACAAAGTCATCCACGTACACTTTGGTGTTGATTTTCAAGCCAACTTCGAAGATGTGACGTCGCATGATGTGGCCCTCACTTCAAACCACACAAAAAACATAACTGTGGCCGGAAAATTTGTTTGCATCAACTTGGACACGTTGCCTTTATTCGTGGCAACTCAGCGATGCATTTTGAGAATGCTGGAAATGATCCTGTTGTCATAAGTTGGGTCAGTAAAGAGAATGAGCTGTACCGCGGCGCATATCCGATCTCACTCGTTGAACATTGTCACTTTTAGACATGATGGAAGACTCCTATTTCTACTTCCTCTTAACATGCTGCGATTGGGATTGTGCTTCTCTTTGGATGAAATGTAGATTTTATTATAACGACTAAGCGCGTTTTAATCTCGTTCTAAAATTACATAAGATAGGGCTAATAGACTAGGCATGATAAATTCGTATGTGGCATCTGTAGTTTCAAACCTACGGTACTTTGGTCCAGGGGGGAATTTCTGCAATCAAAATATTATATATGGAGATAGCGATGTGCACTATATGTATGCATGCGTTCTGTTACACAAAATTTAGCGAGTAAAATAAAGTGGTAGGCGAATCTATTTTAAATAGAGAAATCACGAAAGCAATAAGCTATATACATTACAAGTATTTAGCTGCAGTTCATCTATCTATGTATCTCGTCTTCCTCTCGCGAGCTTGGAAAGTCATCTTTCGCATCACATGAAGGATACGACACATAAAGTACTCGAGTTAACGTATAATTATAGACTATTAACAATAACGGGTTCACTTTATAATAAAAATCAATATATATTACATTTATAAACTTGAGTTATTTGTCGCACTGACAGCAATTTTAAAACCCTACTTTATGCATATTAAACATAAAAAGAAGTTAATATACCCCGTCATGGACTTTATAAAAAACGTTTGATCTCTTGCAGGATGTGTTGACGTCATTCTACATACAGCGTTGGATATTCCCAAATGTTTGCCCATTGTGTACTGACTAGACTCGACGTTACTTAACTTTCGTGATTTAACTTGTGATTCTTGTGGCCGTCTCTTACGTGCGCAGATAGTCTTGTTTCTCATCGTAAGAAGTGTCAATGAACAAAATGTATACTCTTGTCCGAGTTTTGCCAACGACGACATAGACAAAGGTGACCTTGTCTGTTTGTCTGAGGAACAATCTCTATCAAACTGCTGTCATATAAAACTTGCTATATATGGCGTTTGTATCTGGTAAACAAATTCGATTGTCTTTAGCCGATAAATATAGCTGCAAAAGGTGTTAAAATTTAAAAAATAACATTGGGACTTGGCATCTGTAAGTCGACTTTAAGTACACTTCTATGCACGCGCAAACCTACAGCTATCCTTTTTTATAACGTTCATATTTTTTTAGTTTTTATATACGTATGGATCTTGCTTAGAGGGTAACGAATGTACAGAAAGCTACATGTTTTGGTTTTCATTCTAGTTGATATTACCACAATATACTTTTTAACATTTGAAATTATCACTATATATTGTGTAGAATATAATAATCAATAGACAATTGGTTCTATCATATTATTATCGTACTTTCGGTTAAGGGATATGGCCTGACTTCTTTATGACCTTTTTTTATTTAAATCGGTGCATCTCACTCATATCTCTTGTACTAATCTAACATGTATGTCCACTTGTCGGAGCGTCTTCACTTCATTCTAATGATATCAATTCAGCTGTAAACACTCATGTTTAAACCGAAAAGATGTCCACACAACATCGCGCTCAAACATACACATGCAATAATTACACTCACACATATATACAAATGTACACACACACACACACACACACATATATATGCATCTATATGTGCCAATACTTTATCTGCACATATATTCATATATAAGTATAAAATTGCGCATATGTACATTTCCCGATATCTAAACATATGTATGAATTAATGAACATATATACACACATACACATCTATTGTTCCAGACACTTATACGCATCTTGAGAAATAAATTCAAATTCCCTCTACCTTGTGTTCGAATTTCAATATTTTGTCCAGTCTCTTAATTTATTCAAATCAAATTTATAAATTCCGGTCAATATTTCATATGAATTAAGTAGAGAGCAGCCCTTGTTTATTTATTCATTAATTTATTTTTGCGTGCTTTATTAATATTTTATTTAATTAAAACTTTTTTCAACTGGAATATGGTTTCGCTAAAGGTAACATTCCCTTAAATGTCCATCTACACATACAAAGTTATATGTACCCCAATATATACAAATGTAAAGACATCACCATACATGGAAATATATACACTCGTACATAAGTTTACTATTATTTAATTGTTTGGGTATATAAACCCTCGTTCTCAGTATTTTCAAAGGTAGTATTTATGTTAACACATGTAAACATGCAAACATCTAAATATTGTCTCCTTCACATATTTTAGTCCTTAACATTCACTTTTTGATTGTTTAGATTGGCTATTTCGTTGTGTAATATTTATATCAATCTATAAAGTACTGCGTAATGCCATGTAATCCAAGCGTAAAGTGTAACTAAACATGGAATAAATATATGCTAAATATTTATGTATATATTATCTTCTTATAATATTTATTTACATTCTTATCACGACTTATTTTATACTTAATTGTTCGAAATATATTTATCTTATATGCCTATTAAGCTTTCATTTATTTACTTTTTTTTGTTCCTTTCCAAACTATACACTTGTCCAATTTTGCACGGCAAAACCAATCACACTATTTTAAAACATGTACACTGCACTCTCCCCCTTATTCCTAGTTTCCTCATCATACGAGTTGTCTTTGAGCCAACGTCAGTCCACACAACCTGGTATATAATATTGAAATAATTATACCAAGTATTTAGTAGATTTTTCACAATCATATATTACCCAAGCCCGTATATTTCAGCATATATTCCTATCTTTTGTGAACAAGTTAATTTTACACTGTTAATTTATACTGTATTATACTACATTATAACCGACTGCTTTTAGAGAATAAAGTAAGGAAAGCGGTCTCTCTGTAGTTTACTTTAAAATGTTTTGTGTTTACTAATTCTATAATCAATTTGGTGTATGTCCCTTTTACTGTTTACAACTTATAGCTGATTCTTGTTTGATAGCTGAATAGCTGTTCCTGATCTTTTAATCTAATTATCTCGAGTTTATCAGGTAGACACAGAAAGCATGGCAAATTTAGTTATCCGCAGAACTTTGCTTTTCTTATTATCTACTATTCAATGTTTAGTGTTTTATTCTGTCGAATTAATTTTCAGTAATACAACGATAATGAGGTGTTAATTTCTGTACCTTTACTGAGTAATTGAAAACACATGCCCGTAGAATCTATTTTTAAACATTTTGACATAATCATCATGTAAAATTTTTCTATGAGGTTCCCCTCTTTGTATATTATTGTTTGGTAAGACATTGATTTTCTAATGGGCATTCCTTTCATATTATGCAATTAGTTATTATCATTTCTGTTACCATTATTGTCTCTGGTAGTCGTATTTCTATTCAATATTTTGTTGTTTTTTGTTATTCGTTCTAGGTTATCGGTGCAGAAATAGCTTAATTTCAAGGAGTTCTTGGTAAAATCCTTTGTAATATATTTCTTGCTGATGAATATTTATGAGGTGTAGAAATTTATTTCCTATTGTGTTTACTATTAACTTGACGGAGGAGAAAACCAAATTATTTTCTTAAATCGATTTATGCCGATGTTCTTGCATACAATATTCTGTAGGGCTGAGTTATAAATATTCTAGCATGCATTAAACGTCTCATAATCAAGTTCGTTGTTGCTAATTCTCCCTTCAATCGATATAGGGATCTGTCTAATCATAGATAGTAGAGATTCTGACTGTGATTGGACATTATGGAGTTAGAATTATATTTTACAATTTCTCAATTTAATTTTGCGTCTAAGAAGTTAGCATGTTTTAAATTACTATTTATTTTATGTTATTACGTATTTCAACATTAAAACCCATTTTAGAATCTTTTTAAAGATTATTTTTCTCTAACTACGTTTCTATTAATCATTAATCTCTGTGCAACTCTATATCCCTTGCCTCTACTCCGTTATGCCCTGTAATATCGTGTAATATATATATATATATATATATATATATATATATATATATATATATATATATATATATATACACACACATTATCATATTTGGTATGTGGCTTACAGTGAATCTAACTATCCCCTGAATATATCAAAGTATCTATTTGAGTTTGTAAAAAAAACTCGCTTTATTCGCTTTAACTAGAATATTGTTGCATTTATCTATTTTCCACAATATTACCTCTTTTTTTTTGCGGGGGGATGATATTTTGTTTTTAATGAAATTCAATACTCCTTGCTAAGTCGCAAAGATCCTTCTCAAAAGTGTCAGTTATGGAATCATAATGAGATGTTTTAAGCGTTCGAATTTATAGTTTTCTTTTGTGCCGTTGATTTTATTCATCATTAGTTTATGAAGGAAAGTATATGTGATAGATGTAGAGATATTATTGAGAAGTTTCAGAGTTGATTTTTTTTCCGTGTTTGTGTTTAATAAAATACGTTGTAGCCTGTTAGACAGTTTAGAAGCGATTATAGATAATGGTTGTATAGCTAAAATTTTTAAGGTTTAAATGCATTGAAACTCCTATGTTTATGATTGTGGGGTTCGTTTATGATATAAATCTCACCTGTCTGTTTAAATGTATGTATGTATTTATTCATGTATGTTTTTATGTCTGACTAAAACTATCGATAGAGGCGGTTGATTTTCACGAGTTTGATATCGTTTTGAAGCTCGACCCCTCGGAAGACAAATACCGATAAATGGCTAATAACATCAATTACTTCATCCTCAACTGGGCACTTCTACAAGGAGGGAGTGATTTTTTGCCGATATTTTCTAAAGTCATCCCCCCTTTTTCGATTAACTAACCTCAATTTTAACCTACGTCACTTCCAGTTTGGCGATGGGCGCAATAGAAAATACGTCACATTTTTCACGGTCTTTTCCTCCTTCGCCTACCTTCCTACTACCATTTTTTTTGTTGCTCAACACACATCTTAAAACGCCCGAGCAACGCCGGGCGCTCATGCTAGTTAATAATAAATAATATTATTTTTATTGTGTCGAATTTTGA